>NC_045600.1:53928100-54530421 GCF_009762305.2 Zalophus californianus | reverse complement strand
TTTTAAGTTCTTGATTGTGTCTCCGGAAATTTTTTTTAAAAGATGAAAATAGCAGGAGATGCAATTTTGACTTTTTTTTCAAGAAATTTGCCAGATAACTCCTATAATGTAAAACATATTTAATGGAATTATTTTCTTAAAAAACCTTGGTGAAAATGTAGTTTTAAATATTTTTAAAAATATATTTGAGTTAAATACACACTTTTAAAACAGTTTATTAACTTATCCGTTGCAGTGTCATCAGACTCCAACAGTATTTGTTGATTTGCAAAGAAATCTAGTTTGGTGAAGTCATATCCATCATTAATTGTGTTCATCATATAAGAACATCTTATGCTTCTATTTTATTAATGTTATCATAAATCTGTCTCCTTGTAAATATACATGTAATACTTAGAAACTCCCACCCTCTTCACATCTGCCTTTATCCTGTAAAAATATGTGGCTTTTTGTTTGTGTCCTAAATCTGTTTGAACAAGGTTTAGCACCACTCTCGCTATGCCACATCATTCCCAAATGGATTTTTAAGCAATACAAATGAAACCACTTATGTGCAGATTCTTCACAGCCTATCTTCATAGGTCAACCAAGTAGAGTACTCAATACAAGGCTTTCAATTAGAGATGAGAAATTAGTCCATAGGGGTGTTATAGGCCAATAATTTCATAAATATTCAAAGGGCAAATAAACAAACAGAAGCATAGGAAAAGGTATGACACGAATAGCACATTTCCCATTCTCCTACACAAGGCCCAACAGAGTCATGCAGGTCTGGATGGAATTGGTTGCTAATTTCCATGGTATAAAAAACATGACTGCTTAAATGCAGTGATTTCCAGGTGGTTTGCTTGCCTTCTTTGCCAGAAATTAATGGGGTTTGGATTTGGTCTTAAATAGACTTGGACAAGTTAGATATATCCTACAAAATTTCTACCATCTGAACTCACACCACAAATTCTCATTTTTTTCTCCATTAAGCAATGGGTTCCTCACACCTCCCTCTAGGTTAGTTTTCTATACCTTTCAGAAGAGAATTGTACAAGTGTAGAGCTCTCTTTAGTATGTGTTCAAATATGTTAACTTGGTTAGGCTATAGAGTTTACTTATATTGGGGGGGAAATTGGAGGGGGAGATGAACCATGAGAGACTATGGACTCTGAGAAACAAACTGAGGGTTCTAGAGGGGAGGGGGGTGGGGGGATAGGTTAGCCTGGTGATGGGTATTAAAGAGGGCACGTACTGCATGGAGCCCTGGGTGTTACACGCAAACAATGAATCATGGAACACTACATCAAAAACTAATGATGTAATGTATGGTGATTAACATAACATTATAATAAAAAAGAGAAAACAAAGCACCCTTCTAATGTAATTACACTGAATGTTATAATTTGTCTTTAATTAATTCTATATTTTAAATATAAGCATGGTTATTATTTAGTGTTGTTCCTCAGTCGAGGAAGTGTCTCTCTTCTAAGGCACAATCATGGTTTCTCTGGCCTTCTAATGACTTGCATATTATTGACTCTCCCACCTCTTTTCTCTGTCTTTAATCTCACCTTAACTTCTACTCATCCTTCTTATTTAGAATTTAAGTATAAGTCTTTCTTTGTTTTGGCTTTTGTTTTTTAAAATCAAACATACTCTTTCAAAACCCATTCTCTGTCTTACTACTATTCTGGCTATTCTCTTAACAGCCTAAATGATCTCCATATTCTGATTCAGTTTCATCATGTGACACTCCTCAATTTACTTGGCCTCTGTTTCTATCAGTACACTGAATGAACCCTCCTCATTAAGGTCAGCAATTACCTCTGTTAATTGAAATTTAAAGATTTATTTCTTATATAACTTGACTTTATATCATTCTATACATTTGATAATTTCTCCAGTTGAAACACTCTCCATCTGTAATTCCCTGAGCTTTCCTTACAACTCACTTTTATGAAGGGCATAACTGTCTAACTCAAAATCCAACCTGATATCCTAAGCCACATTTATATCTGAAATTATTAATCTCACTGCCTACATAGAAATCAGTAAATGAAAGTGAAAAATATCAGTGAAATGGTCTGCTGAAATTAATAATCTGTTTGGCATATATATATGTCTACTGTGCAAACTAGATATTGCATTTTAATTATTTTTTTAAGATTTTATTTATTTATTTGAGAGAGAGAGAATGAGAGCCAGAGAGCATGAGAGGGGGGAGGGTCAGAGGGAGAAGCAGACTCCCCACTGAGCAGGGAGCCCAATGCCGGACTCAATCCTGGGACTCCAGGATCATGACCCGAGCCAAAGGTAGTTGCTCAACCAACTGAGCCACCCAGGCACCAGGCATTTTCATTACTTTTTGGTTAAATATTTCAGTGTCCTTTTAAATATTAATAGAATTCCTTGCATCATGATTTAAAGTAAATCATTAAGATCTGTCAACTTTTTTTTCCTTTGTAGTATTGGGTTTGGAGTGAATTCAGCAGCCCTTAGTCATGAGTATTGCCTTAGAGTCATTTTATTCCTAGTGAGTGGAACTGTGAGCTGACAAACTTGTCCTTACACTTTGCCAGTATTGAAACTGTTACAAAGGGATTATGAGATTTATCCAGGGCCAGAGTGCTAGTCATTGACTAGTTGGCTGAAAATTATGTTGCAGATGTCTGGTTCTTAACCCAGTTGGCTGTGTAACATCCCTAGAGAACATTGGTGCTAAAAGATTCAGCCTGTTTCAATTTACTCTTTTAATTAAAACATAGAACTGGAGAAGAAACAAGTAAAAACGATGAAAACAGAGCTTAAAATATCCTCTAGCTCACCCTCAGTATTCTTTGTTACAATTCTGCAATAAGGCTCCATCAACATATCTCTAAACAACTGCCACTTTTTCTTTTTCATTATGCAACATGCCACATTTACAGGCTCAAAATGATACTTCACATTCCATTTCCTCAACATAGCATCATTAGAAGGAGCACATAATTCCACACCCTGACACCTAGAAAATGCGAGGCATTGTGTTACTTCATAGTACTTTCTCGTTTAGTTAGAGACTGTAGATTAAAGAATCCATCAGCAACTCTTACCAAGCACAAAGTGTTCAGAACCTATCAAATATAGGCAGTGGCTTAATAGTAAAAAAATAAAACTTGTTTTTAAGAGACTGGTGTTAACATATGTTGGTGAAGAGGGAAGGACTAAAAGCACAGTGTGGTCTAAATGATTTATACATGTAAAAACAGATCCCCTCTCTCCACCAAGAACAACTCGTTATGGATTTAAAGGTACTAAAAAAAAATAATAAAATTGGGGAGAATTATTTTAGTTTTCATTATGTATTCATTCATTTAGCACAAACTGGGTCTGTGCTAAGCATTAAAGAAATAGACATGGCTCTTCCCCACAAGTAGCTTATATTCTATAAAGTGGGGCAGACAACATGTATTTACCCTACACAAAAATCAGATACTGATAAGTGGTAAGTATCAGGAAAGAAAAATCCAGGACATTTAGAATTTGCTATTGAATGAGCTTGAGTATGTGACTTGTGAAATTTGGATACACTGCGTTTTTTCCAGTTACTTTTATAACTCTAATGACAATAAACACATATTTAAGAGAAAAAAATAACTGACATAATTAATTCTTGATGAAAATCTAATTAAAATATAATGGCAACAAAATAGTTTATTGCTCTGGCAAACTTATTGTGATCTGGTTAAATATCCATCATAAATACAGGTTTAGATATGATCAGGACCTATAATTAATGTAATTGAATCTATGTAATTGTGCTATGGCTTCGCTGTCTTTCTTGGCTTTGGAGAAATATTCCAAGATAGGTCTACATAGAGAGATGATAAGGTTACATTTACCTGTGTTATTAATACAAGTCATACAAGTATGTTCTTATTTGACAGGAGCATGCATATTTTAAGTGCAAGGTTACCTTCACACAGTATAATGCAGTGTTGATATTATAGATTCTGGAACCAGAACCACTGTACATGAATCTCAGTTTTGCCACTTAACTGAGTTATAGGATACTGGACAAGATATTTAAACTATCTAGCATCAGTTAACTCGTCTATTAAATATAGAAAAACAGTATTTCTTACATGTTTTTGTAAGGATTAATTAACTTGATACATATATGAATTTATTACAACAGTGCCAGCTTCATGTTGAATATTCAATACAAAATATAGTGACGTTGAGGCTTACAATAATACTGATGCTAGAATATTAAGAGACAGTCAAATTTAAACTTACGGTATAACATCAATAAATGCAATTGTGGACTATGATTTTTCATCGTCCTGCATTCATACTTAATCAGTTAATGTCCAATCAGGAGAAAGAAACCACACATTAATTTAAACAGGGGAGTTTAACATAAAGAATTATTAGTTGTAACAGAGGACTAGAGTGAGAAGGGATTGGCTAGTAAGAAGTAGATAACTCTAAATATAGAAACAGTAGATGCTAACCCTAGGGCTGAGCCCAGATACCTGCAGAAGACTCCTGCTTCCCTGAGGCTGAGGTGCCGTCCTTGTTACAGAAGGCACAGGTGAATGGCAGAGAAGTACCTAACCCTACCCTTACCCTTAACCCTAACCCTAACCCGTGGGAGAAACTGCCGTAAGTCTGCCCTCTGGGGTGCCAGAGAAAGCTGTCCTTTGTGGGTGCTGCTGGCTATCATGCACTGAAGGAGCAGGGCATGGGGAAGCTGAGTGTGACTCAGGAGTCTGAGGGACTCTGCCATAAACATCCCTGGTGATGGGAGGAAGGTGGTGAGGAAGGGGCTGCAGCAGAGTGCCCATGAGCAGGCGCTGTAGGAGCTGGGCTGAGAAGAACCTGCAAGCACTAAAAGAGCTGGAGAGATTCTGCTACAAAGTGGAGGGGTCTGGGTGCCTGGAGAAGCTACGAGCTGCTTAGTGTTGCTGGCCCCTGTGTTCTACAGGAATGGGCACTGAAGAGGTACAAGTGCTTGTAGGAGTCCATTGCCTCGTGAGTGAGCAGAACTGAAGTGGGAAGAAAAACTCCTTCCTGAAACTCCTCTTCAGTCCCTTCTACTGATAAAGCTTCTTGTCAGCTGTAACAGGAAAAAATGTGTATGTGTTTGAGGGTCAAGTACCATTTTCACAGAGCAGTCTAACAGGGTCAGTTTGGAGCTGGAAGGCAGTAAAACAGTAAGTGACACATTAGGACAAACAAAAAATTGAGTATGAGAAGTTCATATTTCTATTCTTTGTGCTAATTTATTAAACATACTTCATTCCCATGTGGATTCTAGAAATTCTTATGAATGGGAAAATTTACAAATACTATTTGCATTTATAGTATTGAAAACAAAATCTCTAATTGACAACCAATCCTTAAGAAAATAATGTACTCGTGGGGCGCCTGGGTGGCTCAGTTGTGGAGTATCCATCCGACACTTGATTTTGGCTCAGGTTGTAATCTCAGGGCCCTGAGATGGAGCCCAGCATCTGGCTGTCTCCCTGCTGAGTGGGGAGTCTGCTTGAGATTTTGTCTGCCCTTCCCCACCCCCCACTCACTTGCACGTGCTCTCTCTCAGATAAATAAATACTTTTTAAAATATTTTATTTATTTATTAGAGAGAGAGCATGAGAACAGGGAGTGTCAGAGGGAGAAGCAGACGCCCCGCTGAGCAGGGAGCCTGATGTGGGACTTGATCTTGGGACTCCAGGATCAATAATAAATAAATAATTTTTTATTTATTTATTTATTTATTTATTTATTTATTTATTTAGAAGAGAGTATACTCTTGAGGGGAGCCTCTGCAGTATTGACCAGAGTGACATCATCTATTAGAAATCTATTTGTATTCACATATTTTAAAACTTTTACAGAGATGTTTTACTATTTTAACATAAAAGCAATCCTGTCTCACGTTAGTTTTTCATTATTTCACCCATCAGCACATTCCCTCATTGCTGAAACATTTTAAAATTGGTTTCCAAACTGCCAAGTTCTCTTTTTGTACTGCTTTCTACTCTGTCCTTTTCACTTGCTAATCCCTACAAGTACTATTTGCTCATAGATGTCTTGTCTACCTGTGTTTACTTACTAGCTCCTCAGTTCCATGCCTTCTACCAGAATTGAAGATTCCCATTTATAAGAATAGAGTACAAGCACTATTATTATTATTTTTTAATATACTCAACAGACTGATTTGGGGCAGGAAAGGGAACAACACACACATGGCATCTTCAATCATGCTAGGTACCAAGGAATCCCCACCAACCCTCAAACATAGGGATAGGTGGTGGCCAGAATCAACAGCTTTTCAGTAGAAGTGATAGAGAGTATAATATGGACACATCCAACAAGTCTAAGAATGAAGATAATGCCAACAAATTTTACACCCCAAACAAGAGGCATTAGGCTGAGTAGCCAGTAGGTGAGTAAATCTGAGAAAACTGACAAAATTTAAAATCCTCACAGGTTTCAATAATTAAAAAGTACAAAAGGAACTTCTCTTCCAATTGATAGAAGTTTACCCCCAAACTCTGCAGGGGGGCAGAAATGCTGGGCACAAATTCTGGGACTCCCAGATGTAGAGTGGTTCAAATATGAAGAGAGGTTTAAAGGAGGCCAGGTTCTGAAAGTAGTATAGCAGCAAAATATTTCATAAACAAGAGAACTACTTTAAGGGACAGGTTTATTGAGCTCTGAAAGGTACAAATACAAAAAGATACAAAGGAAGTACTTCTGAATTGACTTACCTGTGAGGAATAGAGATGTGACCACACAAAACGTTTTTTTCAATACCTCATGGTAAAAATACAAAGGGAAAGGCTGGATATCAGTTGTTAGACTGGGGAAGCCAACCTGCTCTATCACTTCACTGTTTGTGGAAAGTTCTTCCTAATAATCTAGGAAAAGTCAACTCTTTTAACCATGAAAAATCAGTAAGAATGATTATCAATTCACCTATATGTATTTTGTAACAAAAGGTGAAAATTAATGAAGTCCAAGAGTTAATTACACACACACACACACACACACACACAGGAAAAATATAGTGTCAGGGCAGATGAGAATAGCAACAATATTTCAAGTGAGTTATAACAAATTAAGAAAATGATAAAGTGATTCCTATGAACAGAATGTGTTAAATGTTTAAAATTAATGGTTAAACTATAGCACAGTGTTACAAGAAAGCTGACAGAACTTAGAAATAAAATAGAAAAAAATCATTTTAAAAAGACTACATTCAAAGGTGTACAGGAGTGAACTGACATAAGAGAAATCAAGGGAATAAAAAATGATGAGCTAAAATAAGGATATAGAAGCCAAAAAAAAAAAAGAGGCAAAAAATTTCTAGAGTTATGGTAAAGGAGATAAACAATAGAACAGTTCTACCAAAATGATTAAATCAATAGAAGAAAAAATATTAAAACTCATTCATTTAAGAAAAATTTCCTGAATGAAAGCTCAAATATACATATTTTAAAAGCATACACATTATATAGTGAAACAAAATCTAAAATATTCAACAGTGAGACATATCTCAGTGAAATTATTGGGTATTCAGAATAATTAAAAAAATATTTTGGACACCCACATAAAAGATCAGGTGCTTTTAAGGGAAAGAAAATCTGATTGGACTCATAATTTTTTTTTTAAGATTTTATTTATTTGACAGGGACAGCAAGAGAGGGAACACAAGCAGGGGGAGAGGGAGAAGCAGGCTTCCAAGCAGGGAGCCCAATGTGGGGCTTAATCTCAGGACCCTGGGATCATGACCTGAGCAGAAGGCAGATGCTTAACTGACTGAGCCACCCAGGTGCCCCATGTGTCCTATTATTTTCAAGTACAAGCTTATTCCTCACCTTTGTGTGCTCCTATGCACATGGGTAACACTTGACATAGTTATTAAACGAAATGAAAATAGTGAGTTTGCATATCAATATTCACTTATTTTTTAAGATTTATTTATTTTAGAGAGAAAGAGTGAGGGTGGGAGGGGAAGAGGGAGAGGAAGACAGAATCTTAAGCAGATTCTGTGCTGAGCATGGATCCCTATGCAGAGCTCAGTCTCATGACCCCGAGATCATGACCTGAGCTGAAACTGAGTCTGATGCTTAACAGACTACACCACACAGGCACCCCTCAATATTCATTTCTAAACCTCATGTTCATGGAGAGGAAGGGGTGGCACCATATTTAATCTCTCTTTTAGGCACATTGCAGAGTGCTTGGCACATAGTTAATGTGTAGCAAATATTGATTAAACAAATAATGGATGAAAAATGGATGAATGTTATAGAAATTCATATATGCTAAATTTTCATTAGGATGATCAAAGAGAATTTTTGCTGAGTTGGCATGTAAACTGAGTCATGAACATGGAGGATTATTCAAGTAGAACAGTACGCCAAATTGCCAAAGATATAAAAAAATCTGAAGTGATACTAGAAAATATCAAGAATATGAAGCTTACCTCTATTTTGGAGTATTTATGCTAAGGACAAGTTAGAGATTTAAAAAAAAAAAATCAAGTAGCCTGCAATTAAATCCAGAAACATCACAAAAATATTCAGAGAAACAGAAATTAATATAAGGACCAATTTGAGATAAATTTAGTTTCCTAGAAATTATATGTAGAGGGAAAAGAACTTAAAAATTTTTAAGGAAACCGTAATAAAATAAATGTTAGAACCATTCTTATTTTGCTAAGTGGCTAAAATAAAGCAATGACATACTATGTAATGATTTTTTTTTTTTTGAATGAGGGTCTTAACCATAAGTTTAAGTTAAATGGTTAAAAAAAAAAGTAATGATATTACTACATTTTATTTTCTATTCAACCTCCCAAACACCATAATACAAAACATGGTTATTAAGTGTTTTCCTGAGCTATACAAAACTCACTTTTCAGGCTAAATAAAAAAAAAAAAATCCATTAAATTCTTTCTTAATTTATAAATTATGCTCATACTTTTCTTTAATTATATCACATAAAAAAGTTGTAGCCCTTAATAGAAAATGCAATATTTTCTATGTATCTTTACCATATGTAAAGATAAAATAAAATAAATGACTTTTTGTGAATGTTTCTTGCATCCAACAACCCTCTTCTTCATGAGATCAAGGATCATGTCTTATTTATCTTGGCATTTCAATCCTTGCTCTAGTGCCTTGCATGCTGATACACTCATACAGTGAAAAATAAGACTGAATAGAATTTATCAAGAATTTATCTTGTTCTATGCAATATACATTGTGTGAATCACCACATATAATTTTAGCAGCAGCTGATGTGATAGGTACTAGTGTCTTCCTGTCTTTTACAGGAGAAACTAAGCCTGAAGGATGAACAGTTAAAAAAGAAAACTCTTCTGAAGTCATGTCACTGGGAAGTAGCTAACCCAAAATTTGAATCTAGGCAGGCTAGCTCTCAAATATGATTCTGTAATTACCAGAGGGTACTTTTTTTCTAGAAATGGAAAACAGGTGGGTAATTAAAAGCATGATTACTTTTGTTTTAAAAATTTGAGGCCAGCAGTTATATATCTTATAAAGGTTTTATATTTTTATTCTGGTGCTAAAGTCAGTGTATGTCACGCATATTTGATTTCAAATTGCTTCAACATTTATTTAGCAGTAATTAAATTTGAGTTTATACTTAATGTAATCTATAAGTAGTACCTGTTGAGAAACAATTCTCCCTGGGTCTTGTGGGGTTTTTCGTTTTTGCTTTTAGTTTTTGATGTAGTGTTCAGTGATTCATTATTTGTGTATAACACCCAGGGCTCAAAGTACTGGCTGCTATTCTTCCAGACTTTTTTGCAAGGATATTTTCATAGTAAATGGCCTTCAAGATAGAAATATTGTCACCTCTGGAACAAAGGAAAGGTACACTAATTTCTAATTAGAAGAGATTTGATTTCTCTAAACACAGAGTTCCTCTGCCATAATATAATCCACTGTATGTGTGCAGTTATCATCTGGGTCTCTTTTGTGTCTCCCCATTAAAATGGGACTTGGGGAAATTACACAAATATGTGGATACTCTGGCTACTGCTATGGATTAACAATAAACTGTCCATTTTTAACACAGGAATCTATCAACATACATAAAACTGTGGCAAGCAAGTTCATTAGCTTGTATATAGTATGAAATCTTAGACCCTTTAAAGTTCCTAACATATATATTGTGTGATTTTTTATTACATATTATTAAATGACTTATTTTTTTAGGAAAGGAATTTGCTGATTTATCTAATATTTTAAAAAAGACCCAAGATTTGAATGATTAGAAGAGTCCATGAAAACCCATCAAAGATTTATATTTATTTTTCAAATAGTTCAAATGCTTAAATATTCAATCTATTCCTTATCATCTTTAATATATATTTGGCTGGTGATGAATATTTTTAAAACCTTAGACCAGCTGTTCACAACAGGAGCCAATCTGTCTCCTGGGGAATATTTAGCAACATCTGGAAACATCTTTGCTACACACTGCTTGAGTTATTTACATTCATTGCTTGTCTCAGCTGAGAGTGGTGTTCGTTACTATTAGCATTTAGTGGATATAGAGACCAGGGATGCTGTTAAACATCCCATAGTGTACAGGACAACCTCCCATAATTAATTATTTGGTCCCAAATGTCAATTATGATAATGTTGAGAACCCAGATATACATATATGCTTCCACATCTGAACTTGAGAGATCTAAGTCAATTTTCTCAATGATAAGAATTAATCTGGATATAAAGTTAGAAAGATATAAGTATCTCTACATTTGTCTATCATATGTGTATAATACAGCATTTCATGAAAATCAAACCATAATGTAAACAACAGCAAATAATCAACAGAAAACCAAAATTTCAATCATTTCCAAATTTTTAGGTTGTACCATATTTAGACATATTAGAGTAATATAGTCAAGCCTTTATTATTATTATTATTACTGATAAGGAGGTATACCCAATAATGTATATACAGAAAACAAACTTTTATTGTGTATGTGGATGGGGGTGGATGGTTATGGTATGGATATTAAAAAGATGGGTATGGCCAAAGACGGGTATTAAAGAGGGCACACACTGCATGGAGCACTGGGTGTTATATGCAAACAATGAATCGTGGAACACTACATCAAAAACTAATGATGTAATGTATGGTGATTAACATAACATAATAAAATTAAAAAAAAAACAAAAAAATGAAAAAAAATAAAAAGATGGGTTTGGACATTATAAAGATGGGTATGGATATGAACATTAAAAAGAAATTATCCTGTATTTGGTTACTTAAGTCTATGCTGTTACTATGGAAAATGCAATACTATATATCTATTTGTTATTATAACAATCTGTCGAGGAAATTCTGTAATTTGTATACATTACTTTTCCAAATTGTAATATTGTATTTGAATATTACCTGGTTTATAGAACAATCCTTAAGCATCCATGACTTTACAAATTATAGTTACAAAATTATAAGTATGACCAGCATATGTGTATGCATATATGTATACATGCATATATACACAACTACTCACATATAATTAGCTAACATACACTGAACATCTGTGTCATGGGTCAAATAAAATTGTCAAAATTGATATAGTATTATCTGATTCACAAGTGAGGACTAACAGTGTCTTCATTCATATCATCCAGTGTTAGAAGAATCCATCTATATACAATTAGAACTTTTATTTTTCAGGGGAAAATTAATGTTGTTTTAAAGACACTAAAAAGAAATACATTGGGCACCTGGGTGGCTCAGTCAGTTAAGCATCTGCCTTCGGCTCAGGTCATGGTCCCAGGGTCCTGGGATGGAGCCCCACATCAGGCTCCCTGCTCAGTGGGGAGTCTGCTTCTCCCTCTCCCTCTGCTGCTCCCCTGCTTGTGTTCCTCCCACCCGCTCGTGCTCTCTCTCTCTCTCTCATGCTCACTCTCTGTTTCAAATACATAAAATCTAGATAGATAGATAGATAGGTAGATAGAAAGAAAGAAAGAAATCCAGTGCAGGAGGAGGAGTTGGGAGGCTGGGGTAGCACAGTCTGGTGGCCTGGGTTGCAAGTGGGCAATGCTGCTTTGGCCTATGTGACTGGTGCTGGCCTCTGTCTGGAGAGGATTCAAGCTAACCATTGAGGACCCTCTTCTCAAAAAGGTTCGACTGAGTGAAGTAGACTTCAAAATTATGGCACAAGATGAGTTAATTCTAAGATGGAAATAATATGAAGTATATGTCCAAGCTTTGGAGAGTAAGTATACAGATCTTAATTCTAATGATGCAACTGGCTTAAGGGAGTCTGAAGAAAAACTAAAGCAGCAACAAGAGTCTGCACACAGGGAAAAATTCGTGTAATGTGACTAGCAACCAAGGAGCAAGAGATACAATTGTATACTACTCAAATCCAGTACCTCAAGCAAGTCCAGCAGCCAAGTGTTACCCAAATGAGATGAACAATGGTAGACGCAACAATCAACTTGTTTTTCCTAAAAATGAAAGGTGAATTGGAACAGACTAAAGACAAACTGGAACAAGCCTGGAATAAACTGTGTACCTGGAAGTTTATGCCTGATAGGTAAACACTCATACTCCCCAGTCAAGACTTCCCTGACCATCCCAGGAAAAATCTGTGGTGAGACAGCCAAGTACTCCTTTCCACAGCAAGACTTAGACTTTTTGAGCCAAAAAAAGCCACATTCTTATACTTTCCAGCTTGGAATTGTTCATATAAAACTTACCAGATGAACCTTGTGTTCGGCTTTTTTCTCTTCCTCTTACCCTTATTTCAGAGGCCTGATGATGTGGGACTATTCCGAAGAAGCGCCACTTCCAAAAATATTCCCTTCTAGAACTTGTAGACACTTGAGAAATCTTTCTGTTTGAAGAAACTAGACAGAGAAAGAGAAGTCTCAAGCCTGGGCACGCTGTGACTTCAGACAGTTTGAAGGAATGAAAACCTAGAAATTTAAAATCATGAATTGAACATGTAAAATTCCAGTAAAATGTGAAAATGGAATATGCATCACTCTTAACCTTGAGCATACTGACTGAGAGTCACTGTATATCAGTTTTGTCAATAAGACTATGGACTTCATGATTGTTGTTGAACTTCTGGTTCTAAACTCAAATGAGCCAAACAGGCAAAGTGTTAATGGCAAAGTGTTGAATGCTTAAACTAAGGAGAATCAAGAGCTTGTAAATCAGCTGTCCCAGGGATGTGTTGCACACCTCGAAGCCGAGTTGGCTTTACAGAAAAAATATAGCCAGGAGCTTAAATGCAGTCAAAATGAACTGAATGTCTTCATCATTCAACTTGACAGAAATAGAAGGTATGCTGAGCACCATTCTAGTTCTTCAGCAGCAACTGAAAGAGACATGCCGGTAGTTGGCTCAGTACCAACAGTCGCAATCTCACACTCCAGCCCCAAGTACCAGCAGGACTACATCTTCTGAGCCTGTATGACAGGCAGAGGCCACAGGTAAAGACTGCAGTTGGCTGGCCAATGGACCGAGTAATGGCAGTTCCCCTAGCAGAGGACATCTGGGTCCAGATTTCACAGAAAGAGGGACATAGCCAGAAATGACTTTCCTTCTTCTCCAGGGAATGGTAATAAAGCTTCCAACAGTTCAGAGGAGAGAACTGGCAGAGGAGGTAGTAGTTATGCAAGCCAGCTCAATTCAGGGTATGAAAGTGTAGACTTTCCACTGGCAGTGAAAACTCTCACACACCACTCAAATGACACAGACTCTAATCATGACCCTCAAGAGGAGAAAACAGTGAATGGGAAAGGTAACTGAACTGGGAGTTCCTGCCATGTTCAGAATGGCTTGGACTCAAGTGTAAATGTGCAGGGTTCAGTTTTGTAGTATATTTTTCAACAAATTGTCATACAGTGCCATTTAATTTGGGGGAGATTCTGCTCAGGAAATAAACACATACTTTTGTCACAATTTACCTTTTTTTGTGGATGTGTTTTTCTTCTTTTCCTTTTTTTTTCTTTCTTTGTTTCAATACCTCTGTCACTTTGGAAATTGTAACAGTTAATTACTTTGTTGTCAAAAGGACATTTTGTGTAGTGTCACGTTACTGTTATATGAGTTAATGTATAGTTATAAATGGAAATCTTTCTTTAAAGCATAACACAATTATCTCTGTAGAAATCTGTGTCTATCTTAGGACCCGTGCTGTGTAAGGGCATTCTTACCCATGCTTGAGTTAGCTGTTAGAGTAGATATAGTTTTATGACTGCCAAGTTTGCCCAGTACTGTAGTTTTATCATACAAATTAGACTTGCTGATGGAGTCCTATAGTAGTTTAGGGGTTAGATACAGTTTTTCCCATCATGCATCTGTGCCTTTTCTCTTTAGGTGACTGAATGTTTAAGAAATTTATGTGTATAGTTACTCAGTTTTTTTTTTAAAGATTTTATTTATTTATTTGAGAGAGAGAGAATGAGAGATAGAGAGCACAAGAGGGAAGAGGGTCAGAGGGAGAAGCAGCCTCCCCGCCGAGCAGGGAGCCCGATGTGGGACTCGATTCCGGAACTCCAGGATCATGACCTGAGCCGAAGGCAGTCGCTCAACCAACTGAGCCACCCAGGCGCCCAGTTACTCAGTTTTTATGAACTGTTGTATCCTGTTAATGCATATTGCTCTGTGACTCCAATATATCTTGCCTATACTGACCAAACCTAAATAAAAATTTGTATTGTAAAAAAGAGAGGGAGGGAGGGAGGGAGGGAGGAAGGAAGGAAGGAAGGAAGGAAGGAAGGAAGGAAGGAAGGAAGGAAGGAATAAAGAAAGAAGGAAGGAAGGAAAGAAAGGAAGAAAGAAATCCAATATAGGGAACAATTAATTTTATTATTGTTTGGATAGTAACTGATTTTGATGGATGAGTGTGATAATAACCTATTTGTGAATAATCTTTGCAAATATAATTAATACTTATGAGATTCCAAAGAGGAAAAATAAATTAACTAGTACATTCACAATTGAGGGACATTATTCACACATATTCAAGACAAAAATTTCATTTTAAATCAAAATTTTAGCCTTCCTTTTACTCAAAATCTATCAATTGTTGAATATATTTTAAATAGAATGTTAAAATGCAACATCTTACTGACTAAAGAAATACCAATTTTAAAGAATTTCTTTCAAATTCTGAGTTATTAAAATACAGATTTACTTACATTTTCATTAGTTGTTATTTTATCATGCAGCCAGAAGTATTTTCTACTCTGTGTGAATGTGGGGGTGGGGGAGGGGGTCCAGGCTTAGTTACAAAAAATTAGTCCAGAGGTACCTGGCTGGCTCAGTTGGTAGAGCATAAAACTCTTGATCTCAGGGTCATGAGTTTGAGCCCCATTCTGGGCATGGAGCCTACCTAAAATGTCAAAAAAATATATAGTCCAAAACTGAAATGAAAGAAGTTGTGAGAGAAGGTTGAGAGAAATTATGAACTAAAATAGTGTTTAAATATACTTTAAATCTACTGAATAGAAAAGAAAAACTTTCCATCTAGTTGTTATGATTAAAGAAAAATATTTTTTAATGGTGATGTAATTGACCTAAAACATTATATTAGTTTCAGGTGTACAATATAATGATTTAATATTTGGAAATATTGCAAAATGATCACCATAATAGGTCTCGTTAACATCCATTGCCATACATAGAGTTTTTTTATGATGAGAACTTTTAAGATCTACTCTTTTAGCAACTTTCAAATACACAGAATAGCTAGAGTCACCATGCTGTACGTAACATCACCATGACTTACTTATTTTATAAGTAGAGAATCAAATTTCTACACCACAAAACATGAATAAGTGAAAACTGAGATTTTTTAAATAACTGAATTTCAAAACAATTAAGAAACTTGAGATATCAAGTCAGGAACAAGGCAGGGATGTCCACTCTCTCCATTGCTACAGGACACAGTACTGGAAGTCCTAGCCTCAGCAATCAGACAATAAAAAGAAGTAAAAGGCATCCAAATCATCAAGGAAGAAATCAAACTTTCACTCTTCAGAGACAACATGATACTCTGTAGAAAACCTGAAAGACACCACCAAAAAATTGCTAGAACAGATTCACAAACTCAGCAAAGTTGCAGGATACAAAAATCAACATAATCTGTTGCATTTCTGTACACCAATAATGAAGCAGCAGAAAGAGAAGTCAAGGAATTGATCCTTTTTACAAATTGCACCAAAAAAAAAAAAAACATAAAATACCTAGGAATAAACCTAACCAAAGAGGTAAAAGATCTGTATGCTGAAAACTATAGGACACTGATGAATTAATTTGAAGAAGGTACAAAGAAATGGATACACATTCCATGCTCATGGATTAGAAAAATAAATGTTGTTAAAATGTTTATAGTACCCAAAGTAGTCCACAGATTCAGTGCCATCCTGATCAAAGTAATACCAGCACTTTTCACAGAGCTAGAACAATCTTAAAATTGTATGGAAACACAAAAGACCCCCAATAGTAAAGGTAATGTTGAAAAAGAAAAGCAAAGTGGGAGGCATCATAATCCTTGACTTCAAGTTAAATTACAAAGCTGTAATGATCAAGACAGTATGGTACAGGCACAAAAATAGACACATTGATCAATGGAACAGAATAGAAAACCCAGGATTTGAACCCATCACTGTTTGGTCAACTAATCTTTGACAAAGCTGGAAAGACTATCCAATGGAAAAAAGAGTCTCTTCAACAAATGGGGCTGGGAGAACTGGATGGTTACATGCAAAAGAATGAAACTGGATCACTTTTTTTGGCCTACATAAAAATAAATTCAAAATGGATGAAAGACCTAAATATGAGATAAAAACATCAAAATCCTAGGGGAGAACACTGGTAGCATCCTCTTTGACCCCCAACTGTAGCAACTTCTTACTTGACACGTCTCCTAAAGCAAAGGAAACAGAAGCACAAATGAACTATTAGGACATCATAAAGATAAAAAAAAAACACTTCTGCACAGTGAAGGAAACAATCAACAAAATTAAAAGGTGACCAACAGAATGAAAGAAGATATATGCAAATGACATATGTGCTAAAAGGTCAGTATCCAAAATCTATAAAGAACTTATCAAAGTCCATTGACAGATGAATGGATAAAGAAGATGTGGTATATATATATATATATATATACACACACACACACACACACACACACACAATGGAATATTATGTAGCCATCAAAAGGAATGACATCTTGCCATTTGCAATGACGTGGATGGAACTGGAGGGTATTATGCTGAGCAAAATAAGTCAATCAGAGAAAGACATGTATCATATGATCTCATTGATATGAGGAATTCTTAATCTCAGGAAACAAACTGAGTGTTGCTGGAGTGGTGGGGGGTGGGAGGGATGGGGTGGCTGGGTGATAGACATTGGGGAGGGTATGTGCTACGGTGAGCGCTGTGAATTGTGTAAGACTAATGAATCACAAACCTGTACCTCTGAAACAAATAATACATTATAAGTTAAAAAAAAAAGAAGAAGATAGCAGGAAGGGAAGAATGAAGGGGGGGAAATCGGAGGGGGAGACAAACCATGAGAGACTATGGACTCTGAGAAACAAACTGAGGGTTCTAGAGGGGAGGGGGGTGGGGAATGGGTTAGCTAATGGACACTAAAGAGGGCACGTACTGAATGGAGCACTGGGTGTTATATGCAAACAATGAATCATGGAACCCTACATCAAAAACTAATGATGTAATGTATGGTGATTAACATAATATAATAAAATAAAATAGAGAACTTATCAAATCTAATATACCGTAGGACAAAACTGCCCCACACCATCATGCGTACACCTCCACTGAGTACTCTCATTATCCTCCCTCCTTTCTATATTGACATAATTGTCTGAAAATAATCAGACAATGCCTATATTGCTTGATGCCATTCTTTTTCTTTTCACCATGTGGTGTTTGATAATCATCAGGATACTCTGCAAGGTTAGAGTTTTCTCCCATCTTCCTTGGGGATTTTCCAGCAGCAGCCTTCTCTCATGTTATTTGGTTACATCTGTACTGCTCTATGCAATCAGTAGAATTGCATCTAAAATATGTATCTCAAACTTTTCAGAAGCATGAGAGAACTGAATGCTGTATTGGATTGTGCTCTGGTAAAACCTGTGTTTTCTACTAAAGAATAACATGGAAATGAATCAGTCAGCCAAACATTAAAGTCGATTTGCCACATGGCTATTGTTAAATGTTTCTCAGAAGATCTCAGTATACCTTCCTGGAATCCTGTGTTTTTCTATAATCAAAATTATTTTTTATCTATTTCAGGTGGTCAGCCACACCCAGCACATAGAACAATGCATTCATTGCCAAACTCACTGCATTTAATGAATGCTTTTTTTAAAAAAAAGATTTTGTTTATTTATTTGACAGAGAGAAACACGGTGAGAGAGGGAACACAAGTAGGAGGAGTGGGAGAGGGAGAAGCAGGCCTCCCACTGAGCGGGGAGCCTGATGCAGGGCTCGATCCCAGGACCCTGGGATCATGACCTGAGCCAAAGGCAGATGCTTAATGACTGAGCCACCCAGGCGCCCCTAATGAATGTTTTGCTTTCCAATGTATTACCCTACTTTCAAGTTATATATTTTAAATATGCATTTTAATAATTCCCAATTTGTGATAAGAAGCAGTGCATTACCTTCATTTAAAGCCCTTTCTTTTAAGGTGATGCAGATAATAAAACCTAAACTACTTTCAACAACCAATCTTGGATACAACTTTCTTTTTCCCTCATTAATGTACATGTTAGGGAGAATACCGTCTGCTGATGAGTTCCAGAAATTCTCCATAAGCAGTTTTCAGAGAAGCTTCCTTAGTCCATGCTACCGTAAATGTTCACAGTGGCTAATGTTGATATTTGCTGGTTCTTTCTCACTGATGCTCCTGAGGAAATTAATAAATATCTTTCATGGAATATATAGCTGTTTTAAAAAAATGGAGCCTTGAGTTGTATCTATTTGAATATGCCAATATTTTTGAAAATACACATTTTGATTTTCACTTGTTTCTTTTTATGTATTTCTAGCCATATAAATTTAAAACAAAAAAATGATAAAGGTGTTAGAATGGAAAATTTTGTCAGTTTCCTTTTCCAGAATATCTCAGGTATTATTTCCTCAGATTTCCATTAGATCTTTCAACATTTATACAGACTTCTAAACTTAAAATTTATTTTTATTTTTTTATCAAAATTCTTTTATCTCTTTGTCCTATCAAAAACTGCATTAAATTTAACTCAACATAAAAAAAAATCCTATGTCTATCAGGCACCATATTTTAGGCCACAGAAATATAAAATATTAATTTAGCACATGTATTTTTAACATTTATCCAAACAATTACAAATAACTATTAAATTATATCTACAATCATGGCAAGTAAAACAATATATTTTAAAATTTGATAGGTTAATAATCAAAGAAACAAACATATTTCATGATCAAATATGATGGAACCCACTGAAACAGGCTTTCTGCTGAGCAGGGAGCCCGACGCGGGACTGGATCCCAAGACCCTGAGATCATGACCTGAGCTGAAGGCAGACGCTTAACCGACAGAGCCACCCAAGGACCCTTATGGAACACATTTTTTTAAGACTGAAATCTTTTATAAAAATTGTGCTGGTTACAGGATTTAAAGACATATATAGAAATGTATTGCTTTATGATTTTGTTTAGTAGAATCATTATAGTAATCATAAGTAGTATATATATATAGTAATCATAAGTAGAATCATTATAATAATAGATTGCATTATAATTGGGTGCTTTACATGTTATTCCCTACACTTTAGAGTTATTCATATGGTGAATGTTTCATAATCTGTAAACAGAGATGGAGGGAGTACACAGATGGAGATGCTTTCTTGGGTAGGGCACATGAACACTAGGTCTGACCGAAAGAGTATGTTATTCACTACATCAGGGCCTAGGGCATTTCCTATAAAATGAGAATGTGTTATCTTCATGACAGGATTATTTTAAAAATAGGTAATGGGCTTTACATAGCACAGGTGATCTACAAATGTTAACTCCTTTGTTTAAACTAATAACTATATACTATTTTAGGGAGCAGTACTCTGTATTGCTGTAGATAACATCACAGGAATGGCCATTAAGTTTTTTTTTTATTTTTTATTGTTATGTTAATCACCATATATTACATCATTAAATTTTGATGTAGTGTTCCATGATTCATTGTTTGTGCATAACACCCAGTGCTCCATGCAGAATGTGCCCTCTTTAATACCCATCACCAGGCTAACCCATGCCCCTACCCTCCTCCCCTCTAGAACCCTCAGTTTGTTTCTCAGAGTCCATCGTCTCTCATGGTGTGTCTCCCCCTCCAACTTAAGCCCCTTCATTCTTCCTCTCCTGCTATCTTCTTCTTTTTCTTTTTTCTTAACATATGTTGCATTATTTGTTTCAGAAGTACAGATCTGTGATTCAACAGTCTTGCACAATTCACAGCGCTCACCATAGCACATAGCCTACCCAATGTCTATCACCCAGCCACCCCATCCCTCCCACCCCCCACCACTCCAGCAACCCTCAGTTTGTTCCTGAGATTAAGAATTCCTCATATCAGTGAGGTCATAGGATACATGTCTTTCTCTGACTGACTTATTTCACTCAGCATAACACCCTCCAGTTCCATCCATGTCGTTGCAAATGGCAAGATCTCATTCCTTTTGATGGCTGCATAATATTCCATTGTGTATATATACCACCTCATCTTTATCCATTCATCTGTCGATGGACATCTTGGCTCTTTCCACAATTTGGCTATTGTGGACATTGCTGCTATAAACAATAGGGTACACGTAGCCCTTCGGGTCCCTACATTTGTATCTTTGTGGTAAATACCCAGTAGTGCAATTGCTGGATCGTATGGTAGCTCTATTTTCAACTGTTTGAGGAACCTCCATACTGTTTTCCAGAGGGGTTGCACCAGCTTGCATTCCCACCAACACTGTAGGAGGGTTCCCCTTTCGCCACATCCCCGCCACAGCTGTCGTTTCCTGACTAATTTTAGCCATTCTGACTGGTGTAAGGTGGTATCTCATTGAGGTTTTAATTTGGATTTCCCTGATGCCAAGCGATGTTGAGCACTTTTTCATGTGTCTGTTGGCCATTTGGAGGTCTTCTTTGGAAAAATGTCTGCTCATATCTTCTGCCCATTTCTTCATTGGATTATTTGTTCTTTGGGTGTTGAGTTTGATAAGTTCTTTATAGATTTTGGATACTAGCCCTTTATCTGATATGTCATTTGCAAATATTTTCTCCCATTCTGTCGGTTGTCTTTTGGTTTTGTGGACTGTTTCTTTTGCTGTGCAAAAGCTTTTTATCTTGATGAAATCCCAATAGTTCATTTTTGCCCTGGCTTCCCTTGCCTTTGGCGATGTTTCTAGGAAGAAGTTGCTGCGACTGAGGTTGAAGAGGTTGCTGCCTGTGATCTCCTTTAGGATTTTGATGGACTCCTGTCTCACGTTTAGGTCTTTCAACCATTTGGAGTCTATTTTTGTGTGTGGTGTAAGGAAATGGTCCAGTTTCATTCCTCTGCATGGGGCTGTCCAATTTTCCCAACATCATTTGTTGAAGAGACTCTCTTTTTGCCATTGGACATTCTGTCCTGCTTTGTCAAAGATAAGTTGACCATAGACTTGAGGGTACATTTCTGGGCTCTCGATTCTGTTCCTTGATCTATGTGTCTGTTTTTGTGCCAGTACCATACTGTCTTGATGATGACAGCTTTGTAATAGAGCTGGAAGTCCGGAATTGTGATGCCGCCAGCTTTGCTTTTCTTTTTCAATATTCCTCTGGCTATTCGGGGTCTCTTCTGGTTCCATACAAATTTTAGGATTATTTGTTCCATTTCTTTGAAAAAAGTGGATTGTATTTTGATGGGGATTGCATTGAATGTGTAGATTGCTCTAGGTAGTATTGACATCTTCACAATGTTGGTTCTCCCAATCCATGAGCATGGAACATTTTTCCATTTCTTTGTGTCTTCTTCAATTTCTTTCCTGAGTATTTTATAGTTTTCTGAGTACAGATCCTTTGTCTCTTTGGTTAAATTTATTCCTAGGTATCTTATGGTTTTGGGTGCAATTGTAATTAGGATTGACTTCTTGATTTGTCTCTCTTCTGTCTTGTTGTTGGTGTATAGGAATGCCACTGATTTCTGTGCATTGATTTTATAGCCTGCTACTTGACTGAATTCCTGTATGAGTTCTAGCAGTTTTGGGATGGAGTCTTTGGGTTTTCCACATACAGTATCATGTCATCTGCAGAGTGAGCGTTTGACTTCCTCTTTGCCGATTTGGATGCCTTTGATTTGTTTTTGTTGTCTGATTGCTGTGGCTAGGACTTCTAATACTATGTTGAATAGCAGTGGTGAGAGTGGACATCCCTGCCGCATTCCTGACAGGGGAAAAGCTCTCAGCTTTTCCCCATTGAGAATGATATTCACTGTAGGGTTTTCATAGATGGCGTTTATGATATTGAGGTATGTACCCTCTAGCCCTATACGCTGAAGAGTTTTGATCAAGAAAGGATGCTGTACTTTGTCAAATGCTTTGTCTGCATCTATTGAGAGGATCATATGATTCTTGTTCTTTCTTTTGTTAATGTATTGTATCATGTTGATTGATTTGCGGATGTTGAACCATCCTTGCAGCCCAGGGATTATTCCCAATTGGTCGTTTTGAATAATCCTTTTAATGTAATGTTGGATCATATTGGCTAGTATTTTGGTGAGAATTTTTGCATCCATATTCATCAAGGATATTGGTCTGTAATTCTCCTTTTGGATGGGGTCTTTGTCTGGTTTTGGGATCAAGGAAATGCTGGCCTCATAAAATGAGTTTGGAAGTTTTCCTTCCATTTCTATTTTTTGGAACAGTTTCAAGAGAATAGGTATTAATTCTTCTTTAAAAGTCTGATAGAATTCCCCTGGGAAGCCATCTGGCCCTGGGCCCTTGTTTGTTGGGAGATTTTTGATGACTGCTTCAATTTCCTTAGGGGCTATAGGTCTGTTCAGGTTTTCTATTTCTTCTTGGTTCAATTTTGGTAGTTGATACATCTCTAGAAATGCACCCATTTCTTCCAGGTTATCTAATTTGCTGGCATAGAGTTGCTCATAATTTGTTCTTATAATTGTTTGTATTTCTTTGGTGTTGGTTGTGATCTCTCCTCTTTCATTCATGATTTTGTTGATTTGGGTCATTTCTCTTTTCTTTTTGATAAGTCTGGCCAGGGGTTTATCAATCTTGTTAATTCTTTCAAAGAACCAGCTCCTTGTTTCGTTGATCTGTTCTACTGTTCTTTTGGTTTCTAGTTCATTGAATTCTGCTCTGATCTTTATTATTTTTCTTCTCCTGCTGGGTTTAGGCTTTATTTGCTGTTCTTTCTCCAGCTCCTTTAGGTGTAGGGTTAGGTTGTGTATTTTAGACCTTTCTTGTTTCTTGAGAAAGTCTTGTATTGCTTTATACTTTCCTGTCAGGACTGCCTTTGCTGTATCCCAAAGATTTTGAACAGTTGTGCTTTCATTTTCATTGGTTTCCATGAATTTTTTTAATTCTTGTTTAATTTCCTGGTTGACTCATTCATTCTTTAGTAGGATGCTCTTTAGCCTCCATGTATTTGAGTTCTTTCCGACTTTCCTCTTGTGATTGAGTTCTAGTTTCAAAGCATTGTGGTCTGAAAATATGCAGGGAATAATCCCAATCTTTTGGTACTGGTTGAGACCTGATTTGTGACCTAGGATGTGATCAATTCTGGAAAATGTTCCATGGGCACTAGAGAAGAATGTGTATTCCGTTGCTTTGGGATGGAATGTTCTGAATATGTCTGTGAAGTCCATTTGGTCCAGTGTGTGTTATTTAAAGTCTTTAATTCCTTGTGATCTTTTGCTTAGATGATCTGTCCATTTCAGTGAGGGGGGTGTTAAAGTCCCCCACTATTATTGTATTGTTGTCAATGTGTTTCTTCGCTTTTGTTATTAATTGCCTTATATAATTGGCTGCTCCCATGTTAGGGGCATAGATATTTACAATTGTTAGATCTTCTTGTTGGATAGACCCTTTATGTAGGATATAGTGTCCTTCCTCATCTCTTATTACAGTCTTTGTTTTAAAATCTAATTTGTCTGATATAAGGATTGCCACCCCAGCTTTCTTTTGGTGTCCATTAACATGGTAAATGGTTTTCCACCCCCTCACTTTCAATGTGGGGGTGTCTTTGGGTCTAAAATGAGTGTCTTGCAGACAGCATATTGATGGGTCTTATTTTTTAATCCAATCTGATAGCCTGTGTCTTTTGATTGGGGCATTTAGCCCATTTACATTCAGGGTAACTATTGAAAGATAGGAATTTAGGGCCATTGTATTGACTGTAAGGTGACTGTTCCTGTATATTGTCTGTGTTCCTTTCTGATCTATCTGCTTTTAGGCTCTCTCTTTGCTTAGAGGACCCCTTCAATATTTCTTGGAGGGCTGGTTTCGTGTTTGCAAATTCCTTTAGTTTTTGTTTGTCCTGGAAGATTTCTATCTCTCCTTCTATTTTCAATGACAGCCTAGCTGGATATAGTATTCTTGGCTGCATATTTTTCTCGTTTAGTGCTCTGAAGATATCTTGCCAGTCCTTTCTGGCCTGCCTGGTCTCTGTGGATAGGTCTGTTGCCAATCTAATATTTCTACCATTGTAGGTTACATATCTCTTCTCCCGAGCTGCTTTCAGGATTTTCTCTTTGTCTCTGAGACTCGTAAGTTTTACTATTAGATGTCAGGGTGTTGACCTATTATTATTGATTTTGAGCAGGGTTCTCTGTGCCTCCTGGATTTTAATACCTGTTTTCTTCTTCAATTAAGGAAGTTCTCTGCTATTATTTTCTCCAATATACCTTCTGCCCCTCTCTCTCTCTTTCTTCTTCTCCTGGGATCCCAATTATTCTAATGTTGTTTCGTCTTATCGTATCATTTATCTCTCAAATTCTGCCCTCGTGTTCCTGTAGTTGTTTATCTCTCTTTTTCTCAGCCTCTTTATTTTCCACCATTTGGTCTTCTATATCACTGATTCTCTCTTCTGCCTCATTTATCCTAGCAGTGCCCCCATTTTTGATTGCACCTCATCAATAGCCTTTTTGATTTCAACTTGGTTAGATTTTAGTTCTTTTATTTCTCCAGAAAGGATTTCTCTAATAACTTCCACGCTTTTTTCAAAGCCAGCTAGTATCTTTAAAGTCATGATTCTGAACTCTACGTCCGACATCGTACTAATGTCCGTATTGAGTAGGTCCCTGGCTGACGGTACTACCTCTTGTTCTTTTTGCTGAGGTGATTTTTTTCATCCTGTCATTTTGTCCAGAGGAGAATAGATGAATGAGAGAACAAAATACTAACAGGTTAACTATGTCCCCAGCAAATATACTCTATACAAATCAGAAAAAACCTGAAACCAGGGGAAAAGAAAGGGAAAGAAAGAAAAAAGAAAGAGGAAAAAAAAAGAAAAAAGAGATAAAAACAAAAACAGAACAATACAAAAAAAGCAGAATATGATCAAATATGATCAGGCTAGTGCATAGATCAGTGCCACACACTAGATTTTGGGCGTATTTTGGTCTGTTAGAAAAAAGTGCCTCCTAAAATTTTTTTTAAAGGAAGAAAGACCTATATGTTCAAAATAAGGGTTAATACCATGAGGGGATGGAAGATGAGTGTAAAGATGAAAATTATAAAAGATTTTATAAAAGGAATTGATAAGATAAGTTGTTTGAAAAAAGAAAGAAGAAGATTTAAAAAAAAAAGAAAAAAGAAAAAAGGGAGAGAATGTGATCAGGCAGGAGACTAGAACAAAGCCATACACTAGTGATTTAGGGCATATTTTGATCTGTTAGAAGAAACTGTATCTCAAAATTTTAAAGAGAGAACTACTTATATATATATGCCAAAAATAAGGGTAACTACTATGAAGGGATAAAATATGACTTAAAAATGAAAAATAAAAAATGTTTTTTTTTAAAGGGATTGATAAGATGTTGGTTGAAAAAGGGAAAAAGAAAAATTTAAAAAAAACAGTTAAAAAAATTAACTTTGATGAACTAATGAATCATGGTAAAAAAAAAAAAGCCATGAATTCTATGTGCAGTATTCCCCTAGCGCTGGAGTTCTCCCGTTTTCCTTGATCGATAAACTTGGTCTTGGCTTGCTGGCTGTTCTGCTGATCTTCTGGGGGAGGGGCCTGTTGCCGTGGTTTCCAAATGTCTTTGCTGGAGGCTGAATTGCCCCGCCCTTGTCGGTCTGGGCTAAGCAAGCTGCTTGGGTTTGCTCTCGGGAGCTTTTGTTCCCTGCAAGCTCTTGGTACAGCTTTGGAGGACCAGGGCGAAAATGGTGGCCTCCCAATCTCCACGCAGAGGAGCTGAGAACTCAGGGCCCCGCTCCTCAGTGCGCCCCCAGAGAAAAGCAGTCACTCCCGTCTCCCTGGTATCCGGCCGCACTCCGTGCTCACCCGGCCTGTGACCAAGCATTTGTATCTCTGGCACCCGACCCCGTGTGGAGTCTCCAAACCCAGCAGATCCCTGTGGTGCACCCGTGCCGCTCCTCCTGGGGGAGGAAAGGGACTCTCCCCAGCTCTGCTGCTTGTTGGGTCCCTGCTGGAGGAGCAGTAGCCCGACTGAGCCGCGGATCACGGTTTATGGCAACCCCGAGCTGAGAGCCCGCGCCTCAGCTCTGCCTCTGTAGCCGGCTTCCCGGCTCCGATACCTGGGAGCTCTGCTGCACTCAGGCACCCCCGGTCTTTCTGTGACCCCGAGGGTCCTGGGACCATACTGTCCCGCGAGGGTTCCACCCCCCGCTTAGCCACTGCAGCGACGTCCCTCAGCGGAGCCTACTTCTAAAAGGTTCGATTGGCTCTATCACTCGCCAGAAGCGGCCGACAGAGGCCCCGTCCCCTGCCATCTATCCTCCCAAATATCGCCTCGGATTCACTTCTCCGCACGTCCTACCTTCCAGAAAGTGGTCGCTTCTCTGTTCAGAGAGTTGTTGCTACTCTCCTCTTCGATCTCCTGTTGAGTTCGTAGGTGTTCAGAATGGTTTGATCCCTATTCAGCTGAATTCCTGAGACCAGACGAAATCTAGGTCTCCTACTCCTCTGCCATCTTGCTCCGCCCCTCAGGAATGGCCATTAAGTTTTACAAGATGGATTTAGCAACTCAGTTTTATAAACAGTATGATTGTTAGGGCTTTACATCCTCTTTAGCAGGAATATGTTATAAAGATATTTTGATTTCCTTCAACCCAATTTTAATCATCAGTCCTGCCTTTTTTCTCCTTCTTCTTATTACTATTTAAATAATAGTTAAACTTGGGGGAGGTCTTTTGTATTAAAATAATAGGTAAATAATAAATTCTCAAATATCCATTTGTTTGAATATACAATGTAATTTTGACTAAATTGTATTTTATTTAATGTTATCCTGAAACATGGAGTTGTGAAATGTACTGTAAACTACAAATCACCCATTTTGCTACAAATAAAATCAATTCCATTCATTTACTGAAATTTTCTACATATAATCAATAAATCAGTAAATAAACATGGATATTAAATTCAAATCTAACATGTTGATAAAGTAAATGGGAAGGTGGTACTAAATATGGAGTTGAATGACACAGAACTACATGATAGCACTAACGATATCTGTTGTTAGAAAGTTTCCATGCAGGGAATTAATCAAATCATTAATAATGGAGACAGAAATTTTAAAAAGGGTGTCAGAACCAAGGCCACCATCTGAATGTGAAACATAATAATCAGTGCTGTCAAATTATCTTCCCATAAGAGTAAATGTAGTATTTTGACATTTGAGAAATGGCTATACCTAATTGGAGGGACTTTGTATATACTTTTATAGAAAGATGAATCCATAGTTGGGTTATAATTTGGGTGACTAAGTAACAATTGTATAAAGAAAATGATGTGGTTTTCACAGAAACCTCAAACTTCTAATGTTCATTTGATTTTGTTATATATTTCAGATTGTCTCCAGAATTACTTGAAGAGGTAGTACGCATGGTCAATTAACACAGGTATTTTCATTCACTTGTCATTTACATTCTTAAAGTGGAACTTTGAAGTTTCAGACTTGAGGATTTAGTCAGAAAGAATCTATTCATTCCTTTGTCCAGGTGCTATGATTACCAAACTATCTCCTATATATCTACTGATTAACCTTGTAACAGGTTACCTTCTGTAATTTTGAACAGAGTGAAACTAATCAACTTCGGTTCTCTAGCCCAATAACCTGGTGACACACTTGGCCTTCATCTGCCAAGTACTATCCACAAAAATAATAGTCATCATTCATCTGGCATCATACTATAAATGAAAATGTAAGTATCCTTCACGATGAATGAGTTTATGCATTGTTTATATTTATATTATAAATATATTATTTACATGTATTATTTTATTTATAAGCATTAGATGGATTTAAGGGAAATCATGAAAAGAATCATAATTTGCTTATCATCTTCCCATACCCTTCAACAAAATTGATAAGTTGAAATGATACCCATTTTTATAATCATTTATTCTTTAGATCTATTCCTTATAATATGCAGTTGAATGAAGACTACTATACTTAATAAATAGTAAAGAATACTATATTTAAATTTTTCATTGAAATTCACATTGTATTAACTCATTTGTATAGTTTCTGCTTTTGAGATAACAGATCATACTGCACTGATATCAGTATAGGACTAGATAGAGGTCATCTGTGAGAATGTGTAGACAATAAGGATTGCACTCTTTTTCTCCACTGTATCAGAGATTAAGATGCTATACTAGTTCATAAAATCCCAACTAAGAAATTACAAGTTAAAAAGTATACTGTGGTGATGTATTTCTGTCTTATTATTAACCAAATGTAGGGTTATTTGATTGTGTTAATTTAAGTAATAGATCTTCCTTTTCAACATGCTAATACAAATTCACACTTTCAAACTGTAATGTTAATTGTAATGGAAATGATGAAATATGTAAGTGTTATCTCCTGCTAAAATTTTATTTTAAAAGTAATATTTACTTTAACAAAATGTAAAAAATTTGGGTCTGGATTTAGATGTATCTGTACAACTAATGTTCAGGATAGGGTTTAAGAGCAAGAGGTCTGTCTATGAATCTCAACTCTACATTTATTGCTGATTTAACTGTGCAAAAAAAAAAAAAAATGAACCAAACAAGATATTTTCAGAGTGTTTGATTGAGTACAGTATATATATATATATATATATATATATATATATATGTATATGTAATAAACAAGTATACTTGAAGGTGCCCATTCTTTAAAAGGACGAATTAGTTAAATAAATTTGCAGATTTAGAGTAATAATTTTTTTAAAAGATTTTTTATTTATTTATTTGACAGACAGAGACATAGAGAGAGAGGGAACACAAGCAGGGGGAGTGGGAGAGGGAGAAGCAGTCTTCCTGCTGAACAGGGAGCCCAATGTGGGGCTTGATCCCAGGACCCCAGGACCATGACCTGAGCCGAAGGCAGGTGCTTAATGACTGAGCCCCCCAGGCGCCCCGATTTACAGTAATAATTTTAAGATAACTAAAATGAATCACTTGTGTTAAATTTTTACATTCTTTTTTCATTGTTTCTGGCTGGGATTTCTCATGACATTGCATGGATAGAGTGGTTGGGGACAGAGGATCCTCTCAAAGACTTCTTTAGTCAAGTATCTGGTTCTGAACTGGGTAGTCTTGAATATCTGGGAGCTGGAGGGGATTGCACTCCTCTGTCCTCTCTATATGCTCTCTCCGACAAGGCAGCTTCAGGGGAGTCAAACATTCTCCAGAGATACTCAGGGCTCCAAAGGCATAAATCCTAATAAAGACCTGAGAGAAACCTGTTTGCCAATGTCCAACTGTGTCACTTCCGCTACTTCCCCTCTTTTAAAAGCAAATCAGTATGCTGGCCCATTTTTGAGAAGTGAGAAGTTAGACTCCAGTTTTTGTGAAAAGAATGTCCAAAAAAGAAATGCTGACGAGTTTTAAAATCACCATTGTGTGCCATCTGCCCACAATTATTTATATTCCTTCCATGCTCACAATAAACTCTCCTCCCCTCAACTGACCAGTGAAATTGTATCTCTTATAGCGTCAGGCATAGGCTCAGATTCTAGGATCTCATCTTTTCAATCAGGTTCAGGTAGAGAGGAGACAGCATGGATGCCATTTCTTGAGTTCAGCAACTTAAGTCCAGTTCTTCATATGAGGAGGGCCTTGATCTAAAGAGGCAGTTATGCTTTCCATCCCCACCACACCAAAGAGGCAACAGTGGGACAGGAATAGGGTAAGCGCTATAGTTTCTTCTGCTTAAGATGAGTATGTGAGGGGAAACAGAAGGCAAATAGGAGTCACTATGGTGGTAGAAGGAACCATTTTTAAAGAATGTCACAGCATAACTTTCATCTGTTTTCAAAAGTATAAACCAGAAATCAGAAATATATATACTATCAGATAAGAAAGAAAATTGAAGATTATTTGGACAACTGTTCCTTAAATTTAGTCCCTGGACTACATGCTTCAGCATAATCCAAGATACTTAAAAATAAAAATATAGATGTCTACATTTCAGCACAATTCTAATGAAACATATTTTTTATTTGGAACCTGGTGATTTCATTTTTTAGCAAGGCCAAGAGGTGATGATTTTGTAAATTACAGAGATACACCAAATAGAGTGAATGCTTACATTTCATGGATTAAAAAATGGAGAAAATTAAAGTTCTAACAAGTGTAAATTCTATATAAAAACAAACAAAATAGCAATATTATGGAACAAAACAGATCATGTTAGTGGGTAATTTTTATATGCAATGGGGTAATTTAAATCTCATTAATTTTTGTTAGTTATTGAACTTGAGATAAAAAGAGCTAAAAGTAAGGAAAAACATTGAACTATATGATTACATAAATGTATTTCAGACAGGAAGCATCACTCTTGATTCTGAACAAATTATATTAGGCTATCACAACTCATTGCTATTTTTAAAAATAAAATAGATTTTAGTGCAAAAATACAAAATGGTTGGGATAATGTCTATAGATGATGGCAGAGAAAACTATGAAATTATTAAAACAGACAAAAATGTCAAAATAACTTATACTTTAAAGTGAGTGCGAGGGCTTCCTGGGTGGCTCAGTTGGTTAAGTGTCTGACTTTTGATTTTGGCTCAGGTCATGAATTCAGGGTTGTGAGATAGAACCCCATGTCAGGCTCCTCGCTGGGTGTGGAGCCTGCTTAAGATTCTCTCTCTCTCTCTCTCTCTCTCTCTCCCTCTCCCTCTGCCCCCCCGATTTGCGTGTGAAAAACAAAAAGTGAATGTGAAAGATATATAGCAACTATACATAAAGAAATGCATTATTTTATATAAAATTCTTAGCTCTTCAGTAGCACCAAAAATACAATGAAAGAAAGGTAGCAATGTAGTGCAGAAATTTTAAAAATTCATTCTCTTTGTTAGGTGCACCTGAGTGGCTCTAGTCGGTTAAGCCTCCACCTCTTGGTTTCGACTCAGGTCATGATCTCAGGGTCCTGTGATCGAGTCTCACATTGGGCTCCATATTCAGAGCAGAGTCTGCTTGTGCCTCTCCCTCCCCCTCTGCTCCTCCCTCACCATCTCTGTGCATACATGCATGCTCTCTCTCAAATAAATAAATAAAATCTTAAAAAAAAAATTTCATCCCATTTGTTCCAAGTACCCAATAAGCCAGGCAATACAGAGAGGAGAAAAATCAGTTTCAGTCTTCCAGAGAAGTAGTATATAAGTCTCATGGATACAATAATAAATATAGTTCATGGACACAAGGAGAAAAATTAGAAAAAAAATCACTTTAATGTGGAATTTATCTGGGAATATAGAAGTTGTATTTGACTTCTGCCAAGTACAGAATACGTAGAACCTAAGGCCACCAATTCTCTCTGATTACAAAGAGTTGGTCTCAATGAATTTCCCAGTTAATAAAAATATACAAAACAAATACAGGTCAACAAACTCATCCGGAAAATTCACAGGAAGAGTAGATTTCTAAGGATGATTTGTAGGACAGCTGTAAGAATATGTGGAATCTTCATTATGACTACAGATAACATGACTTGTAGGTAGAAAGTACAGCAAACCACTGGGAAATGGGCAAGATAAGAAGAATGGCAAAGAAAGGAAAGAATTTAGCATCAATATTTGCAACTTTATATAGAGAAATATAGAACAAAAGCATGTCTGTTGAACAACAAAAATTGGTATGTTAGAAGATAAAAAAGACTTTAAGCATAAGAATCTGATAACCTCAAAGTGTTTGAATTCAAGTGTTTGAATTTGGAATAATAAGGTTAGGTATAGAATGTGTTCAGTCTTGTGAAAGGGAAAAAGAGTATTGCTTTTCTGATATAGTAAGAGCGAAAACCCTAGTATTAATAATAAATAATCAGGAAGCGTAAATGGGTCTTGTCCTAGATTTTATTAGCAAAACCTAGTCCAGGACTGTAGTTAAAACTTAGAGTAGTCACCTGAGTAATTTTACCAAACAATACAGAATAAAATTTTTTCAAGATTCTGAAACCTATTTTTTATCTCTTATTAGCCTGAGTCTCATCATAATGACCTATGAAATTGAGGGTATTCGGTCAAAGCAACATGGTCTGTAGAAACGGTGAACAAGCACTGTCATAAAAGCTGAAAAGTGAGTTTCTTCCACTTGACTTATACATTCATTATGTACCAATCTTTGTCTCAGATATAATTTTTCCTTCGAAAATTTAAATATACAAATTGTTGTAGAGCTGCTGTTGTAAATACCAATCACGTAAGTTTTGCTATTCTACCATTAGGAGAAAACTGAGTTAATTGTTTTCCCAGTATGGACACAGGAAATTCTAACCTTATTTAAAACTGACTGAAATATGAGATTTTCTTCACCACACAATTTAACCATTGCATAGTTTATTTGCAAAGAATATGCAAAAGAAGTTTTAATATCACTAAGAAAAGCTACATAAAAGGAAATGGGTTTTCATCAGGTGAAACATTTCTGTTTAGTATGCTTATCTGTGAAGTATGGAACATGGAAAGGCTAGTCCTGTGAAGCCTGTGGCTGTCAGGATAACAGTAGGCCAGGAGAGAGCTGAAGAACATCCTCCATTTCCTTAACCAACTTCTTAATACATTGGGGATATCTCATTCTCTGGCTGATAATTTCCATTCTATTTAAATAGAACAGATTTTATTCAAGGGTTTCCGTACTAAGTGGTTCCTTTTATAGTTGACACTATCTTGCCTGTTTTCAGTTAAATTTCCTATGCAACAAATCATCCCAAACTCACTAGTGGATTGAAAGACAAGCATGTATTATTTCTCACAATCTTGTGGTTTAGTTGAGTATTTCTATCCATCTGGACCAGATCAACTGTTAAAGAACAGATCACTGAACTAGACAGGATGGTGTTGGTGGCCTCATTCTTCTATTTCTTGGTTGGCCCAGTATCCGCAGGGATGATGGGATTAACGTGGTCATGTCCACATGTCTCTCATCATGATGATAATAGGTGAAGTTGATTTCTTCACCTGGTAAGTGGATTCCAAAAGCAGCAAGTGAACAACTACAAAGAAGTAGTTTACAGTTGTCATTTTGTGTCATGTTTGCTAATTGTCTCATAGCCAAAACAGGTCACAAAATTGGCCCATATCATTTGGAAGGATAGTCCAAAAGGATATAAAATTTATACCCATATTTTATAATTTATCACACTTACTTAAGATGAAAGCTAGAAAATGTGAATGTGGGTTTTTTGTTTGTTTGTTTGTTTGTTTAGAGAGAGAGTGAACAGGGGGAGGGGCAGAGGGAGAGAGAGAGAGAATCTTAAGCAGGCTCCATGCTCAACACAGAGCCCAATGCAGGGCTCAATCTCATGACCCTGAGATCATGATCTGAGCTGAAATCAAGAGTAAGATCCTTAACCGACTTAGCCACACAGGCACCCCGAAAATGTTTTAATAGATCTAATGGGATTTAGTAATTATCTTGAAAAGGTGTATGGATCCTGTCTTAGTTCATTCAGATGCTATAATAAAGTCATTGATGAGTGGCTTATAAACAACAGAAATTTATTTTTCACAGTTCTGGAGTCTTCATTCAGTGTCTGGTGAGAGCCTGCTTCCTGGTTCATAGATGGTTGTCTTTTCACTATATTCTCAGAAGGCAGAAAGGGTTAGGGAGCTCTGTAGAGTATCTTTTATCAGAGTACTAATCCCATTCATGAGGGCTCCACCCTCATGACCAAGGTACCTCTCAAAGGTCCATCTCCAATGTTATCACCTTGGGGGGTAGAATTTGTTTTTTAATTTTTTAAAAAGATTTTATTTATTTATTTGACAGAGAGAGACACAGCGAGAGAGGGAACACAAGCAGGGGGAGTGGGGGAGGGAGAAACAGGCTTCCCACAGAGCAGGGAGCCCGATGCGGGGCTTGATCCCAGAAGCCTGGGATCATGACCTGAGCCGAAGGCAGACACTTAAGGACTGAACCACCCAGGCACCCCAGGGGTAGAATTTTGATGTATGAATTTTGGAGAGACACAAGCATTCAGTCCGTAGCAGATCCCTACCAGTCAAGAAGATCAGAAACATGGCTAGGATGTCATAGAGCATCTCAAAGAGATGCTGAGGAGATTTGGGCTCATGTTAAGTGATACTGCTGAAAGATTTAAGAGGGCATAATTTTCCTTTAGGTTAAGTGGGGAAAAAGTACAGCAAACTACCTGGAAATGGGCCACAAAGAAGAATGGTAAAGAAAGGAAAGGATTTGATATCAGTGTTTGCAGCTTTATATGGAGAAATATAGAACAGCAGTGTGTCTATTGAACATTAGAAACTGAGTAGGTTAGAAGATAACAAAGACCTTAAAGGAATGAAGAAGAGGTGATTGACTTTACACCAAGAATATGTGGACATACAGTTAAGGATTATTGGTTCTTTGAAGAAAGTAAAAGCTGAGTCATTGGAAGTGGATCTACTTGAGACAGTGATTGAAATAAGACTCTAAATTGAACAAAAATGGTATAAGTAGAGTAGATAAAATAATTAAAACATATTTACACTTTCATGCAACTGGGCAATTTTCTCATAACTCAAAGGGTAAAGAAAAACCATCTGTGGTTCAGAAAAATTTTAAGACATTTTTAGAAGGTACTTCAAAACATACTGTCCTCAAAAAATTGTGAGAAACTTTTAAGAACAGAAAAAGATGTAATAAAAGAACATATTTTTTTCATTCAAGAATTTTAAAACTAGCTAATTTGTTGATCTTTTAATGGTCATAAACGTATTTTCAGTTACACAAGGGTCTAACAGTCAAATCATGTGTGAATTAAAAAGATAATTGTTGTGCCTATAAAAAATAAAAATTTTAAATATTTTTAAAAAGATACATGAAGATGTACTATGACAAAGAAAGAGTTAACAAAATTTTCAAGTGTTAATGGGAAAGTCATGATATAAAAGTCAACAATGTTGAAGACATAGAAATGTATAATCATTATACATCTTGTTGAAATATGACTAATTCATAAAATGTAATTCTCAAAATAATGGCATAATGCAAGTATATATGTAGTGGACATTTTTATTAAGGAAGTAGTGAGAGATAAAGAGGGAAACTGAAAAGAATGCCGATCACAAGGTGTAAAAGGATGGACTGTATTACAAGAGTAACAAACTGCTGGAAGCCTTCTAGCAAGGAAGAAACATTATCAGATTTGTATTTTAGAAAGGTAACCCAAGCTGAAATAAAAATCAATGATAGAATAAGATTGGACCTTGAGAGTCCATTTAAGGATCTACTTCAAGAAGCCAGCAGGCACTGAAAATGAAGACAAGAGATCTAAGAGATACTCACAAGATACAGTCAGACCATTCTGTGCTTATTAGAATATATGTTCAAGTATATGGAGGTGTCCCAGGTGCTTCAAAATCAGTGAAGATCCATGAATATTATTGATAAAGTAATCCTGATGCAATGGATCTGCAAATACTTATTATTGCTAAAAGAAAATATACAGAATAGTACTGCCTTAATTTTAATTTTGTTCATAAGACCGTAAGACTTACCAAAGTTCACTTAGTGATAAAATGACCACACAAATGTTCTTGGTGCTTAAGTTAACTGAAGTAGTCTTCCTCTAACTCATATCTGCTGTTTCTTGTGTTTGTAGTTTGTTACTTGGGTGTTTTGCTAGAGCATAAGACTTAATCTAATAACCTCAAAGTGTTTGAATTCATGTGTTTGAATTCAGAATGTTAAAGATAAGGTATAGAATGTGTTCAGTCTTGTGAAAGGGAAAAAGAGGGTTGCTTTTCTGATATAGTAAGAGCGAAAACTCTAGTATCAATAATATATAATCAGGAAGCATAAATGGGTCTTGACCTAGATTTTATTAGCAAAACCTAGTCCAGGAGTTACTATAGTTAAACTATGAGTGGTCACCTGAGTAATTTAACCAAACTATACAGAACAAATTTTTTTTCAAGATTGTGAAATTATTCTATCAAAACTTATTTTTTTTATCTTATTAGTCTCAGTCTCATTATAATCACCTATGAAATGGAGGGTATTTGGTCAGAGCAACATAGTCTGTAGAAATAGTCCACAAACACTGTCATAAAAGCTGAGAAGTGAGTTTCTCCCATTTGACCATACATTATGTTATGGAGCATCTCAAAGAGATGGAGAGATTTGGGCTTGTATTAAGTGATATTGGTGAAAAGTTTAAAGGGCATGGTTTTCCTTTAGGTTAAGTATTGCCAGAAAACAGGATCAATACTCCTATTTTTGTATGGAGGTGGGAGAACTGAAGCAGGGCTAAGGCTAAATTTAGTAAAGAAGCTGGGGAAGATATGTATCTATATAGACATATATATAGATGTGTATTGAGAGAGAAAATCAGTTTTGTGGGCTTCATGGATTGTTTTTGCCCGTGTTTAGACATAATTTATCTTGTTTTAACTCTCTCAATCCTACTTATGAGTAACCTTCTTGGATATTGGTGCTCTGCAAAAATATCTGTGATCATCAGAATACTGTGTCCCATCTCTTAGTGCTAGGCAACTTGCTACTGACATTAGTTGGTTTGTTTTTCCCTCTTTCTCAAGTATAAACAACACCCAAGAAGGGTCTTCAGAATATGAGTGTGTGTGTGTGTGTGTGTGTGTGTGTGTGTGTGTGTGTGTGTGAATTTAAATCTGATGCCACATTGATAAATGGTAAGTATCTTAGCAACTTCTCACTCCAGGGCAAGTCCATGAGTTCGGTTCTCCCTCAAACAATCCAGTCCTGACATTGGAAACAGTTGGTGTCAATGCACCTGTTGTCTTGTGCTATCTGTGTTACAAATTACACCTAATGTAGAATTATAAAATATTAAAATGACAGAAAACCCAGCATATAGAAATATATTTGAGTAACTGTAGCGTCTTGGCTTGAATTGCTTTCCCACTTACCAGAGAAACAAGAAAGAGTTTGCATTTTAACATTTTAATTTTACCACATCATTATTATAATACCTCCCTGTTTCCAAATAATTCCAGCACTGCATATTTTGGCATACAGTTTGTTTTGATGGTATTCTTTCCTTTCATATGCATATACATCTGTGTGAAAATTTCATGGAGAACTTTTTTCAGTAGTTGTGGGTGATCCAGAGACACAGTTACTTTGATCTTATTGTTAATAGTGGCTATCTCCAAGTAATGATTTTACAGAGAGATCTTGAGGGGAGAGTCTCAGAAATGTTACTGAGATGAAGGGAGTGTTTTTTTTTTTTTTTTTAAGATTTTGTTTATTTGACAGAGAGAGCACAAGCAGAAGGGGAGAGAGGGAGAAGCAGGCTCCCTGCTGAGCAAGGAGCCCAATGTGGGACTCGATTCCAGGACCCTGGGATCATGACCCTGAAGGCAGCCGCTTAACCAACTGAGCCACCCAGGCGTCCCAAGATGAAGGAAGTGTTTTATAATATAATGAAACTTAATGTAAACTTACATATATGTAAGCTAGTGAAATAATTCCAAAAGTGAACTACTTCCTTGGGAACAGAAACATAGACTCAGAGGTGAATATAAAAACAAGTTAGAACAGAGTTATCAAGAAGGCAGGACATCCCACCACACATGCAATGGATTTTGAACAAATTACATTTGGATCTCAAAGGAAAAGGTACCGGAGCTGACAACCGGATAATATACCTGAGGTCCCTTGAGGTTGGTGTTGTAAACAACCATCTTTAATGTAATTAATACCCTAGAATTGAGCCAGGACAATATTTTTATTATGACTGACAAACTTTAAATACCTGATTATGGAGAGTATTAATTAACACAGTATTAATTAACATGAGGATGTTCATACCTCATGAGATATCAGCGCCGTCTGATGAAGTTGTAGAAAGTGTTTTGTAATCAACATTAAAGACTATGCAGGATACAATTAGAAATTAAATGTTTCAGATGAAAAACCATACATGTGAAGTGCTTTGTAATCACTATCCTGTGATTCGTAGCAAGTGATTCCTCCACAATGTAATGTGTGTGGAGGCATGCAGAAGATAAGAAAGTAAACCAAGCAAATAATTTTTAAATTCTTTTATCTAATTCATTTAACCAAAGAATTCTTGGGTTGAATAGGTCCTCCAGCTGTCAAAGCATATAAACCCAAGGGCCTATCTCATAGAGTGAAAAGTGATTAGGTTTGGGGCATCTGGCTGATACCATTTGCTACCAAACTGAATATGGTTTTAGGATAGTGCCATGAATTGAAAATAAGGAAACATCACAAGAATAATAGAGTCTAATATAGAAATGAAGACAGTTACTAGACTTTTCCTAATCTCCATGTTAAGAAACACCTACAGCCTTAAACCTTACATTTTCTCTTATGCTGTGGTCTAGTCAGTCAGGAATTACTCAAGTAAATAGGTAGTCAGTAAAATGAAGGGTATCTGGGTCTGTAGGAAACGATCTGCATGTTGTATTATGACCAGAGACTGACAAATATAAAGGTACTACTGTGCCTACCCTCCCACACCCCCAAAAGAAAGGGTTCAGTTGCAGCATGTAGATATGTGGACCCTCAAGTTTTCTAGGAAAGTAACAGGGCATTCCTGTAAGTCTTTACTTCTTTTGAGTAAGGTGTATCGAGAAGTGAATGGGAGCTATGTGTAAAATTCTCCTCTGCATTCCTGTAAATGCGCATAAGGATAGAGAAGACTTCCTAATGGACCCACTCAGTCCTGAGGTGCCTTAGAAATTGGGAAGGCTGGAAACTTAAAGTTTGGGTCTGAGGCTTTACTCATTTCCAGAACTCATCCTCAATCAGGATTAAGGAGCAGGCCGACTCCACCTGTTAAATTGGCACCAGTGAGAAAAAAAACTTAATCGTAAACTGGGACACTGTAAGCTACTGAAAACTCTAACTTGCAGTATTTTGGTACTTAAAATGAACATTATTTTCCAAACTGCTTACATAATGAGATTGTGGTTCTGATCATAGATTTTTTTGAAAGATTTTATTTATTTATTTTTGCGAGAGAGACAGAGAGAGAGAACACAAGCAGGAGTGGGGGGAGAGGGAGAGGGAGAAGCAGACTCCCCGCTGAGTGGGGAGCCCTATGCAGGGCTCCATCCCAGGACCCTGGGATCATGACCTGAACCAAAGGCAGATGCGTAACTGACTGAGCCACCCAGTGTCCCTGATCATGGATTTTTTTCTGTGTGTATGAAGTTAAAGGACATAATCCTTACAAAACATCACAATGACTGTTGTATGACAAATATGCAATCAATATGAGCAATTTATTTTTATTCATAAAAACTGTCAATCCGTATTTTAAGTATTCAGCCTATTATATATGTATACTCTTCTCTTTTATACCATATGTCTCTTGTTGCAACTTAGTGTAGGAAGCTATTTGTGAAAACTTCGGAATCTATAACTGATGTATCCAAGTCTGGTGCTAGGAGTGTGCCATTTCCTGAATTTTCCCACTTTAGACTTTCATATTCTCAGTTAAGAATTATTGCTCACATAGGAAGAGCCCCTGAACCCATGGCTGCAGCACTGTATCTCTAGGGGACAGTAATGTATGATTCCATGAGTCAGTGCTCCTCACTGACTGCCCTATACCTCTCTTAGCAGTACTCTTGACCCATTGACTGAGTGGGATGTCAATATGTGTTAGTATACTTGGGTATCAAGTAAGGAAAGTGAAATTCGTGTTCCCCAAATGAATGGAAGTAGTAAGGACACTAGTTCCTTATTAGAAATAGAGAGAATGTAGGAAAAGAAAGAAATATTTTCTATGTTCTGTTTCTGTATTTTCTCTCTTTTTAGGGGGAAAAGGGGAGAAGCATGAAAGGTGCAAAAATGTCAGGTATGCTCTGTAGTCAGAATAATTATAGCACAGAATGTCTAGGATTGTGAGAAGAAGGAAAGGAGGATTAGACATGACCTGGGACCTATTACCTCAAACCTGAGTTTTCACATAACATGCCCAAATGATTTGAAGATAATTTTGCATGCTATTTTCTGTAACCCAAGTGTGGATGGGTCCATTATTTTTTGTTTGTTCCTTTCAAGAATATAATGAAAATTTAGTTGGTCTACTTCTGAAATATATTTCCCTTTCTTAGCTGTCCTGGCCGAAACGGAACATCTCAGCTGAGACAGGGCAACTGCCACTCAAAGTCATTGGAGATTCTAGATCATAGTTCACTCAAGGGGATAATGACATTTACCTCTGAAGAAAATAAATCCCAGGGATCCTCTAGCTATCATTTCCCTTTAGAAAAATACAAATAAAAAGGAGTGATATGAACGTACAAAAAATTATACACTGAAAGTGGGTGTCCTAGAGCAATCCCTAGAGAAGTATTAAGATTAGAAAGAACAAAGTTGAAATTCTCAACAAAATCAAACGTTTTATTGTGCCATGTAAGGGAAGATAGTTCAAACCTTAGTATCATTCAAAGATGTATCTATGAACACCACTTCAACTCCTGACCTCATTCTTCTTTCCAGGGGTTCACATCTGCATATATTCTCCTTCTCCCCCTCCCTTCATTTCCCCCACCATTTTCTCTCTCGCTCTCCTCACCTTGAAGGCTTTCAGTCTAAAAACATACATCTCCTAGTCTTCGGCAAGTCAACCCCTATTCACAGGAGGAAGTGTTGCTTTGGGATTCCTTTTAGAATTCTCATTCTCACCTGACATCGAAAGTCTTGGCCAAAATGCATTTGCAAAAATGTAAAGGTTCAAGGTGGGTTATGAATGCTAATCACTGAAGTGTTCTATTCCAAAGCTACTTTAATGGAGAATGACACTTCAGGAGCCTATTTTTGAAAGGATATGGGATGAGTGTGTTCAGTGTGAATTTGTTTAATCATCCCCAGTGTCCATTCTAAATCTTGGATTGTACGACAGAAAAAAAAAAAATCCTGCAGAATGTTCTCCAAATTCTAAGAATATGAAAGTCACCAATCAATCTAAAATCTATGAGGTCCAAGTACAAATGAATAGAAAAATATGGTAAAGATGGCTGAACTTCTGCCAAAATAAACCCAAAAGAAGACAAGGGGAAGTCATCATAGATGTTTCAGCATTGGGCAGCATTTTAAAAATCATCTATTCAAAAGCCAGTATCCTACATCCACTTTTCATCCAGTCCCTCACCTATAATAGATGTTTTGTTGTTGTAGAGACCCACATAAAGAGTGGTCTTGACATGTGCCATGTGCTCAGTGGTAAATATGTGTTGAATGAATGAATGAGCAAACAGATTTTATTTCTTAATAGGTTCTCTTGCTGGTCTTTATTTGTCATCCTTTTTTTTTTATTTTAGGGTATGAGCACATTAACTAATGTTTCTTTTTCTATGTTATGTTAATCGCCATATATATATACCACATCTTCTTTATCCATTCATCTGTCAATGGACATCTTGGCTCTTTCCATAGTTTGGCTATTGTGGACATTGCTGCTATAAACATCAGGGTGCACATACCCCTTCAGATCCCTACATTTGTATCTTTGGGGTAAATATCCAATAGTGCAATTGCTGGGTCATATGGTGGCTCTATTTTCAACTTTTTGAGGAACCTCCATACTGTTTTCCAGAGTGGCTGCACCAGCTTGCATTCCCACCAACAGTGTAGTGGAATCAAAAATCTATAGTGGAAGGAGCCTTCTTTTTCCACAAAAGGTAATGGGGATGTTGAATAGAAAAAAATGGTCACCCTTTCTAAGCCAAATAGAATTTTGTAGACCATAAGATTTTGATAATTTAAAAAAATGGTGAAATGGAGCCTGGATTTCTTTCTTAACTCTCTTCTACAATACTTGACTTAAGTTAATGGCTCATATTTTTATCCTTTAAAATTGAATATAAATAAGGCACCTGGGTGGCTCAGTCATTAAGTGTCTGCCTTTGGCTTGGGTCATGATCCCAGGGTCCTGGGATTGAGTCCCGCATCGGGTTCCCTGTTTGGCAGGAAGCCTGCTTCTCCCTCTCCCACTCCCCCTGCTTGTGTTCCTGCTCTCACTATCTCTCTCTCTGTCAAAAAAAATAAATAAAATATTTAAAAAATATTGAATATAAATATATTTCAAAACAATGTCTAATATACAATAAAACTCTACAGATAATGTACAGTGCTTAATTTCATATGTAATTATTAAGCTATGTCTGGTTTCTCAACATTTTTGATAAAAAAGTTTGGAAAGGTACCCAGAGAAATGAAAACATTTGGATTTCTCAGGATGATAACGAGGACTTATTCCTTCTACTATTATTTTTCTATTATCTCTATATTTCTATTCATTTCATTAATGTGGTCACTTTATCATGCAGAATGATTAAAATAAACTTTCTTATAATTCTCCAAAAAAAAAAATGGAGAATGACACTTCAGCCAGCTTCTTTACATGATAGTCTAAGTTAGACCTCTGTCAAAAACATCATTTTCTCTCTGTGGCAACAACGTAATGGCATAATGAAGAAAGCGTAGTGCCTTTATTAGGGAGGATTTGGCCCTGTCCTCTAAGCACAATGGTATCCTATTATTGTGCTAAGGAAATTAGTCTTTGTTCTGTTCTGCCTGTGGCCTGTGCCACAAAGAAACCTCAATAATCAATGTTCTTTTAGTTTACTGAGGAAAGATTAGAGGGTCTGATTCCAGGCTTTCCTTTGAGTGAGAGCCTTGTAGGAGATGTCATTCCTTCCTCCGCAATAGTCTTACTTTTGGCATAATGATAAGAGCAGGCAAAGAAGACTCAGAATTATTTGTGTACTTTTTGAAATTACTCACTCTGATTTCTAAAATCAGTGTGTACAAAGACCCAGTCAGAGTCTTTTTCCCTCTAAGCAACCCTGAAGAAAACCTATTTCTGATTTTATACTTTATCTAGAAGTATATAATGAAATAAAAATGCAATATTAATTATATTATTTCCCCAAATTTAGGAGTTCTATGTCTAATAGACTTTACAACAATCTAAAACATTTATCAAAAGGGAAAAACATCAAACTCTTTAAAATTATGGTTTATTTTCTTTCATTTAGCATTGATTAATGCTATTCATTTCTTTTATTCTCTGTTTGTGTTTGTTCCTCATACTTTGTGTGATGTTTCAGGCTAGACCTATCTGAAATATCATGGATCTATGTGGCAACACATGGTTTTCAAAGCTAAAACTGTATCAATATAAATTATATGATTATATGTGTTATTGTATTCATGAACATGTACATATAACTGTTACTTTGCACTGCCTTGTACAGGAAATTACTTACAGGAAATAATCTAATACTCATATTTAATAACAATGAAACTCAGAATCTTACACGTTTCTCAATGGGGAAAGTATTTCCCAGAAAGATGCGTTTTGGAAACATAACAGAGGTGTTTTCAGTTGTCATAATGACTATGTAAATATTATAGGCAGGAGCTACTGATGTTACATGTTTAAAAAAAACAAAAACAAAAACGTGTGTTGGTACAGTAAATGGAAGAATTTTGTGTCCTCTCCAAAGTTTGAAAGCCTCATCAAGAATCATGAGGTCAAATATGTCTGTAATTGTCTACTGTGATCAACTGATTGCATTTTACATAAGAAGATAATACATTTTTGCACTGTTTTAATATATACTGACTTTTTCCAAGAATACAATATTGGATAAATGCAGACAATGCCTGCTTTCTCTAGAATTTTGACCAAAATTATTTGTCATTTCAGAAAATAGTATGAATGATGACAACATACTTTTTGAAGTATTTGATAATTGATGAAACATACTTGCATTAACTAGCATTTGTAACTTTAGCATTCAAAGATTGCACACAACACACACACACACACACACACACACAACTTATACCAAGTGCAAAATACAAGGAAAAATCTAATCTGTTGAATGTTTGCTTACTCCTAATAAGCACATTTTTAAAGTTTATGACTTCTTTATGATGAATACTAATTTCTGGAAATGATATTACTAGATGGATGAGACTTTCATTTTTTCTCACTCTTTCTGTTTCCTTGTCACTCTACTTGTCCCTTGTGGCAAATCTCATGAAAACTCATCCCTTCCAAAAAGTTGAGACTGATTCTTGGTCATAGTAGAAGTGAAATAGTGGATGTTAACAATATAGTTTTGTTAACTTCGGTTGCTTTTCACAGCATAACTTGTATGTTGTGAGTTTTTATGCTCACTGTCCTCTCTCCGTTATGGATAAGGAGAAAAAAACACCGTGTGTGTGTGTGTGTGTGTGTGTGTGTGTGTGTGTGTGTGTGTAAAACCTTACTTCCAATATTTGTCTTTATTAAATACCTGCAAATTTAATATTTCATTAATCAGAGACATGAAAACTGAAACCACTCTATAATTTTATGTTACTTAGAAAATTTATAAAGCCTTTATAGTATTTGAAAATTTTTAGACAGGTAGAATATCAGAATTCAAAGTAAAAATCTGGCTACTGCCTTCAACAATTGATCATGCTTCCTACTAAAATTACTCAAGTTGCAATAGTATTGAAAGGGTTAACTTGGGGCACCTGGGTGGGCTTAGCCATTTGAGCTTCAGACTCTTGATTTGGGCTCAGGTCAGGATTTCAGGGTCCTGGGATCACAGCCCCTGCTGTGCCTTGGGTTCTGTGCTCAGCTGAGGCATCTGCTTTTCTCTCTGCCCCTCCCCCTGCTTGCATTCACTCTCTCTCTCTAAAATATACATATCTTAAAAAAATAAAGGGTTAACTCTAGTTGTGAGTTGCTAATGAAGCACGAGTTTCCTCTAACATACTTTATTATCAATTTATCCAGTAATTATGAATTATGCATTGTTAAAATACAGCATCCATTATTTTTGTGTGACATATGTTCAGTATATTTTCTTTTTTAATAAATATCTTTATGTTTGTGTGTTTGAAATTTGTGTTTCAAAATGTAATGGGATTCTATCTAACCGTAGTAATTGCAACTTTGCAATATTTTTAATAAGTTTTAATATTGGGTTTTCTAATTCATTTTTATTTTATTTTATATTTTTACTTTTTACTATTTTTCTCCTATACTTTTGGCTATTTATTGATTACTTTATCCTTCCAAGAAAAATCAAGAATTGTCACTTTTGAGAGTATTTCCCCTGATTTGTGGTACATGAATATATTTTTATTCTACAGTTTTTCAAAATGGTTCCAGTAATGAAATAGCATGCAGTAATACATATATGAAGCTACATTAATATCAAACTAAATCTGGCTTTTGGTTTTGTAGTTCTTAATGATATCATTTAAAGAATATATTTTCCTAATTAATAATCACCCAATAATTTCATTGAATCAATTAAAATAAATTAAGCTTTTTACTTAAATAAAAATATATAGGTAATTAAGAAATAAAAGCATTATTTTTGATTTGCAACAATGGAGAATTCTTCAAATGAGTAACACTTTAGCACTGAGCTTTATAAAATATGCTTTATAAAATATATAAAGATGTCATCAAACATTTTGAGAAATTTCAATAGTTATGTTGTTTCAAAAATAATTATAATGGTTAAAATAAATCAAAGGAATAAGAATATTTTGTGACAGGTAAAAAAAAATATTTAAGGAATGTAAGTATCAGTACCCATTAGTTTCACTAGGCTACAAACACATATTCTCTTATATATTGGCTATAGCTTGCTGTCACACTGCAAGGGTGGTATGCATTTGAGTAAATGCAGCAAATATGGTATGGCCAGCAAAATTTAACATATTTACAATATGAAACTTTACAGAAGAGTTTGTGACCCACGACCAAATAAATGAATTAATAATATCTCAAGTATGACAAAGAAGAATGGGACAAAGGACCTGAGTAGACATTTTTCTAATGAAGACATGCAGATGGCCAACAGGTAATGAAAATGCTCAACATAAATAATCACCAGTGAAATGCAAAACCAACCCACAATGATACATAATCTCACACTGTTATGATGTCTATTAACAAAAAAAACAAAAGTTAACAAATGGCGGATGTGGATGTGGAGAAAAGGGAAGTCTTGGGCATTCAGTGTTGGTGGGAATGTAAACTGAGGCAAGCACTATGGAAAACAGTGTGGAGCTTCCCCAAGAAAATAATCTATTCTTTGGAAAAATGTCTATTCAGGTCCTTGCCCAATTTTTAATTGTTTTTTGTTTGTTTGTTGCTCTTGAATTTTATGAACTTCCATGTTTCAGATATTAAGCTCTTACTGGTATGTAGTTTGAAAATATTTTTTTTCCCATTCTTAGGTTGCCTTTTAATTTATTGATGATTTCCTTTCCTTTCCAAACTTTTTAACTCGTAGTTTCACTTGTTGGTTTTTCATTGCCTTTGTTTTTGGTGTCTAATATAAAAAATAATTGCCAAGACCAGTGCCAAGCAGCTTACATGCTATATTTTCTTCCAGGAGGTTTATGGTTTCAGGTCTTACATTCAAGTCTTTAATCAATTTTGAGTTGAATTTTATGTATGTTTTAAAACAATGTTCCAGTATTATCCCTTTGCAAGTGGCTGTCCCAACACAATTTACTGGAGAAACTATCATTTCCCCATTGTACGTTCTTGGCTTCTTTGTCAAAATGTAACTGACCATATGTTTATGGGTTTATTTCTGGGATCCCTATTATGTCCCATTTATCTATGTCTCTGTTTTTATGCCAGTACCATACTCCCTTGATTACTACAGCTTTATAATATAGTTTGAAATCAGGAAGCAGGATACCTCCAGATTTGCTCCTTTTTCTCAAGATTGCTATGACTATCCATGGTTTTATGTAGTTCCATAAGAACTAGGGTCTTTGGCTGTCCTTAGTATTTTATTGTTTTTGATATTATTTTAAATGGGATTGTTTACTTAATTTCTCTCTCTGATAGTTAATTGTATAGAAACACCACTGATTTTTATATATTGATTTTGTATCCTGTAGCTTCACTGAACTGTTTATTCTGTTTTTGATGGAATCTTTAGGGTTTTCTATATATAATATGGAAATACATAAAATTTATATAAAATAATATGTCAATCTGCATGGACAATTATATATACTTCTTCCTTATCTTTTTCATTTTATTTTATTTTATTTTTACCTATTGCTCTAGCTGAGAGTGGGCTTCTCTGATTGTTCCTATCTTAGAAGAAAAGATTCCAGCTTTTCACTGTTGAGTCTGATATTTTCTGTGGGCTTGTCAAATACAGCCTTTATTACACTGAGATACATTTCATCTATATTTAATTTTTGAGAGTTTTTATCATGCATCTGTTGAGAGGATCATAAGATTTTTAGAATTCATTCTATTAATGTGGTATATCACATTTAAAAAAAAAAAAACTTTTTTTTGCCTATGTTGAACTATCTTTGCATCCCAGAAAAGAATCCCATTTGATCATGTTGTATGATTCTTTAATGTATTGTTGAATTTGGTTTGCTAATATTTTGTTGGGGATCTCTGTATTATGTTCATTAGGGATATTGGCTTGTAATTTGTTTTTAGTTAGTGTCTTTGGTTTTAGTGTCAGGGTAATGCTGGCCTCATAAAATGAGTTTACAAGTGTTTCCTTTTCTTTAGTTTTTTTGGAAGAATTAGAAAAGGATTGGTTTTAATTATCTTATAAATATTTGGTAGAATTCACCAGTGAAGTCGTCTGATCCTGGGCTCTTCTTTGAAGGTTTTTGATTGCTCATTCAATCTTGTTGCTAGTAATTGGCCTATTCAGATTTCTATGTCGTCATGATTCAGTCTTAAAGGTCATACATTTCTAGGAACTTACCATTTCTAATTCGTTGGCAAATTATCCATATCAATTTATCAGGATTCTTAATCTTTCTGTGTTATTAGTTGTAATGTTCCTTCTTTCACTTTTTGATTTATTTGAGTCTTCTCCCTTTAGGTCATAGCCTTAAGCAGAGGCTAATTTGAAACTGGATCCTCAGGCAGCAGCTGGTAAAGTATTCAAACCCTTCCCAGGAAAAAAACTGGGAGATTGGTATTCTTGTCTGCAGTCTCTGCATTAAGCAAGGAAGAGGAGGAAGAGTGGCAGGAAGCATTCTCACACTGTTAGCAACTGCTACTTTCTTTGTTATAATGTTATAGTCCTGTGGGACTCAAACACCAGCCCCACTGGTTCTTGGGTATAGCTGATTTGAGGGCTCATCCCTCAGGTGGCAGCTTTAAAAGTAAGGGCACTATGTATGTGGTCCAAATCCTTTGCTCCTCAGAGAAACTGGGAGTTCAGAGTTTCCTCCCAATTGTAAGGTGCTGTGTTGGGGCTGGAGTTTATGGCAAGAGCCTTTTTTACCCATTGCAATGTGTGTATTTTCTCAGTTTCCCCATGTGGAGGAGTCACTCAACTAGTCTGGATTTCTCTCAGAGGGAATCAATTCATGTGCAGCTTTACATTTGGTGCAAACTTGGGAGGACAGAAATTCAGGAGCCTCCTATATCACCATCTTGATTAAGTCCTGGGATTCGTTCTTGGTTCTCTATATCTTTCAACAGTATAACAAACTATTCACTAAGTCCGGAAAATTCAATTTCTATAAATTTCTGCAATTGACCATTACCTCTCCATCATCTCTGTTTATGCATTAATTCTATTCTTCATCATGGGTAACTGGTTTACTCTTTGCCTCATCAGTTTCATTCTTCACACTGTCATCATTGTTGTCTTTGACCTTTAATTAAGTTCTACTTGAAATCATTCAGCAGTTTTTCAAAAATATAAAGATAATATGGAACTTCATTCATAATCTGGATTATGCCTAGCATTTCAGTCTTACTGTCAGTAATGTGTTAATATTTACCTCTTCCTCCAGTTATACCCACAGGACCTTGTTAGGATTAAATTAGATACTATGTCCAATATGCTGTTCAATGTGTAATTTGTGCCATGCATTGTTTTAATTATAGCAATTGAAAAGTAATAAAATATAGGCTATACATTTAGGAACTGTCTCATCCAAGATCTGATCCCAAGTGACTCTTTGTATGTGACTCTGGTGCAGCAAAAATGTTTTTTGTTTGTTTGGTTGGTTGGTTTTGTTTTGTTTTTGTTTTCTGGGGGTTTGTTTGTTTCTGGTCATGAAATGCCACTGAAATATTTTTCTGTAGTTACCAGCTTTAGTCACTTAAGTTACTTGTATTTCCCCACCTTCTATATCCCTTTTTCTTTATGGAACTTTTAACATGGTGGCTTTCTGCATTATATTATTAATTCTGAAATTACAGAGAGATTATTCTAAAAAACCTTTATAGCCTTTTGTAAATCCAACTAATTTATCGAAGTAATTGCTTATTAAATGCTCATTTATTTACTTGTTAATAAATTTCAACTAAATCAGGACATAAGGATACCATTTGCTACAAAGATTCAGCATTGTGCTTGATGCATTTTTGTAAGAGTTCTTGGCTAATTGTTTAATTGATATTGTGAAGAATGATTCAGTGTTTGGTTGGCCTATAAGAGTTAATGAAAGCTCCAAACATTATTAGTATTATTAGGAAATAATGGGAACAAGGAAAAGCATTACTTGGACTTTATACTTATGAAATATCCTATGACATAAGTTTTATAGTTAAGATATTTTTGTCTGGAAACAATATGTTGGGTTAGCTGGCCATGAAAAACCTTTCATCTCTATTTTTAGTAAAAAAAATACCTTGAAAATTGATCTCTGGAGATGCAGAGGTGAGCTAGAAGAAAAATAAAAGAATGTTGGTATCACTATTGCTTGTAGTAGAAATGTCACAGAACAGCTACAACTCTGCTATATAACCTAACCTTTCTATGTACTGGCCATTTATTTCTTTAATTTCTTGACAATAGAATTGTGACTTTTCTTAGTTTAAATTAGAAATGTCTTCTAGACATTTATCTTCATTGTGACCCCCTGTATAAGGTTCAGGGATTTGGCTGTTCTAATACTTAATAGAATCTCTTCCAGTCTTTAAAATATAGTGCCTGTAGATACAGTGGTGTTAAGCATGACATAATCATATCCATTTAAACACATTTCTTTTTTGAAGTTATGCATTGTACACTATAAGAATATGACAAATGGAAATGATAACTCATGGAATGAGTTATTATGTACAATGTTAGTTATGTTTGGTGTGTATATACAATACAAAACAAACAGAAAAAGACCACTCCTTTGTTGAAACATGAATATTTTTTAACAATGAGAATGTTTGTTATTTGTCTGTTTGAGCAAAATTTAAGTGGAATCCACTTTAGGCAACAATCCTGGTCTGTCCTTTTTAAGTACAATCGCAGATCATGCATCTTTTTCCTAGCATCTCTAAACGTAGCTCATGTCTCTGCTCTCTGATCCTCCGGTTGCTAGTTCATTTTACTTGACGCAAACATATTATTCTGCAAGTTGTAGCGAGTAGATATTATGATCTGAATCATTTTACTTTTAGCTTTTAAACAGAAGGACTTATGTCTTACAAAAAGAATTTTGGGTATCAACTAGGCAAAGGGGTGTTTGTGAGGCCAGCTAGTAATAGACTTAAAATTGCACTAGATTTAAAGTAGGTTTGCTGCTGATGTTTCTTTTTTTCTATTCTTTTTTTTTTAAGAGTGATATGGGGGGCAAGGAGTGGTAATAAGGTTAAATATGTTCATTTAAAATTTCCCACTGAGGGCGCCTGGGTGGCTCAGTTGGTTAAGCGACTGCCTTCGGCTCAGGTCATGATCCTGGAGTCCCGGGATCGAGTCCCACATTGGGCTCCCTGCTAAGCAGGGAGTCTGCTTCTCCCTCTGACCCTCCCCCCTCTCATGTGCTCTCTCTCTCTGTCTCATTCTCACTCTCTCAAATAAATAAATAAAATCTTTAAAAAAATAAAAAATAAAATAAAATTTCCCACTGAGTCAAAAGCTCTATGTACTGAGACCCAGATGGTGGGGACAAAATATTTCATCCCCTTAAGCATTGACTTCTAATGCATAAATATATTCCTTTATACTTAATGTTGTTTTGAGAAATACTGAAACATACCATTCTGCCTGCTATTTCCACTACTGGGCTATGAAGTATCCTAGAAGGAGATGTAATGTTGGTCTACACTTTGTTTTCAATATAAGTATAGCTGTATTTCTCCTTTGAGGGAAGTCATAATTCATTTTCTTCTTCAAATCCATGAAGTTTAAATTTGAAAATTACATTGTGATAAATTGCAAGAAAGTTGATATGTTATTTGATTTAGAATAAAGGATTTGTAGTTAAAAGAATTTCTGTCAAATTTTTTCAATGTGCTGGTAAAGTGATAAGTACCTGAAAATTAAAATATTTGTAACCTCTATTTATATTTTTTTATCCTTTTAAGAGGAAAACTCTGTATTATTCTTAATTGGAACATCAGACAGATGCTACATATAAAATTATGTTTGATTTTCCATTATGACTAAAAATACCTACTGGGAATGTAATTCAGAGAAATATAATGCAAAACTTATTTTGCCTCTAAAATTTCTAAATACAACAGCTGTTACATGAGCCTGTATAATAAATCATTAAACAGTTCCATAAATAAACTCAAAAGAAATATAAAACTGTAAGGATATCTTTTAGCATCATTATCTTAGAATATTTACTGTTAGCCATGAAGAACTAAGAAAAAAAATTAATGTTTTGTTGGTGATAAAAGAGTTTTACCAGGCTAGGAAGTTGAAAGGGTAAAAAGTAAGATGTAGTTTTGATAATTATAAGTAAGTGATATAAGTGGGTATAAGTGATATCAGCTGTGTAATAAAATAATTGTCTAAATTACACCATTACATAAATAAATCAATATGTATACGGATGAAAATGAAAACTAGTAAACATATAAATGTTTATATTTCAAGTGAATCAGTTATTTAGTCTTCCAAAAGAGAAATAAATTTCTGAGGAAAAAAGTTAATATTTTACAAATCTAAAATTAGTTTAAATTTAGGTTTGATAGAAAATGTTCTAAATATTAAAAGAAAAATTAAGTAAAATTATCATGTTTACATACTATGAGGGGGAATTATTTTCTGTAAATGTTTACTTTATTTCGTTTGGTCATTGATGTAATTTCTTTCCATATGACTCCACACAGCTGGTTTTGTCTGTTTGTTTTTCCCTGATGTCAAAAGAAATCTGAACTTCCTCTCTCTTTTTGTGGACATGAAAAGAATATTTAGACTGATAAAAGGTACATAAATTTACACATGCTGGTTCTTACAGATAGGACTGTTTATATACACTCATTCACATCCTGATATACCCTCAGGTCCCTCCCGTTCCAAACAGTTGTTTATACTTGAGTTCATCAATAGTGCCTTAAATCCAGGATTGGAGGTAGTTGTAGTTCTCTTGTTAGAAGTCAACATTTCTAATTAGGGTTTTATATCCCACCCATTCCACCTTTCTCTAAATAAAATATGTTATTGTTTTCTTTATTTTCAAATTCTAACGTGTCTCAAGTATGTGTACCTGTCCAATTTGGTGCTGGTAAAAGTAATTTTCACTTAGTGGAACATAATTCTTAAAAAGAGCTTTATTTCCTTTCAATATATTCTCAACTGATTTAATGTGTATACTTTCATAATTTTCATATAAATTAAATTTATTTTCCACTTGAAACTACTTTGTTTTCTTATGTCAGTATGTGTCAGTAGAATGCACTTATCTAAACTAAGTGCCATAAAAAATAAAATTGGGAATATCTAAAAGTGAGTTGATACTTGGAAGAAGAGAAAGATGTGGGTAATTTTCTCATTCTTAAAGCTTTTCACCTTAGGCTTTGACTGGTGCTATATGAAGTATATGAAGCTATATGTGTGTGTGTAATTTATTTTGGTTTCTTAAATCTTATCTATTCTGACCTATCAACTCTTATTGTCCAAATCAACCATCCTTCATTATCTCTTTCATATCTTCAGCATTTTACTTTCTCCAAAGGTATTTTTAACATATTTGTATGGTAAATCTGAGGCATTATATTTATGAGATTGTTTATAAAATGGCCTTATATTTGGTAAATTTGTTTGGATACAAAATTCTAGACACAGTGTTATCTTGTTGAAAATAATGCTGTATTCTTGAAAATACAGCATTCTTTGAATGCTTTGAATTCTTTGAAAATAGATTCTTAAATCTTGTTATTGAAAAATTTAATGTTAAGTTGACCCTGACTCAATTGCAAGTATGACCTCCTTTTGAAAATTTGTTTTATTATGTTCCTATTTCTCTATATTTAAATTTGCTTATTTCCCTATCTTAGTACTGTCTATAGGCTTCTTTATCCTTAAGTTATTCATCCTTCTTACATTCTACAAAACATGTTTTTTTCTGTTTAAGTATTTTTTTTCTGTTCTTTTTAAATTTTCTCTGAGATTTGTGTCATTAGTTTGTGGCAATGAGATGACAGCATTTCTCTCTTACCCTTCATACACAGTATTTCCCTTTCTTCATTTTTATTATATATTTATTATTCTTTGTCCTTTTTTACTACATTTTTGGGAGTGCCTGTTCCTCTAAGCTATCATTTCAGCAATTTTTTCCACAGCTGTATTCATTATATTATTTATCCAGTCTACTCTTTTCTATACTTCGGTAATCACATCCTTAAACATAATATTCCCATGTGGATTCCTCTTACGATTTTTAGTTTATTACATAATGATTCTCATTTCCTGTTTTTTTTTATTTTAGTGTGATTAATAGGTTTATATTCAATTATTTTTCTCTCTCTTATGGTAGCCTGTTTCTGATGGAATTCATAGTCCGGTTTCTTGTTTTCTTTTAAGATAATTTGTTCTCTTCCTGTGTCTTGATATTTTGGCACGTCAGAATCCTATAATGGGATTGTGGTTACTTTTGTACTGAAAAGTATATAGAAGACAGGCTGAATATCCAAATTAGGTTTAAAAAATAAGAGATTGAGTCATCTCTTGTATTGAGATCCCAATCACCATAATTTCATATTTCATTCCATTACACATCTCCTTATTTCAAAGATTCATCCTCTAGCTCTATTCAGCATTCTCCCAAGTGATATGAAGAAGGCTCCTTTTTGACTGCTGTCCACAAGCACTGAGTTTAGAATTTAGATAGGGAAGCTATGGTTTAAAGCCAGTCAACTCCTCCCCCCTACCTGTTTCTTGTCCTCAACCCTGCAGGGTTTCTGCATTGACCTAATTTTACTCCTACGATATCTTGAGCAGTATAGAAGCAGGCACTTACAGTCCTAAAGCAAGAGAAATGGATAAACAAAACTGGAATTTTTTTCTATTTTTTTTTTATCATACTAGAGCCATGATTCCCTGCTGTCACCAAATTCGCATATACCATTTCAAAGCAGCACTTTGTTACCCCAGATACTATCTTACAGTTTAGCCCATGTCTTGACGTATTTTTTCTATAATTCCCTTGATCATGGAAGACGAAGTCAGCAATCTGTGGTTATTTCTGGTATTTTCTAGAAAATACTAATGAAGGCTTTTCTAAAATCCTATCATTTACTTAAAAGCTACTATTAGTAATTCTTTCTTTCTTTCTTTCTTTCTCTTTTCTTTCTTTCTTCCTTTCTTTTCTTTCTTCTTTCTTTTTCTTTCTTTCTTTCTTTCTTTCTTTCTTTCTTTCTTTCTTTCTTTCTTTCTTTTTCTTTCTTTCTTTCTTCTTCCTTCTTTCTTTCTTTCCTTCCTTCCTCCACCCCTTTTCCTTTCTTTCTTTTTCTTTCTTTCTTTCTTCCCTCCCTCCCTCTCTCCTTCCCTCTTTCTTCTATTGTTCCTAGTGCTGAAGGAATCACTAATTTACAAAATAACATGTACATTTTCTATTAACAAAAATATCCATTATAAAAGTAATGAATATATAGATAAATCTCAATTAAAATAATAAAATTCACTTAAAATCACTCAGATATTAACTGACAGCATGCTGTATATTAACTTTTAATATTTTATTATGCATAAAATATAGTTAGGATTATATATATAATTATATATATAAACACATATATTTATAAAAGCAAGCATAACAAATAACATATATTTTCACATATAAATATCAATTAAATTAATTTCAATCCTAAAGAAACAGGTTAAAATGTACACATTAAAACATACTTATTTTTCTTTAAAATTTCAGACCAAATTATATGATATATGTATATTTTAAAATTTTAAATAAAATGTTTCTAATATTCTAAATTTAATATATTTTCCTCCCTTAATGTTCTTTTTTTTTTAAGATTTTATTTATTTGACAGAGAGAGAGACAGTGAGAGAGGGAACACAAGCAGGCGGAGTGGAAGAGGGAGAAGCAGGCTTCCTGCCGACTAGGGAGCCCGATGCAGGGCTCGATCCCAGGACCCTGGGATCATGACATGAGCCGAAGGCAGACGCTTAACGACTGAGCCACCCAGGCACCCCCTCCCTTAATGTTCTTTACAATTTACAAATTTTCTCAAAATTTTTCAAGATAACTTCAGAGAAAATCTGACTGCAGTTAATCTGACTGAAGAAGGGATGAACACTTTGTTTTTTGTAAAACCCAAAGCTTTCTCTGTATGGCTCAATTTTGAAAATGTCAGTATTTGTATGACATTTTAAATTTCATCATCAAGGCCATGTACTTTTTAAAGGTGTTTTTTAAAATAGATCAATTGCAAAATCATATAATTAAACTTTATACAAAAAAAAGAGTGTCCCAGTGATTTAAAGTTAAATCATAACTATGGAGGGGCACCTGGGGGGCTCATTTGTTAAGCATCTGCCCTTGGCTCAGTTCATGATCCCAGGGTCCTGGGATGGAGTCCGCATCAGTCTTCCTGCTTGGCGGGGAGCCTGCTTCTCCCTCTCCCACTCCCCATGCTTGTGTTCTCTGTCTCTCGCTGTCTCTCTCTCTCTTTGTCAAATAAATAGATAAATAAAATCTTAAAAAAATAAATAAATCATAACTATGGAATTTTGTAAAGCATAGAAAGTTTAAACTTCTATTTATGTTCTCTATTCTCCATAGGAAAAAATTGATTTATGGTTAAGTCAATACTTACTATATAATCAAGCTATAAAACATAAAAACTTAAAATTCTATTTAATATCAAATCACATATACAAATTTACCTGATAAATTGTATAATATGTATTTTCTGTCACTTGGCTTCTATAGTTTTCAGGAAAATATTATTTACATAAAACATGTTATATAATTCCATAAATCAAATAATCATGTTGAAATTATCTTTTAACATATAGATGATATCTACATGTTTATTCTTTGATAAACAGCATTCATTAAAATTGCCCTGAGAAAACTGAGATGTGATAAATCAATGACAGATTTAAAAGAACAAAAACAAATAAATGTTTTGTACATTCTAGGATTCTTTACCAATAAGCATTTTTTTTTTAATAAGGACACTAAACTAATGGTCACCAAATAGGTTTACTTTGTGCCACCTGAACACCAGTTAAGGTACAGCATGAAGAGAGATTGCAGTTATATAGTAGGTAGACATAATAAAATTAAAACTTTTTGACCAGAGAATCCATCTTATGACTGTGTTCCCTGGGAGGGGCCAGAGGTCATATCTGTCGAGAGACATGTCTTTCATGTTTCTGCACATCTTATAAGCAAAGGTGTTGGCTGTTTTTGTTTCAAACTACCTTTCTGAGAGTGTATTTATTTGAAAGTGCCTTGGCACATCGAGTTCATCCCTCTGGAGTGAAGGGAGGATTTCCTTGTTTGTATCCTATTATAATAAGTTTGGGTTTACCAAAGTTGGAGTTCTTCAGTCATGACATAAACCCACTGTGTGTGCAGCATCTACCTTAGCCTCTTGTTTCACCACTATATGGTCATACGGGAGGTATTACCACAAACTTAGGGCTTAAGACAACACAAATGTATTATGTCACAGTTTCTATAGGTCAGAAGTTCAAAACTTTATTCAGGCTCTCATTGGACTGAAATCTTAAGCTTTGAGTAGAGCTGTGGTTGTCACCTGGGCCTCAGAGGCCTCTTCCTACCTCGTTACTTGCTGATAGAATTAATTTCCTTGCAACTGTAGGGAGTGTGGTATCTGTTTTGCTGCTACCTGTCTGCAAGGGACTGCTTTTAGCTCCTACAGGCCATTCTGAGGTCCTTGACATGTGACCCCACAGAATATTAGCAAGCATGTTTTCATTGTTTCCGGCCAATCTGGGCATGTCTCTCTGACTTCATCTTCTGCAACCAGGCAAAGATAACCCTCTGCCTTTAGAAGACTCATCTGACTAAGGCAGGCCCACTCAAGATAGTCTCCCTTTGCCATATAGCATAACATAATCACAGGAAAGATATCTCAAAATATTCACAATTTCTTCCAAGACTCAAAGGAAGTTTTCATACAAGGATGAACAGGGTCACTGGGATCATATAAGAGTGATACCTCTTAGGGTGGCCAAGAGGAAATAAGGCAGATGTAAGTTATGTAGCTTGTTGTGCAATGTGTAATAAAGTCAGTTGTCTTTGAGAGAGGAATCTTGTACCTTCTCCCAATACTTTATATTAGTATAAATTGTTTGCTTCAAATTAGGGTGATATCTCAGGCAATTCACGATTTTTGACAATTGTCTTCACCAAAGCAATAGATAGTTGCATTGGCTAGAAAGATGCAAAATATATTTGAGAAACTGATTGTTTATTTCTGCTTTAGGCTAAAGATAATTGTAAGGTGTGCTTTTTGGGATTGAGCAAACTGACATAATGTTACATGGTAGCATGTCACATTCAGATGTAATTATGACCAGTATAAGTATAGGGAGCATGTCCCAGCATTCTCATATTGGTGTCCTGACACGTGAAATGAGAGTAGAAATTATAATAGAAAGACAAAAATGAAAGCTTCTGAATGTGTCCTCCCACCTCAGCCAGGATGGTATGTCAGATGTCTTCCTGAATCCCATCAGGAAATGCTGAGACTGGCAACCCCATCAAAATCTTTAATGTGGGTTCCCTATAATATCCTTGTTTAGACCACTTGTCTGGATCTTAGAAAACTACATGGAACATGGAAAATGATGGCAAACTACTGGAAACTACCAGAAACAAGATTGCCCCCAAACCAACTGTGCTGTCTTGGACCAGTGTCACTGCCACAAGATAAACAGGAAAATATGTTCTTTACTTTGCTCATAAATAATAAAAAGATCGTATCAATTATTTTTATGTGGGAAAGATAGCAGTATAGATTCACTATCTTATTCAAGATTATGTTAACATTTTATTGTTTTGTGAAAATATAGTCTTCAGGGAATGTGGTAGTCTTGAACCTTCCTGAGAACATCATGTTGATCCACCATATTGATGACATTTTGCTATTATGCAACAGGATTTGATAAGCAGGAAGTGTAAGTACTCTGCATACCATAGAAAGACACATGTAAATTAAAGGATTGGAGATAAGTCTTATGTAGATGCAGAGACTTGACAGATCAATGAAATTATTATGGCTCCAGTCATCTTGGTCCTCCTGGACTTTCTGCTTTAAGTTAAAAGTCACATTGCTACAGTCCTTTTAAGGATCAAATATTTGTGTTTCTCCCAAATTCATATGTTGGTAGCCTAATGCCCAATGTGATGATATTAGGAGGGCGAGGCCTTTGAGATGTGATTAAATTATGAAAGGGGTACCCTCATGAATGGTAGTACCTTTATGATGGTGACCCCAGAAATCTTTCTCACCCCCTTTGCCATGTAAGGACACAGCAAGAAGACCACCTATGAACCAGGAAATGGGCCCTCACCTGACACTGACTCTCACAGCACCTTGATCTTGGGCTTCCTGGCCTCCAGAACTGTCAGAAATATACTTCTGTTCTTATAAGCCATATAGTCTATAGCACTTTGTTATAGCACCCTGGATGGACTAAGGTACTCACCAAATCAAAGGGTCATGTAGGTGAAACAGCAACCTATCATAACCCACAAATGGTAAATTTGAGATGGAGGCAAGCATGTACAGTTTTTTATTTCAACTAACTCTTTTGCACCAAAATCTCCTTCCCAAATGGTACCTGGAGCCTCAAGTGGGAGAAGAAAAACAGCTCAGTCTGATTCACAGATGGGTTGACCGAATATGATGTATTAAGTGATAACAGAAGATGAGCTGCTATAACACTACAAACTAAGTGAGGCATGTCTAAGAACACTGGTGAAGGAAATATTCCCAGTGGCAGAAATGTGAGCAGAACACTTGGTCAGTCATTTTTTTTTTTTAAGGTTTTATTTATTTATTTGTTTGTTTGTTTGTTTGTTTGACAGAGAGACAGTGAGAGAGGGAACACAAGCAGAGGGAGTCTGAGATGGAGAAGCAGGCTTCCCGCCAAGCAGGGAGCCCGATGCGGGGCTCCATCCCAAGACCCTGGGATCATGACCTGAGACAAAGGCAGACACTTAACGACTGAGCCACCCAGGCGCCCCCAGTCATTTTTTTATGAAGGTTGAAATGGTCCAAATTAAGAACATTTATAGACTGTCAGTGTGAGAATGGCTTGACTGGTTGGCCAAAGGCCTATAAGGAACAACTTTAGAAGACAAAATGCAAGAGAGTTGTGGGAGAAGGCCTCTGTATAAAACTGCTTAAGCATAAAGTGGCAGATCTTCATATTTCATATTTATGTCCACTGCAGTGCTTCACTACAAAGATTTTTTTGTGCATTTAAACAAGATAATTTTTTTTACGACTGCTAGTCTTTCTCACTGGCTGGTACAATGGTGTATGTCAAAAAAGAAATGCCTGATTTACTATCCTAAGAGTTCCAAAAACCTTACTGTTGACCATGAGACTTATTTTGCCGAATGATATGTAATAATGGATCATGATCATGGAATCAAGTTTTCCTAATCTAGGCCTTCATCTTACAGAAGCTGCAGTTCTAACAGAAAATAGATTGCACGTTTATATTCTAAACTAACACATCAGCTCAGAGAAATCTTCTGATGGGTTTGAGTAATATTCTTGAGGATACAATAATTTCACAGAACTAGTAAGTAATATATTATTTTCAAATACATGAAATCAAAAGACAGAAATATCTCTGGTCTCTCTAACAATCATTTCTAGTGAACCATTTAGAGATTTCCCCCCCCCCCCAAATTCCTGAATCCTTAGGTTTTGCTGAATTAGAGGTCAGGAGTCCTGGTACTAGTAGTGAGAGCTGATGAATTTGCTTCCACTAGGGGGCACAGGCAGATGTTGTAGTTACTATTACCTTGCAGTCTGGGCTCTATTTATGGAACAGCGGACAGAGTTACTTTATTTGCATGGGTCATTGGATCTGATGACCATCAAAAGCTAGATTTGCTGCTACATTTATGGGTGCAGGAAAATGTATGGAACCCCTGAAGCCCACTGCAAGTCGCTTCATTCTTCCATGCCTGATGATGGTGGTAAATGGGCACTTCCAAAAGCCATGGGCCACAAAGGGTAAAACAAGGAGGGGTTTGACTTCTTCAGGATAAAGTTTGTAATCAACCAACCTAGATTTTCTGAAATACTAGCCACAGATAAGGACAATCTATCTTTGGTACTGGAGGAGGCAGAAAATTTTAGCTTTGGAAAAAGTTGCCGCAATAAGGAATGTAGCTTGTTCCAGTAACACTTCCGATTTATGTCTTTTGTAGATAATGCAGACTGTGTTCCTAGACTACTCCAAGATTTGTTACAATTTTGGCTTCTTTCTGGTTTAAATAAGATTTTTTAAAATTGTTTGTTTCAGTCACTTGAACTCAAACTGAATACTAATAGAAAATTCTATATGTAAAAGAGATTGGTCCAGAAAATCTTTTTCAAGTGAAAGAGCAAACAGATGGGACAGTAACACTAGGGAATTCTAATATTTAAGGTTTGTGAAGGGAATGAAGTCCCTACAGAGAATAAAATTGCTGGACCAGAAGGTAGTACAAAACTAATGATGTTGAAGGTATTAAGCCAAAATAAGATTTCAAGTAGGAAGAAGCAGCCAATAATGTCAGTTATCATAAAGAACCAAACAAGATATAGAAATACACTTTTTATGTTTTTTTTTTGATTTGGTAATTACTAGGTATTTGGCTATTAGAGTAGCTTCTTTGATTTTAAAACTCAGTAACACATACTTCCCTTGCATCGATTTTGCTCTTACTCTATTGAGTATATTTTCATATTAGCAATATTATTTTTTATGCCAGCTATTTTCAAGTCGTTTATATTTCCAATAGCTTTTTCTATCCTTTTTGGAAATGTTTATGCTTATTTAAAACTCTTGGTCTTGGTGTTCTATTAACCCATTTATAAAAAAGAGAGAGAGAAAATATACACATACCAATGTGTTAATATCCATATAATAAGATTCCAAAATGAAAGGTAGTAGTAATAGAGAGAAAAATATTTGAAGAAATAGTGATTAGGAATTTTCTCATATTCAAGGAAGATGAGACCTTGTACTTATCTTCAGATAATGAAAAAGCACAATATTAAAAAAAAAACTATATTCACAACCAGCATAGAGGAATTTAAGAACAGAATATGCATCAACTAAAATATGCATATCCTTTTCAACTACACACAAAAATGACAATATACTAAAAAGATGTACTTTTATATGCTAGCAATTCACAACAAAAATAATTAAAACTATTTAAAATTGCATTCAAATACATGAAATACTTGAGGATAAATTTAACGATTTGCATGAGGAATCAAGCTCCTGACTAGAAAATAAAACTGTGTGGTTTTTTGGATCCAACCATAGGCAATTACAAAAGCTTTACCTGGCAGACCTCATGGGGAAGAGCTACCTTCCCCACACCAGATTTGGTGCACAGTCAGTACACTGCAGTATCTAAAGAAAATTACAGTCAAGGAATCATGCTCCCCTAGCTGGCCATCTTCTTAGGCTTAACTACATTCCTAGTCCAGGTGCCCTCTATTTGGAGGTGTCTGTAAGTGAAATCTGAAGACATTTTTTTCTCCATTCTCACTCAGTACTCAGTACTTTCCCACTCGTATTCCTTTCCCTATCCCTTCTCCTGTCCCTAGGTCCATAGAATTGTAAGAGTCTTTTGGGGAGAGGGCACTTTCTCAATAGTGTAATGATCCTCTCCCATCTCCATGTGCTGACCCACTTGAGTCATGTTCCATGAAGGAAAAATGGAACAGGAAGCAGTTGGCATCTTCTCTGTTTTTAGATTCTTGCTTATACTATGGCAGTAAATGATTAAAGTCTTGACTGTCACTTTCATTTCTGGCTTGTTGCTTTGTCTGTCCTGACACCTGCTAACTCAAACTCTCTCTCCATTTCAGCTGAGCTCCTGACAATGTATTTAAGACTTGTACACTAAAAAGTACAAACATTCTTGAGAGAAATTAAAGAAGAAAAAGACGTATTACATTAAAGAATTGGAAAAATCCATGTTTTGAAGATATCAATTCTCCCAACTTAATCTATAGATTAATCTCAGAATCCCAGTCAGATTTTTTTTTAAAACACTGACAAGCAAATTCTAAAATTTATGGAAATACAAAGGATATAAAATAGTCAAAATAATTTGAAATAGATGAGCAAACTTGAAAGATATATAGCTTATTTAGTTACAACATTCAAGAGACTGTGGTATTTAAATAAGGATAGGTATATATATTAATGGAACATTTTACAGAATACAGCTATGCCTACACAGAAATGGTCCAGTGGTTGTTTTTTGTTGTTATTCCAGATTTCTATTTACTTGTCATGTTGAAATGATTAACTTCCAGAAAAGTTGAAAATAGAGCACCAACATGTTCCAAATATCCTTTACCCAGCTTTCCATAAGGTTAACATCTTACATAACCATGGAAAATTTAAAACCAATAAATCAATATTGATAAAATACTATTAACCAAACTATTGACTTTGCTTGGATTTCAGCAGTTTTTCCAAGTTTTTTTTTTCCTGTTCCAGAATGCAAACCAAGATGCTACAATGTATTTAGTTTTCATGCCTTAGTCTCCTGCAGTCTGTGTCTCCGTCTGTTTTTCCTTGTTTTCCATGCATGATCTTGATACTTTTGAAGAGTGCCTTAGTCTCTACTCTCCTGAGAAATCACAGGAAAATGCAATCTTTTAATCTACTTAAGTCATATGTTAGTTCTGCTATTGAATGCTATATATTTTGAAGGTTTTTTTTTTTTTTCTGATAATGACTAAAATAAAGTGAAGTCATTTTGTTAGGTTAAAAGTATTTTGCCAAACATATTATTCCAAGTCTTTGAGAGGTGTTCTTTATCACTTGCCAGGAAGTTATCATTTTAGCATCTCAGGCCAAAGTACAGGATACTAAATCCTTTTCATCCTCACCATCTAATTAACCAACTGCACAGTTACTTTTCTTCCAAAATCTCACATTTCAACTAGAATAAGAGTTAAAACCCCATCCTCTATCCTCAAATCTTCTAATTTTTCACAATATCCTTTGCTCGAATTTTTCATTTTTAAAATGTTTTGATTATATATACACCAAATTTGTATAGTTACATAATTAGCACCTTGTTAATTTCTTTAAGTCATTACTAAATTACTTTCTCTTCAATGAAGTAGTCATTATCCTATTGCTGCATATTTTGGAATAGATAGATACTTTTTTTTTTTCTTATGATTAGTTGAATTTTGCTGGGTCTGGAAAAAATGTAAACATTTATTCTAGTGGCATATATAAAATAGGATGCACTTTTATTTATTTTTTATTTATTTTTAATTTTATTTATTTATTTATTTGAGAGAGAGAGAGCACATGAGAGTTGGGAGGGTCAGAGGGAGAAGCAGACTCCCTGCTGAGCGGGGAGCCTGATGTGGGACTCGATCCTGGGACTCCAGGATCATGACCTGAGCCAAAGGCAGTCGCTTAACCAACTGAGCCAACCCAGGCGCCCTAGGATGCACTTTTAAACAATAACTCAACTACCTTGATTGGCAGAGTATCATGGGAAATTTTACATACCTGATTATAGAAGATTTAAGTTATTTTTAATACTCTGTTTTCTACTGATTTTACTTTCAAATTTTTAAGAAAAGTATGTTCACAAAGTTGACAAAATGGGGTAACAATCACAAGGTTAAAAAGTGTACTCAATTAAACAAATATTCTACTTTGTTCTACAAAGATTACCTTCCCTGAGTTTTGAAATCAATAAACAAAGCTATTGGAATGCTTCATTCATATTTCTGGCATTAAAGCAATACATAATCAAATTAAATGCTCCAATAAATAAGCTCTAATTTATTATTTTATTTGACTGCATATTTAAGAAATACTTGTTGTATTATTAAAGTTGCACCTCCTCATTTTTCTTTTATAACTCATTTTGTAACCCATAAATGTACTGACATAAAAGCAAGTGAAAAGTTTAGGAGAAAAAAAAATTATTTATCCATGCTTGTTACCAAAAACCCAAGTTCAGCTGCCCATCGTTCAAAAAGCCAATACTCAAGAAATGAGTTTTGATTGAAAGGAGTCTCAGCTTTATTTAGGAGGCCAGCCACCTGGGGAGAAGGTGGACTCTTGTCCAACCCCAACGTTTCTGCCTGGCCCAGGGATTTTTAAAGGGATTTAGGGCAGCTAATCAGTTCAGGGAGTGCAATGGTCTGTAACATCTCTGGATTACAAGCAGACTCCGTGCCAGCTACAAACCTTATCATGGTGCTCAGAGGTTGTGCAAGGGGATCTAGGCCCTAAGTGCCCAGGGCTTGTGCAAAAGGGGCTTGGGGTCTGGTTCCTTAGTGCTAGGGGTGGGGTTGTGCATGAGGCTCTGGTTTCTGTTTCATGACATGTAGAAGTTCTCTGTTTTTTGTTTAGGAAAGAATGCATGATCTATAGATATACAAAGAAAGGTTTAACTAATCAATCATGTGGGCTATGGGTGCCTGTTGAAGCTGAAACACTATTAGGTTGGCGGGAGGGGTCAAGGCAAAGCCATGCTCAGTAATATGATTTAGTTTAAATATTTAAATATAAATCTATCTTGTAGCCCTAAATGTGCAATTAGATGTAGAGAGCTATATAACTTATTTTCATAACTACATATTTAAACTTGAATTTATTTGTCAAATTATATTTATACTCGCCTGACTTAGAGTTTCAATTAAGAGTGCTAACTAGTGTACTTTTAAAAATTGAGATGTAATTTAAATACCATAAATTCATACTTTTAAAGTATACAATTCTGTTTGTGTTAGTATATTGACAAAGTTCTGCAACCATCCTGTCACCACTCTCTAACTCCAGAATATTTCATCCCAAAAGTAAAGTACATACCCATTAGTAGCCCCTCCCTCTTTCTCCTTCTCCTATCCTTGGAAATCACTAATGTAATGTTTTTATGGAAATGCTAATTTTGAGTTTACATATAAATGGAATTATACAGTATGTGATTTTTGTGTCTGGTTTTGTCCCTTTACCATAAGTGTTTAAAGATTCCACCATGATGTGGCATATATCAGCACTCCATTTTGAAGTCTAAATACTATTCCAGTGTACAGATACAGTGTATTTTATTTCTCTTTTCATCAGTTGATAGATATTTGGGTTGTTTCCCTTTTTTAGCTGTCAAGAATAATGCTGCCATGAACATTCATGTACAACTTTTCATGTGAACATGTTTTCAGTTTTCTTGTGGATATACTTAGGAGTGGAATTGTTGGGTCCTACGCTAACTCTGTGTTGAACTTTATTGAGGAATTGCACAACTGTTTTCCAAAGCAAATGCAACCTTTTACATGCCCACCAATGTGTATGAGGTTTCCAATTGCTATACTTCCTTACCAACACTTGTTATTGTCTATCCCTTAACTATAGCTATTCAAGTGGCTGTAAATTGTATCTCATTTTGATTTGCATTGCACAGATGACTAAAACTGCTAAAACCCTTTTTATGTGCTTTTTTGCCATTTGTATATCTTTTGTTTTAGCACTAGCTTTCCAATATGTTAGAAGAAATATGGTAGGGCAGGGAGCTAGAATAGCTGAAGAAAGTTAGTTGCAGACTTTTAAAAATCTTTCTTAATCTCAAAATTATTGAGTTTATATTTAGTCAGCCAACAATTGCAATCAATATGAAGAAACAATAATAGCGAAAACAACTAAGAGCTATACGTTTTAAAAACCCATTACTTTCCTTGGTGTCTAGATGAGCACTTGTCCTTGTAAAAAAGATTGAATCACAATGAAAATATTTGAATTATCTAAACTTTAAGAGTCCTTTCAACCAAAGTGATTTTTATTTTCATATTCATTATGTTTATTCTCTCTATATTCATCCCAACAGCTCCATCATAACTGACTTACAAAATGCTATTTCCTTAGATCTGTTTCTTTGTCTTATTGAATACTCAAAAATATATAGCATTCAAATTATTGAATGGTTAAATATCTATATATATAAATTATATAATATATAAAAATTAATATATATTATAAAAATATAAAACTAATTATTAAACCAAAAGCAACTCTGATGAGTCAAAGTTTTACACAGAAGAGGAATAAACTAATTGAACAGTAAGACATGTAATAAATTTTTAAACAAAATTTGTGTTTGAAAATAGTAATGAAACCATCAATAATACTGAAGATAAAAAGTGAAAATGTTATTTATCTATCTTTTCTCTGAGGTTTCAAGAACTTCCATATAAAGTATACTTGGACATATTTTAAATAATCTGTAAAGAATTGAGTACCAGAGCTACAGAAGTTTCATTAACGTTGTTGTTAACCAGCTTTCTTTTGTACTGACTGCAAGAAAGTTAAATGAGAAATTGTCACACATGAGGTATCAGATTAAAAAAAAAAAAGTGAACTTTTTTAGGTACATAGATACCAAGAACAATTCAGAGCTTTTCATTCAGAAGGAAGTTGGAAGCATACCTATCACTTGTGCTATCCACTGTCACCTTTTAATGTATCTAGTTTCTAGGGCTACTCTAAGTTGCTTATACCCCATTGTGCAAGAGTGCCAAAATTGATCAATGATTAGTACTTGCTTTTCATTTTTTTGCACTTGTCACTGCAGAGTTTAGTGATAATTCATTGCTATCTGTATAGTCTACTTTTTATTTATTTATTTATTTTTTTTAAGATTTTATTTATTTATTCATGAGACAGAGGAGGAGAGAGAGAGAGAGGGAGAGAGAGAGAGAGAAGCAGAGGGAGAAGCAGGCTCCCAAGAAACAGGGAGCCCGATGCGGGACTCGATCCCAGGACCCTGGGATCATGACCTGAGCCGAAGGCAGACGCTTAACCATCTGAGCCACCCAGGCGCCCTGTATAGTCTACTTTGTAAGTATTTTACCAATTTATCTTGTATATTGTCTATCACCTGCATTAAAATGTAGTTTTCATGAGGGCAGGGTTTTTTCCTACTTTGATCATAGCTCTATTCTCATTGTTTGTAAATATGCTTGGTGAAGGTAGGTGTTCAACAATTATATGTTGAATAGAATGAGTCATTCTTAGATTGGAATTTAGATATTATTCATATCACCACCCAACTCTTCATTCAACAAATATTCACTCAGTATCTAATATGGGTTAGGTACCGTGATACAGTGTGGAAATACATGAATGAGCTTGTAGTCTTGTCCAAATGTTACCGAAATTTATGGAATTTTGTCACTATGTGTCATACATAAAAATCTTAAATTTTTGCTGTATAATGGAAGATTTTTAAATTGGATTCCATTCTGGATTAATGGGTACTTTTTCTATTTTGCTATAAGTCATATTTCCTGACCCTGAGAAGGTTTATTAAACCACTCAATGGTAAGATAGAGTTCTTCTCCCAGTATTTGAGTGTTTGCTTACCAAGAGTCAGCTGTTCAGGCCACAAAGCTATTTATATCAATTGTAGGTGTTATTGTATTTAAAAATAGTTTTATATCCTATAGACCAATTAAATATGGGTATAAAATAATACAAATTGTTCTTTCTATAGGAAATAGTTTGAAAGTTTCTGAAAGATTGATAAATGGGATAAAATCAAACGTTATTAGATTAGACATGGGTAAGAATTCTTTAAAGCTGGTATAAAAATCTATAGAAAGTGATGCCAGGTAAGTGTACTTCTCACTCTGCTTTAAAAAAAAAAACCTGAAAATTATATATTAAACTAAAGCACATACAAATAGGTAACATGTGTAACATTTTTATGATTCTCTGAAATAAATTTGTTCTATCATATGCAGATTTGGGGGGTATGATAAAATAGAAAAACATGTTAGAGTGTTTAACATGAGTTAAAAACCTTGTGCCATTCATAATCTATAAGAATCAATATCAAAATAGCTAATTTCATGGTCTTCAGTTTTCTAATCTGTAAAATTTGTGATGTTTCATAACATAAAAAACAAAGTAAATGCCAAAACAAGATCACTCAAAACTTAAAGATGATGTTGCAAACATTTAATTCTTAGAAGTTAAAAGTAAATTTCAAATAATGCAAAACATTAATCGCCCTGAGAGTCTTCATCTTTGTGTTTTATGACAAAATTTTCAAACATAGATCAGTTTAATTCAGTTTGCTTTGACCTTGGTGAAATGGTTAAGAATGTATTGGAAAGCCATTCAAGCTGGGTGTTAGGGTACATGTCGTTTCATATAAACTCACTTCCTTTGTTTAATTATGAATACTTTTGATTTTGCTGGTATGATCAAAATCGCCTTTGTTAATGATTTCAGTTAAAAAAAAGATTTCAGTTATTGAATGCATATTGAAGTATTTTGTATTTTTTCTACTAAAGTACTTATAAAAATGGTAGCCTATAGAGAATAATGAAATATTGGAAAATGAAGTGAGTAGTAGGAAATAGTAATCAAATAAGGCAATATTCAAATTTCATAGCAGATTAACAGCACTCCACAGAATCACGTGTCAAACCTGCCAATGTAAGACTACCATTTACTCAGATGGCATTAATAAATTCTGCATATCCACATTTAATTTGTACTATACATGTGATCCATGAATATTCAAACATTATTTTTATATATGTAAATACTTGCAGTGAAACTGAATATTAACTATCCCTAGGTAAAATCTACAACATTCAATATATAATATATAATTAAATTTATGGAGAGGAGTTTTGGAATTTGACTTACTAAGGAGATTGACTTGTATAAAATGTAATTGAAGCGTTGAATATTAAATATACATTTTTTCTTTTTTTTTTAAAGATTTTATTTATTTATTGGACAGAGAGAGACAGCGAGAGCAGGAACACAAGCAGGGGGAGTGGGAGAGGGAGAAGCAGGCTTCCTGCTGAGCAGGGAGCCTGATGTGGGACTCGATCCCAGGACCCTGGGATCATGACCTGAGCCGAAGGCAGATGCTTAATGACTGAGCCACCCAGGCGCCCTACATTTTTTTTTCTAATCACTGTTTCTCACATTCTTGTCAGAATACAACAGAAAATATATGCAGATATATTTATATATCTGCAGATATATATATAACTCAGTGAATCTTGATGGTGTTTTAAGTCATACCACCTCCAACATGATCATATATATTTTAATATTCTTTAAATATGTTTTAAATATTCTTTAGAATGTCTAAAATTTTTTTTAGTAAAATTTGTCTTCTAACAAGATACAGGAAATCCCATGGTAATTTTTCATGGGGTAAAAACACAACACCTTTCACATTTCTATTTATAAACTTAACAATGGATCAATAGGCAGATATTCATTTAAAAAGCTCATGGTAAATACCCATAAATGTCTGCACAAGGGAAATGTCGTGTTTTTATCTCTGTTTCCCTAACCCGTAAGAACTGCTGGAGGAAAAAAGACGATGTAAGTGATAGTATTGCTGAATAAATACTGAATAAATGACTTACACTCAAATGATTAAGGTAAAAATGAGGGAGAAAGGAGAAATGGATAGAAGGAGAAAGTGGAGAGCGAGAAAGTCTTGACACCAAACACAAATTTGACTTAAGATGATGGTAGAAAGTTTGAGATTTTGAATATCTCTTAAGAGAGAATTTAGTTGATCTTTAAAAAATACATTTATCCTCACTTAGAAAAGATTTGAAGTGGTCTTGAATCTCTACTAGCTTTTGATTAAATTTGCAATGATAAAGGACTCCTGTTAGATATCTATCACGGCTCAGTAAGGACAACATTCTTCAGTCCAGACAAGAAAGTAAATGCAGAGCATTAGAAAAAGGTCAATTTAATTATAGATCCTAAGCTATATAAAATATACTTACAAATGGATTATTTAAAAAAGTACTCAGATCAGAGAAAAATATCTGTACAACTTTGAGACTATTATCCACTATTAATTGCCAGGTGAAATTTTATTGAGCTGATCCATCAACTTTTTTTCCACTTTCTGAAACTATTTGTTTTGGTGCTGATTGTTCCTGAAGCTCTTCTTCACTTATTTTCCCTGATATGCTAATATAAACATACTTGTCATTAAATACAACATAATAACAATAGATCTAGAAACACCCTAAGATTACAAAACATTATTGAATTAAATATTTTCATAAAATAAGTGGTAGAGTTTTAATAATATACATTTTTTTTAGCTTTAAGACTACAATTCTTCTTCCTTCCCTTTTATTAGGGACAGGGTTATATAAAAGATGGCATTTAAGATTATGTGCTACATTTTTACAAAAAATCTTATTTTACCATAAATGAAAATGTATATTCTATGAAGGCCAGGAAATCTAGAATAATAAAGAGAAAGAATTTTCAGGATTGATTGATAATTTGTCCCCAGGAGAAAAATAATGGGGAAAAAAATGATTAGGAAAAAAAAACAAGTGTTATTAACAATTTTACTTAAAGTTTATTTATTATTTAAGAATATTTTTAAAGAATTTAAATTTTAAAGAATTATTTAAGAAGTGTTGAAAAAGTCATCTTTATTGGATTCACTGGTCCTAGCATCCTCTTGTCAAAATACAAATTCTCATGGAATACCAGGATAGAAAGAAAAAGATACAAAGAATATTAAAATTTGGGACTATTGCCTCTTTCTTGTGTGTTAAAGATATATTGAATGTCTGTCTGATGAGTAAATATTTAAATTTGTCAATGTTTACATCTTAATGTATAAAATGTTTGGAATATTCTAGTCAAAAAATTAATTAACTTTGATATTGTGTTGAAACTCTTCTATTATTTTGAATTTGATGTTGGGTACATGACTGTATATATTTTCCAAAATCATAAAATTGTATGCTTAAAAGGGTGACTCATACTCTATTTAAATGTCTCAATAAAAATGTATAAATTATAAATTGGTTTTAATATTCATTATAGAGCAGACTCTATATATATAATAGGAAAAATCTCTTGCAATGCAAATAAACTGCATAGAATTATTTTACCATTTAAATAATGACATTATAATTAATTTTTGAGAAATAATTTTTAAAAATACATTTTAATTATTTCTCTTTAAAACACTAATATGTAAGGGGAGCCTGGGTGGTTCAATTGGTTAAGTGTCTAACTCTTGATTTTGGCTCAGGTCATGATCTCAGGGTTGTGAGATTGAGCCCTGCGTCAGGCTCTGCACTGGGTGTGGAACTTGCTGAAGATTGTCTCTCTCCTGGGACGCCTGGGTGGCTCAGTTGGTTAAGTGTCCAACTCTTGGTTTCCGCTCAGGTCATGATCTTGGGGCCCTGGGATCGAGTTCTGCATTCAGCTCTGCATAGAGTCTCCTGGAGATTCTCTCCCTCTCCCTCTGCTCCTCCCCTGCTGGTGCTCTCTCTCTCTCTCTCTCTAAAATACATAAACAAAATCTTAAAAAGAAAAAAAAGATTCTCTCCTCCCTTTGTCCCTCCACCCGCTCAGGCATGCATGCATGCATGCTTGCTCTCTCTCTCTCAAAAAAAGAAAAAAAACACACACACACAAAACACTGTAAGATACATGTTTCAAAGATCAATCTATTGACTTACTATAATGTGAGAATTTGAAATATTTATATAGTAAATAGACTGTATGAATTTTTTTCATTAAATACCAAAATCTGTTTTTTTTTAAGAGACTGAAATATTAAATATCAAGGACTATTTCTTGGCTATAATACTCAGCTAATATTTCTCAGAATTTTACAACATAATTATACTGTTAATTATTGGAATTCTGTAATATAAAAAAAATTTTATTTAGGAATTGTCTCAAACTTATAGAAAAGTACAGTAAAGAGAACTAGATCATAATTTTGAAGTACTCCAGTCCTCCTGTGTTCTAACAGAGTTTGTGTAGGTATATTAGCTTCTTTCCCCTTCGAGCTTCTGGTGGCTCCCAGCAATTCTTGACATTGCCTGGCTTAGCAGCTATATCATTCCAAGGTCTGTCTTTATATTCTCACGGCCTTGTTTTTTGTGTCTTTGTGTTTCCTCTTCTTATAAGAATACCAGTCATTGAATTTGGGGCCCACCCTAGATCCAGTGTGATATTCTCTTGAGATCTTTGCTAATTACATTGTCAAAGACCCTAATGATAAATGAAGTGACATTCTAGGATTCGTTGTGCATATGATTTTTTTGGGGGGTAGGACTGAAATTATTTATCCTTAAATGTTTGATAGAATTCATCAGTGAAATATGAATATCTTTTGGTGTAGTTTTTCTCTAAGACTTTACTTATTATTTTTTTTATAGTAGTTTTAGTTTCATAGGAAAATTTAGAGGGAGGTACAGAGATTTCCCATGCTTTCTACCCCCATACATGCATAGTCTCCTCCATTATCAGCAGCTCCTGCCAGAATGGTACATTTCTTACAACTGATGAATCTACTTTGACACATTTTAATCACCCTAGGTCCATACTTTACATTAGGGTTCATCTTTGGTGTTGTATATGCTGTGGCTTTGGACAAATTTATAATGGCATGTATTCACCACTGTAGTACAGAAAGAATATATTCGTGGTGTTAAAAATCTTCTGTTCCCTATCTATCCATCCCTTCCATCCCTGAAACCCTGACAGTCAATCTTTTTTATTGTTTTCATAGTTTTGCTATTTACAGAATGTCATATAGTTGGAATTCTACAGTATGTAGCCTTTTCAGAGAATTGGCTTCCTTCACTTAGTAATATAAAATTAAGTTTCCAAGGTCCCTGGGCATCCAACTCTTGATTTTGGCTCAGGTCATGATCTCAAGGTTGTAGGATCCAACCCCACATGGCTCTGTGCTCAGTATGAGTCTGCTTGTCTCTCCCCCTCCCCATCTGCCCCTCTGCCAGCACACTTTCTCTCTCTAAAATAAATAAATATATTTTTTTAAATTAAGTTTTCTCCATGTCTTTTCATGGCTTGATAGCTCATTTCTTTTGAGCACAGAATACCATTCCATTGTCTGGTTGTACCATGGTTTATTTATCTACTCACTTACTGCAGGATGTCTTTGTTATTTCCAAGTTTTGGCAATTATAGATAAAGATGCTCTACATATTTACAGGAAACATTTTGTGTGGATACAAGTTCTGGAAAGGTTTTTAATAACAAATTCAATATATGTAATTGTTAAAGAACTAGACATATTCTCTATTTCTCATGAGGCAGTTTTTGTAATTTGTGCTCTTCAGGGAATTCATCCATCTCATCTACCTTTTTACATTTATTGACTATCAATAATAGATAGGAAATCTAAATATCTTAATCTCTTTCCTTATTATTTTATAACTTATTGATACTCCCTAATGTTTATTCAAACTCAATTGACAGATGTTATCTCAAGAAGAATCCTGTTCATGAGCTATAGGACCAAGCAAAGTTTTTTTATTAGAAATGGATATCGATTTTTTATTATGTTCAGTTAGCCAGCATATAGTACATCATTAGTTTTTGAGGTAATGTTCAGTGATTCATTAGTTGTGTTATACACAACTCAGTGCTCATCATAACATGTGCCCTCCTCAATGCCCATTACCCAGTTACCCCATCTCCCTACACCCCTCCCTCTGTAACCCTCAGTTTCCCCAGAGTCCAGAGTCTCTCAAGGTTTGTCTCCCTCTCTGTTTTCTTTCCATTCAGTTTTCCCTTCCCCTGTGGTCCTCCTCACTATTCCCTATGTTACACATATGAGTGAAACCGTATGATAATTGTCTTTCTCTGCTTGACTTACGTCACTTAGCATAATCCCCTCTAGTTCCATCCATGTTGATACAAATTGTAGGTATTAATTTTTATCTAAGACTTTATTAGTTTCTAATATGATGTTATTATCTTTCCATTAATATATCATTAATATTTTTTAAAACCTTGCATTCCTAGATTAATAAAATGAGATGTAGAGCACTGTCTTATTTTGTGTTCTGTAACCAAGTTCTTGTAACATGTAGACGATCTGTGCTCTAAATGTTGAGTATGTTTGCAGCTTAAGGTATATGGTTCTGGTATTTTGGGGAGAAAACATTAACCATTTATTTAATTTTAATGTTTCTAGGATTAATACTTTCTGTTTTTGAGTCAGTTTTTAAGTTGTATTTTTCTAGTAATTTCCTCTTCTCATCGACATTTTTATATGTCAGAAAATATTATACATAATATTCTCTCAGTGTCTGTTTAATCTCCATAGTGCCTGGGATGTCTCCCTTTGAACATTTAATACTCTGTATAAACTCTGACCATTTTTTTATTCAGAATATAGAGATTTTTCTATATCATACTTTTTTCCAGACAATCAGTTTTGTTGATCTGCGTTGGATATTTGATTATACTCTATTATTTCTGTACTTACATTTAATATTTTCTTCCTCCTAATTCTTTATTGTTCTTTTTCATATTTCAAGTTTTGAAAGCTTAGATTGTTTTGTTTTTTCCTTAGTAAACATTTAAGACTATAACTTTTTGTCTAAGAAACATTTATTGCCTCCTACAGGTTTAAAGTTAGTGTTTTTATTGTGATAAAATTCTAAGTATTTTCAAATTTGTCATGATTTATCCTTTAACTCATGATTTTTTAGAACTGATTTTTTAACATAAATATATGTGGCTCTCAAAATTTAAAAAAATCAACTATAAGTGCAATGTGGTGAGAAAATATATTTTGTGTAATACAAACTTTTTTTAATATTTGAAGGCCTGCTTTATGTCCCAGCAAATGCCCACCTACTATAAATGTGCCCTTGAAAATATATACTTAAAAATGGGTATATTCTGTTAATACAGAGTTCTTAATATATTTGTCCATTGGATCAATCTTACTAACTGAATTTCTAAAGTCTTCTATTATCTTTGATTTTTTTTGTCTCCTTGATCTGATAATTATAGTCATAAGTATATTAAAATTCCTCATGACATAGTAGATTAATTCATTTCTTCTTATGTCTATCATTTTTGAGGCTTATTCTTTTAAAACAAAGTTTAATATTTTTATGTTTTTGGTCATTAAAACAGTTTTCATTATATATTTATTACATTTCTTTAAGGAATTTAAGCTTCAATTTTCTTTTTTCTAAATAATATACAGGTTCTACTTTCTTTTAGCTGAATTCTTCTTGGTTGAATCTCTCTATGGACTTTTTTGTGTAACAAAGATTAGAAAATGGACAAGAGGGACACCTGGGTGGCTCAGTTGGTTAAGTGTTGCACTCTTGATTTTGGCTTGGGTCATGAACTCAGGGTCCTGAGATTGAGTCTCATGGCACTGGGCTCTGCAATGGGCACGGAGCCTACTTAAGATTCTCTCTCTCCCTCTGCCCCTCTTCAATATATATATACATATATATATTGTATATATATATATATATATGTGTGTGTATATATATATATATGCATATATATATATATATATATATATATTCAGTTTTAGGATTAGTTTGGAGAGTATAATTTTTGGAGAGAATATCACCAGATAAGATATTCTGCCCCATCTATCTTTTATTTTTGTCATTTCCTGGAAAATGTACATTTCCCCTTCCTCTTAAGAAGGATAGTGATTAGAAAGCTTAAAGTAAAACCATGAAATATAATTAGTGTATTAAATATTTCAGTTTCAGGGGGTTTTTTGTTTGTTTTGCTTTTGAGAGAAAGAGAGAGAGAGTGCTGAACTTGAGCATGACCTGGGGGGAGGGCCAGAGAGGGAGAGGAAGAGAGAGAATCCCAAGCAGGCTCCACACCCAGGGTGGAAGCATCATAGGGCTCCATCTCCTGACCCTGAGATCATGACCTGAGCTGAAATCAAGAGTCAGAGCCTTACCCGAATGAGTTACCCAGGCTCTCCTTGAGGTTTTTCTTTTTTAAACAACAAAATTGTCTGCCTTGTTTTCTTCTCTGATTAGTGCTTCTGCCAAGTCTCAAACATGCTGCATTTTCTTTTGACTTAGACCTTTATTATCAGGAATCATTATATACACACAGCTGGAACAGGTTAAATTTACCATATTAAGTAGAAATTATTAAATGTACTGGTTGCTCAGGCTAATATACTTGAGATAACCTAACACTGTACCATCCCAGTATCTAGGTAGTGGTAATTAAATGATAAATAAAGATTTAATTAATATAATTTTTAAATTAGTGATAGAATATTATCTGTCCAAAAAAGCTGAAATAATATGTTTATAAAAATAGAATGCTTACTTGTAGGTTCAGTAGATTCAGCACATATGGATGAGATGGCATTTACAGCAGGCCATGGTTAGTATGTGGGACATGGAGATAGAAGATAAAATAATTTCAGTTGTAGGTAAAAGGGTGAGCAAACTCACCATAGAGAAGTTGTGGTTCTTTGATAAAAAACTAACAAAATATATTTATGCGAAATATCAATGGTATTAAGATGAGTTTATGTCCTTTCAGTGTATATGGTGGGTACCATATCTTGTGGCCTGCCCCGTGTCAGTCATTCCTCTCGTCCTTGTTAATAGATCATAATTATATTGGTGCAGTGAAGTGACCAGCTGAAAAGCTATTCTACATCCTTCCTTGCACTGGCTGCTGCCATGTAATTAACATCTGTTTAATAGATGTAGAAAAAGCTGTTGAGCAGATCTTTCATAAAAGTTTGTTAAAGGTGGTACAGGAGGGGGTTGACTTAGCCTGCACATATCTCTTGTTCATTGCCTTTTCCTTTCTTTTATCTTATTTCCTGCAATATTAACATTATGAATGGAACTCCTGTAGTATCTTGGAACTGTGCATGAATAAGTGCATAAGTACATGAATAAGAGTCTGGGTTCATAAAAACACTAAAGGGCTTTAGGACTAGCCCTGGACCACCACCTTTGTATTTCTTCTTATGTGATAAAAGTAACCCCCTAATTTTTTCAAGCCATGCTTTTTAAGCCAGGATTCAGATGCAGTTCCTTGCTTATATAATACGAAGGTCAAATTTTATTTTTAATTATAATTTATAAGATACATATCCTTTTGAAAACAAAACTAAAATTAACATTCCCTTGACAAAATATTCCTTTATGTTAGTAATGAAAACTATTTTATCAGATAGTTTAAATACTTAAATATTGGAAATTAAATATTGAAACCATATTTTTTTAAGATACTAGTGAACACATATTACCCCAAATATTTAATGCAGAGTTCTTATACAGTGCTACAAAAGTTTGGTTTGTTTGTGTATTTTTTCATGGGGTAAATCAGCATTAATGAAGTACAGAAATATACATTTTGGGGTTTTCTATTTAACTATGGACATTGTAATAAAATTGTATACATTGAAAGAACTCTATTTTTTTAAGATTTTTATTTATGTGTGTGAGAGAGCGAGCACAAGCAGGGGGAGGAGCAAAAGGGGAGGGAAAGAGAGAAGCAGACTTCCTGCTGAGTGGGGAGCCGGATGGGGGGTGGGGCTGGATGTGGGGGGCAGGGCTGGATGCGGGGGCCTGGATGCTGGGGTTGGATGCGGTGCTTGATCCCAGGACCCTGAGATCATAACCTGAACTGAAGGCAGACGTTTAACCTACTGAGCCACCCAGGCACCCCTGAAAGAACTCTTTAAATAAATACTGGCATAGGAAGGTGAACTGAATTGCATATAACTTACACCTCAACTGAACTGCATAAAGAATCTCATGTGATTCTTTTATTTTTCCTCATGTGATTCTTATGAGGGGTGTAACATTGAGTCATTTATTCACACAAATGGATTGTAGATGCCATAAATATGAAAGTCTATTGAATGAAATACCACTTAATATTCTTTTTATGATAAAGGAAATAGTTGTCAGAACCATCACGTTGAAACAAGTTTTGGAAGTATGATTGTGCCTGTTCTAGCAGTTTGCTATTGTGAATATTTCATAGATTTGTTTTTAAACAAACTAAGCTAATTTAAGGTTGATGATGAACCTGTCAGCTGTGAAATTCTTCCATTTTCTCTGTAAGGATAATATCGGTGTGTATCATTCAATTAAACTTTATCGATAGAGCTGCCTTTACTTATCTTGAAAACTGTTTTTGTTTGCCCCAATTCAGGCCCATATAAAAGCTTTAGCTCGGGGTTGTTGGGATAGTACTATATGCAACTCCTGAAAGGAAACTGAAATCTAGAGAAGTATAATAATATTATCATTATTGGGCGCCTGGGTGGCTCAGATGGTTAAGCTTCTGCCTTCGGCTCAGGTCATGATCCCAGGGTCCTGGGATCGAGTTCCGCATCGGGCTCCCTGCTCCTTGGGAGCCTGCCTCTCCCTCTGCCTCTCTCTCTCTCTCTCTGTCTCTCATGAGTAAATAAATAAAAAGTTTAAAATAATAATAATATTATCATTATTATTTCATGTGTTTCAGTTAGTCATAATACTGCATTATAGCATATGCCTTCTGTAAAATTTACCAGAGATGCTGTATGTGCTAAACCTGCATGAATTCTCAAATGTATTTAATGAAACTCCTGCTACTTTGGCCAGTAACAGATTTTTCTGTAGGATTAAGTGGGTTCCAATGATAGCTGAAAGATTTGTGTTAGTGGGACTGCATAGTCTGGTCAGTTTTTGGTGCATTTATACTTGAATGAGAGTATGCCTGCATGCATTGCTTTTTCTGAGACTTTAGAAAGAAGAAAACCCTCAAACACAAGAACACCATGCATTTTTATCAGCTTGCTTAGAGAAATAGTCTGACACAATTTATTTTCATTTTGTGTCTCTCAAGGTAAAGTACATGCTCCAGGGTAAGAAAAGAAATAGGGAACAGATCTTTCCCTAAATTGATAGACATGACATTTGTGCAAGTAGGTAGATAGAATGATTCACAAAAATGGACTAGGAAGGAAGAAAGGGGAAATGTAAAAGCTGGAACTAATGTTATCAGCTCAATCTGTTATGTGAGCTCACAAGTTAAACATAGTATTGCAGTGTCAGCATTTCTCCAGGAAAGTAGAACGCTATAAATATCCACTGCTTGGAAGCGATATTTGACCTATAAAGAACCACCATCCCAACAGTACTTGCTGCAAAAATTGGATAATGGTTGCTGCAAAGTGGCAGGCTTTCTTTGGAGTCTGGCCTGAACGGAGTTCTGTGTAAAATAGCAATAGAATATGTTGTGAATTTTCAGGTTTTGACTGACATGTTTTGTTCATTATACATTTTCAAGAATTACCAGATTTAGCTCAGTATCCTGAGCACTGTCTTAACAGAAACTGTGATATTTCAATTCCAAACTACACTAAAATTCTAGTTGGATGGTGCAATCCCATAAAACCTATAATCCTAATAGATGGAATGGCACTATTATTTCCTGTTTCAAAGCATGTGTTCTTAGGGTTAATGACTTATAAGTGTTTAAAACACAAGTTAAAGAATATTTAGAAATCATTGGGCTTATCTTTATTTTGGTTTTGTTTGTGGTTTGGGCTGATCAGAGAAATGCTAATGGCACAAATACTCCAGTATTTTCCCTATTGCAGAAAACTATGTTGATTATTTTGATCTAGCAGCACTGTTTTTCACACTTTTCAAAGCAGAACATGAGAGCATTTGCATTAGGCATCAGTCTCAGAGCAACAGATTTATTTAAAGGTTATTTACCATGCTCTTTTCTGAAACAGTTTCTGAAGATTCTCTGTTAGCAACACTGTCTGCTACTATTCTAACATTTGATTTCAATTTATTTAACTTCCATCCAACCTGAAAAAAAGTAATTTTAGTCATGTACTCTTTCACAAATGCCCATCTTCTCTAAAATTTTTGTTCTTTGTTATGCAATATTTTATAATGAAAAATTTTAAATTATTATTTTAAAAATATCATGATTCCTCCATAGTTGTCAAGACAAATAGTTTAATGTCTTGATTTTCTCGATGAAATATTTTTTAATTACTCTTATTTTTTTACCTCCTCATCTGTTTTATCATTGTGACTTTGTTTTACCCTCACAATGTATCTCAAAGGTGACCAGTTGTGAGGACTCCCCCAAAACTTCCTTAGTTATGTCTCCATTATGTCTTGCATCAACTCCAACACCACCCTCTAGCAGATTTCCCTGCTTCACTTCTTTCTCACCTATAATCCACAGCAGTCAAAGGGACCTTTAAAAATCTAGTTGACACTATCAGTCTTGCCTGTAAGCTCTCAGAAAGGTCCATATTACTTAGAGTAAATCCAAACTCCTTTTCCCTAACTGGAAGACCCTGCCTGCCTCCTCAAATTGATTGTACATTATCATTCTCCTACTTCACCAGAATCACATCCCCATTCTCTCTGTTGCATCTTCTTGCCAAATCTCTTCTCAAATCAAATTTTCATTCTCAGAAAACCCTTCACCATTCCTCTATCTAAATTGCCCCCACTAACATACAGGCTTTCAGTTATGGAATGAATAAGTCATGGGGATGAATGGCACAACACAGGGAATATAGTCAATGATATTGTAATAGCATTGTGTGCTGACAGATGGTAGCTACACTTGAGGTGAGCATAGCATAATGTACAGTTGCTGAACCATTAGGCTGTACACCAGAAACTAAAATAACATTGTGTGTCAACTATACTCAAACAGGAAAATTAAAATTAAAAACAGAATTACATTTTTACTATTATAAATAAATGACACCCACTATTATGGGGTGCTCCTGCATACATTATCCGATTTTAATTTCCTCAAATTATATGCTAAAATATCACATAGATTTAGTTATTTTATTATTTGGAATATCTCCTATCCAGTCTGAGAATCTAAGCTTTATTAGAGTAGATCATCAATAAGTTGTTGATCATTTGAACAAGGCAGAAAAAATGTTAGGGAAAGAAGATAAAAATTGCAAGAGAGAGTGAATTAAAAGAGGTTTTCAAACTGCAGATAAGATTTAAAAGAAAAACAAAAGAAATAGTAGTCTCTTTTTCCCCCATGTTCACAATATTCTTGCATTGTTTACTCTAAATGTAATATCATCCCCCCACTGCTATACAAGTCCAAATTGTCATAAATTTTTAAGGTTTAAATAGAATTTTTTGAGTGACACTTTCCAGGATGTCCAGGGCTAAAGTAGTTTCTTTTACATTAAAACACTTGAAACATTTTATCTGTACTTGGTTAATACTACTTAGCATCAGTATAGGATGTAGCTCTGGTCTCTATTTCTATACCCCTACTGTTCTGAACATGATTGCTTCCATATGATGAATTTATTATTAACAAAATAATGGACAGGGATCAAACATGTATTTACTGGAAAATAATTTATGTCCCATGCTTTCCAAATCAGATTCATGATGCATTAACACTTAATTTTGTGTCACTATTCAGGCGATCATAATACATTTTTAAAACTTTCATGTTTATTTGAAAAAGTGGAGATTACATATTTAAATAACACTTAAATATTTAACTATACATATTTTCTTCCATTCCCTTTGTTTGTACACTTGTTTGCCTTTTTTATTTCTTTCTAATTGTTTTTAAATTAAGTGTATAAATTATCCTTGGCCACTATCCAGAATTTCTGAGAGAACAATCTCTCAAGTTTGGCCATAATTTATCAAGAATTTTATTTAGTGAAATGACACTTCCCATGATGTAAAATAGTTTGAATATTTCAATATTAAAGGCAGTGGTTTTGTTTTGTTTTTTTGTATTATTGATCAAGCAAATACAGGTGATTATAGATCTAGATATATCAATACAGATATGTATTTAGATATGCATAGATGTGTATTTGGATATATAGATATAGATATTTACTTAATATGCATAAATGTATATTTAGGTAGATATGCGTTTATATGGATAAATACCTAGATATAGATAAAATTTTTTCCTAATACTTAACAAGGTAGGAGCATGATATGGAAGTTTTCCTTCCTTTTACATATCAGCCTTAAAGTGTTTAAACTCCTTGGTTAGGATTACTAGGAGAATAAATTCAGGACAGATATCAATCTCTGGTTTGTCTGGCTTCAAAACTCTTGATTGTGCCCTTCCATCTCTGGACACTCTCTTTGCCTCCCAAGAAGATAGGCTCTATCTACTTTGAGAATATCATCCATATTTTCCTTCTGTTTCAGGATCCTAGGTACATTAACTCACCAGCATTTCTTATTGTCATCTAGAAAGCACATACATACACCTTAATGATGGCAGTTGGGCAGAGTTCAGTTGCTACAGAAATGACTCATGGGACCAAAATAACAATTTTTTACAAATTTATGATTTATTAAAAGAATATTTTACCATATAGCAACATATTTCTTAAGATAGAATTATAATCATGGTGCCTGGGTGGCTCAGTCATTTGAGTGTCTGACTCTTCGTTTCAGCTTAGGTCATGATCTCACAGTTGTGAGATCAAGCCCCACATTGGGCACTTAGTGTAGAGTCTGCTCGAGGTTTTCCCACTTTCCCTCTCCCAACTCATGCTGTCTCTCTCTCTAAAATAAATAAATAAAATGTTAAAAAGAAAAAAGAAAATTATAATCACATTGAAAGGCTGTCTTTGAACAGCAAGAGTTCAAAGAGTCTGAGTTCAATCTCCAACCATATTGCCTTTGCAGGGGTACCACATTATACTTTCTCTTTTGGGCCAGGGTCAAATATCTCATAGGCGGAACACTATGGAACCAGGGAGTCCAGTATAGCGTATAGGCTCAGACTTCTATCCTGTAGATCACATTGGCTTGATTTTACTTTGTAACTTGCCCCAACCTCAGAGCCCTCTCATCGGTGTCACAGAGACACATGCATATCCTCAATCTCCATTGTCAATAAACTATGCTCACAAACTTAAACTGATCTTTGTACTAATGGTTATAAGTAAACAACTAATGGGTAAGTTGATGCCTTGATGAGAGGCTGATGTCATTCAACCATCCATTATTTCAGTAAAATGGCTCAGGACAATTCCAGATCTACTGGAATTAACTCTTATGGCACAATATATGTTGTAATGATCAGAAAGCATTTCTTTTTTTAAATCAGAAAGCATTTTTAAACACTTTTTAGCTGATACAGTGCAATGCAACTGAGTATGTTAAAGCTTACTCTTTCTGAGAGACCCCAATCTACCAGTTTGTCCCCAGTCCCTAAAACTGACATATCCAATAATCATGAGATTCATATATGTGATTTCTCATTTTAATTTATGTATTTTTATAGAAATTGTCCAGTCTCCAACCTTTTATCAGCCAGTCCTTTCCTTTTTTTATTTTAATATGAAATGTTACTTGTTAACTTCATTACATAGATTAGATTAAAAATGAACTTCTCTATTTAGGAAAAAGGTAAAAGGATTTTTCTACTCCCACTCTCTTCACATTCCCATCCCCATACGGTCCCTGAATATCATCAGGCAAATCCTAAGACTCCTTGAAACACAGCTTGAAAATTAGTGTTCCAACCCAATCCTGTTGTATAGAATATGAAACTGAGACATGTTGAGGCCAACCTTTATTTGAGAAGTGTTGCTTGTTAGTGAGAATGTTGATAAGTATCAGATTTTCTATTTAGCTTCCCACTCTTCTTTTCAAATGGAAGTATCAATAGCTGTCCAATTGGCACATAGATAATATTTTTTTAGAAATAATACTAATTATAGAGCAAAATTGGTGATTATAAGACTGTTAATTTAAGTGGTTAAACATGCTCATATATTTATGTACTCTTTTACTTTGCAGAGCTAATCTCTTTATCAGCAAATATGTTCAGCTTATGGAAAAGTATCATAAGCTTAAATAATTAATGTCTAAATATTTACTACCATATCTGTTGATTATCTACGTGCTAGGCTCATTTAATCATCTCTTCTAAATGCTTCTTAACCTGATGTCTATTTCATTAGTTTTTTTTTTTTTTCTTTCAATAGGGGGACATAAAATAATGGTATTGTCTTAGAGTGGATGATACCTTAGTTTCATGAAATACATATATTTAGAAGGAGTTTCTGATGTCACTTAGGCCAGCATGTTAGTTGTGCTTGAGAGTTCAGTCACAGGTTTAACTTTACCTAAAATTCACTCAGCTTCACTCAAAAAATAATGTTCTCTATGGCTTTTTGCTACACCTAGTCTCTATCCATTCTAATACTATGGAAGAGTGAATTATTGTTCATAGTTATCAGGCCCCTTCTCTGTAGGCACAGAAAGGTTTGCTCTAGTGTAATCCATGCTAATCAACCTGCAGCTATAACTTGCTGCCAGGATGAAACAGTCCTGACCACTGCCATGTGAATTGCCTCAACTCCGATTGAAATCAGATTTGGCCAGATGACTTCCTAGGGCAACAGAATGTGAGAAGTGATATACTTTAAATATCATTACATTCTTTGCCATTGCCTTTTTCCCTCTACCATAACAATTACATGACCCAGCCGAGGGTGGCCCCTTCATCCTGTGTCCAAGACCAAAGACTTTTGGGGCATGTTGGGAACTGACTCAAATCAAATATAAAACAAAAGCAAAAAATAACTTTATGTGTCAGCCACTGAAATTTGGGAGTTGCTTATTTCTACAGAAGAATTTAATGAAAACTGACTAAGATGAATTTATTTATTAAAATATTTATTTTTGTCACTTAGGTAAGACAATTTTAGCATTATGAAATAGAGTTGTTAGCAAGGCAAGCAACCCCCTTCAGGTAGCTTATTTTCTTGAGGGAGAAACAAACAATAAACATGTAAGATAATAAAAGAAAAATATTGTTTCTAAGAGCATTTGGTGTTATTGGCAATACCTAATAATGTGTCTTTGAAACTAAGTCGTTCTAGGTCTTGAATGCAATGATTAGGAAGGTACTTCTAATAGGCATAAATTTGAGCTAAAAATCTGAATAATAAGAAGAAACTACTAATATGAATATCTGAGAGCATAAGCTTCTCAGCAGGGTTTACAGAAAATTCAAAGACTAGAGAGTAGGAATGGAACATATTAGAAAACAACAACAACAAAAAACCAAATAAACATGGCATATGATGAGCTAGGAAGACAGTGGTAGAAATGTATTTGAAGAGGTGGTAGAGGCCAAGTTACATCAGGCTTTGGGCTCAGGAAAGGGTGTGCAGTCTATTCCTAGGTGAGTTCACAATAATCACCCTATACCTGTAGCATGCTTTCAGTACATAATAACAACAGTACCATCCTTAATACATCCTTATATCATTAATTTATTCCATTTAGTTCTTATTTCCCCATCTGTTTCTTTCCTCTCAATTTCATTGTCACCTTTGGTCCTTATCTCTTAGGCTATGCCAAAGATATGGACTTGGGGATTCCTCCTATACTACAGTATACATTGAACCCTCTGAAATATCTCTTTTTGTCACTTAATCTCACCTCCAGGGACCTTCTCTGGTGCCAGCCTCTCTGTGGTTAACTAGCATGCCTGATGAATCCCATCTCCTTCTATGGAGGAAATATAAGTCTTTCTTTTTTTTTTTTCCTTTTTTATTTAAATTCTCAGTCGAATTCAAGTTTTTATTCAGAAAGGTATTCTCTCTTTGGATGGTGGAGAATCAGTATTTAAGTTAGTTTTAGGGTCAGTTATTAAAAAAAAAAAGAGTAAGCATCAACCCTGTCTTCTGCATATGATTACTATAAACTTAAAATATTCTGCCTTTAGCATTTTTTGAAAATGAGAAATCAATTTTCTGTTAGTTTAGGGCATAAAAATAGCTAAAAATAAGATAATAGTTATATCTAATTAATCACAAAAGGATACAAAAAATCTCTTTAGTCAAAAGTACCTGGACTTGGAGTAAAAAATACTGTCTTCATGTGTAGCTTTTAGCAACTTATTTAATAATCCTGAGTATCTACTTACCCTGCATATAATTTTGGTCCTCCAATATTTGTGAACATCATTCAAGAATACATGTTCTAGAAACTAAATTTCAAGGTCAGACAATATTTATGTGGAGAAGCAGGATTAAACTAGAGAATTTTTTCACATGAAGTATATGTTAGTGAAATTAAGACACATTTGATTCTGAGCTGCTTAGAAATAATCTAATTTTCAAGATTATTGTATATATTAATAGAATAACGAGTACAGATAAAAAGTTCAGTACAGCACCTAATAGGCATTAGTGTCATTAAATAATAATACTGCATTGCTCTCTGCCTACTCAAGAATATTTTTTATGGTACTGAATATCCTGGTCTGAGAATTCTTCACATTGGAATTTTATATTTCATGTGAAGATGTAAAGGGATTACATCAATACTGAATTTCAAAATTATTTTGGCTAAAAATATATATGTTGGCTAACAGATCTAATGTGTTAGTCCAAATAATCTTAAATACATTTTCCAAAAATTTTCACTGATTAGGTATAAAATTGGATAGAATTTTCTGTCTAGACCCTGTTCCCAGTGAGGATGTGCTATTCACATTATGGCCTGTTCCCCTGGCTAGATCCTTCCTGCTGGCAGGAAATATAGCACAGCCTGTAGATAACCCCAAATTAGAACTTTCAAATGCTGGCAGGAAATATTCAGTATCTGGCAACTGAGGCTTTTTAGTATTTGCCTCTACCTCTTTTCAGTTTTATTTGCAATATTCCAAATCATTAGATGTCTTTTACTCATATGCTTCTATTTACCCTAAGTAATTCATTTTACCCGAAATATATCTTATCATGTGCAATGATAATTTTCAAGACATAGACATATTTCCTGAAGCTTATAATAAAAAATTATACTCTGAACATGGAAGAATCACTATAAACCAGCATATTGGCAGCCTATGGCCAACTCAGGAAAGCAATCATGGAAGAGGAGCTTGATTCAATTTAGATAAAAGGTGAACTCCTGTCATTATCTATAAAAACGTGTTTCATAGGTACTCCCTCTGGATGGAGGTGGGGTGATAATTAGTAATTTGAGGAAAAGGGTTGCTGTAAACAGGTAAGAAACTAAAATGAAATTCACTTTTGAATCTTGTAGGCAAACCAAGCTTTGATTTTTTATTTTATTTTTAATATCTTTTATTTTTTTAATTGAAGCAAAATTAACATACAGCACTGTATTAGTTTCAGGTGTACAATATAATGATTTAACATTTCTATATATTTCTCAGTGCTCTTCAAGATAGGTATACTCTTAATTACCTTATCTATTTCAATTACTCCCTACCACTCATCTCCCCTGTGGCAACTACCAATTTGTTCTCTGTATTGAAGGGTCTGTTTTTTTGTTTCTCTCTTGTTTTCTTTGTATGTTCATTTGTTTTGTTTCTTAAATTCGACATACAAGGGAAATAATATAGTATTTGTCTTTTCTTACTGACTTATTTCACTTAGCATTATACCCTTTAGGCCCATCTATGTTGTTGTAAATGGCAAGATTTCATTCTTCTTTGTAGCTGAGTAATATTCCACTGTGTGTGTGTGTGTGTGTGTGTGTGTGTGTGTGTGTGTGTGTGTGTGTGTGTACACACCACATCTTCTTTCCATTCATTTATGGATGGACACTTGGGTTGCTTCCATATCTTGGCTATTGTAAATAGTGCTGCAAAAACCACAGGGGTACAAATATCTTCAAAGTAGCATTTTCTTTTTATTTGGATAAATACCCAGTAGCGGAATTAGTGGATCATATGGTAAATCTTTTCTAATTTTTTTGAAGAACCTCCATATTGTTTACCACATTTCTCTAAAGAAAACATATGGATGGCCCACAGATATACGGAAAGATGCTCATCCCAAGGCTTTCACTAGTTCTTATGGGCTAGGGTGGATTCCAGTTAATATATTATTCTACATATTCATCTTTGTGTAAATATATTAATTGGATGCTTTTGAATTTCAGGTATTTCAGAGAAATGGAAAGTATTTTAATATAATATGCCTCTTAATTCTGCCTAACTTTGTAAATGATTCAAATGTGTACTTCTAAATGTATTCTACTAAAATACATAGTCAGATCTGAGTTCAAATTTTGGCTTAAAATAAAAAATAGAGACTAGCCTGAAAATTCTCAGAGCAGACAAAACCAGTTTAGGCATACACATAAAGCTTAATTTAGCTTGTTTTACAAGACTAGGAACTGGTCATCTCTTGTTTGTGCCTCCAGAATTCACAAGTGAAACTTAAATGGTTCCCCCAAACTGACATGAGGTGGTCACAAACGAAGTCCCTGTCATTTAGGAAATTCCTAAAATTATAACCAATCACTGTGAAGAATATAGAGTCAGAATCTCCTCACTATATGCCACTTTAAAACAATATACCCCTGAGCTTCATATGTTTATTTTGAGTGCTCCTGGTTTATGAACTCTTTTGGTGTGTGCACAAAAAAACTTTCAAAAATTACTACTTCCATGATTCACTGGTTTTACTTCTGTTATTTCTGAACTTTTGACAGATTTTATTACTAAGGTATTTCCAAATAAGATCAAATTATCATGTTAATCATAGTTAACCATGAGGTTCAAGTGAGATAATATAAACTAAGGTTTACAGAGCATACCATAAGCATTCAGTAAATTATGGGCTTTTATTTGTAATCAGAATAATCAAAACTAGTTCTAAATAAAACAATTTAAGAACAAAAGAATACATTCAAGCTGAGGTAATATCCCATATAGCTCTTCAGCCTGAACAAGGATCCTATGTGATAGATACTAGGCATATTTCCAATGTGACAGCTAGAAATATTTAATCAATAAAGTTATATTTCTGCTTATAATTTATCCCTAAATGAAGATTGTTAGAGTTGTTTTTATGAAAAAACCTTAATCTGTAGTTTTATAATTTTATATGAGTAAGAGTATATATATATATATATATATATATATATATATATATACAAATGCAATATTAATTTGAAAAATGCACATGAGTATTTGATCAGGAAATAATATAAGGTTTCATCAATGTTTTCTCTAGTCATAGGTTTAGAATGAAACAAAACAGGAAAGGAGATGAGGCAGAATTATATTAAATCACATACTGAGATACTTTTCAATGGTTAAAAGGCATGCAGTTAAAACATGTCCTTAATGGGGCATCTGGGTGGCTCTGTCAGTTAAGCCTCCAACTCTTGATTTCAGCTCAGGTCATGATGTCAGGGTCATTAGTTCAAGCCCTGTCTCAGGCTCCATGCTAGGCATGGAGTCTGCTTAAGTTTCTCTTTCTCCCTCTCCCTCTGCCCCCCTCACACCCCCCCACTCACTCTCTCTCTCTCCAAAAAACAAAACAAACAAACAAACAAAAACATGTTCTTAGTTTTCCCAGATATTCAAGTTATGTGATCAGGTCTGCTCAACACGAGCTTGTGCTTTATATTGATAAATCTTTCTTTCTTTGGTATTTCATTAATTGTGACTTTGACTTTTCATTAATCATGTTATGACAGACAACTCCAATCCATTTTTTTAAAGCTAAATTTTGAAAACAACTCCATTTGAAGGAGAGTTGTAAGTTGCATTTCTCATGACAGTTGGTCATCAAAGGTTTTATTATGCTATTTATCATTCAAACCTGTTATACAAGAAGTAATACATTTTTAAAGACTCTAATAAATTTCCAAAGTTAGAGATCAATAGAATCTAAAAATATTGTACAGATGTTTTAATGCCTGTGAAACTGTAATATACATAACACTGATAATATTCAGAATTATTTTGTGTCACATTGATAAATTATTAATTTGATTTTACATTTATTGCTTGATAGAAAAAATTTGTCTAGAACAGGAAATCAATGACTTAATAGTTATTATTCCTAGGGCATGTCTTAGATATTCAGAATTGATTTAAAATTTAATAGAAAAATATTTCGTGGATATTAGTATAAGTGTTATATACATATGAAAAACACTGTCAAGATACGCAGGGAAGACTGAATTTTGAGAAATATTGCCAAGACAGCTATTAAATATTTTGTGATTATTTTAAAGTATCAGAAGTTATACTACTTGTTTTAGTTATCTAAGATGGTCTCAACAAAAAAGGCCACATTAAATTATCAGTTTAACCACATAATCTTTTAACTGCATTCCTGCTAAGTGCATTAAGTTCACAGTTTGTAAGTCATGTTTTTTGTTGTTTTAATGTAATCTTTATATTATCAATAAATGTTGAATTAATTCTATTCTAATTAGAATATCCTATAGGAAATTCTAATTAAAGATCATTGTAATGATAGTTGACAGCATACTTCTTGTTCTTTGTTTTTAATAAAGTTACTATTTATATAGAACAACACAATTTGCAGTTGCTTATGTATATACTCAGAAGTATTTTCTATTTAAGAACTTTTGGCATTCTTACTGTTTGCATTGGTCAAGGCATGGGAATGATCAACTTTATTTTCTCAGTGTATCAGTCAGGATCCAAAGGAAAACAGATGGCACACACAAATTTTAATAACTCAGAGTTGTTTACAAAAAATAATTTCACAAGTTTGGGTGGCATGTAGGAGAAGCATAATGAATAGTTCTCAAATTTAGGTTAGCATCAGTACAACTATCATCACTTTTGGTGGCAAAAGTTAGAAAGGAGAGAAAGGCTTAGAATTCATAAGATAATTCTGTAAAACACACCACTTTGGGAAGAGTAGTGACGTTTTGTGAAGGGATGCAGCAAGCACAAGTTAGGCTCATATGGTGAGAATCAGGAAACTATATTCCTTGACCTCTCTCTCCTCAATCCCTCCAATCTTTTGCCATGATTCCTCATTGATGAACCCAAAAGGCAGTCATAAGACATGTAAGCTCACTGATGTGATTTTTACAGTTCAGGTAACCTGAAAGAGGATAGAATAGGGACGAGTGGCTCTGGAAGTACACAAAACATATCCAGCATATTTAACCTCATTATATGCAGGTTATCACTGCTTTCTACTTCTGAGTTGTTTGGTGATGGTAATAGGTCTGAAATTGTTTTATATTATGTGACATTATTTGTTATGAAATAGTGTTATGCAAAATGATTTGTACCTAATACAGTGCTGCTGTAATTTGCATGTATTTGTGTTTAAATGTATGTTTATATGTCAATATAATATAGATGTGATGTGTTTGTGACCATATATGATAAAGCAGAGATTAAAAAAAGGAAAAAATCACCTCTCACTGTAGGCACTTTCTCACTGAAGTACCACCTGGGCTTCCGTATTTTCTTTACATAATTACTGGTTTAATTTTTCTTAATGTATATATCTCCTTTAGTAAATTTCAAACATAATACTCGTATTTTTTCTTCTTTACATTTAAGCATATAGACGACCAAATATAGGGTATGTATATTGTGCATTGTTTTTATTTTTGATTTACACAAATACACATGCATACTCACCTAGTGTATGTTTATTCATGTGACGATTTTGATATTCTTATTTATTTCTAATATAAGTACGACCTAATAAATGAATTGGTAATTATTTTTAATGACATTTACTTTTGTTAAATAGTTTGTAGATTAATATAAACACATTTCAATTTCGTTTGCTTTCTAAGTTAATTGGAAGATTGTACAATTAATTTTTAATGGAGGTTTTATGTCAACAATTATTCGTTACTTCTATTTGCACTTTGTTCACAGAAGACTTAATATAATTTACCTAATCCAAATATACCTCCTTATTTCATATAAAATGTTATGATTCTTGTCTCCCCATCAATTGAATCAGGAACCTAGGCAATGTTGGCTTTAACACTAGAAAGCGTAGTAATTTTTAGATTGCTCCTAATAGAGGACAGTATTTTCCTTAGATCACTGCTACTTGCTCCTGGCTTATGATTAGATCATCTCTACCACTTTTCTGACAACTAATTTATCTAGCTGTGAGAAGTAGCTTTACCAAGGAATCAACTATGTTATTTTAAAGTGTAGGCAGGGTAAAAATTTCAGTATTTTTCATCCTTACCAATTCCCAAAATCTAAGTGCTGATGTTTTCAGACAAAGGAAGTACTAAGGGAGGATTTGGAAATATCCATCCCAGGAACTATTTTAGAATAGCATAGAATTACAACTATTTCTGGTGTAGGTATATTCATGCTTGAAAATGTAGCTTCTCATTTTCACTCTCTTTAAAAAAAAAAGATTTTTTGTCAGTTGTTTAGAATTTTTTAAAGTAATAATGAAAGAGGAAGATAATTATAGAGAACTAGTATGTAAACATAAATATAATGAAAACCTAATGAAGAGACAGGCTATTTGCTTGATTAGTGTTAGGATAGTACTGGTAAACTAAATGTCTTTTAGAATAGAGACCACTCAGAATTAAGCATATCATAACCATTAAATAATTTCACACTATTTAACTTTTAGGTATTGATCTCTTGGTGAATTAACCTTGGATCATGTTCAGATTTCTCAGAAGAAAAGTTTTGAAAATAGTTTTGCAATACAATATTATCAGACAGTAGTACTTAAAGCACACTGTGAAACCCAATGTTGAACTTCTTTTTCCACTCTCAAAATAACAAAACAAATAATGTGGAGGCTATGTATGAGTCAGGGTAGGGCATATATGGGATATCTCTGTACGTTCCTTTCAATTTTGCTGTGAACCTAAAACTGTTCTAAAAAATAGTCTCTAAAATTAAAAGAACAGGTAAATATTTATTTAAAAATTTTAAAATATATAATTACAATAAAGATCACAGATTTTTTTCTCATAGGACTAGATAAGAATGGAAATAGCTAGCTGCAAGCCAGGTAGTAGCCTGGAATCTGCTATGCTCTGGGTCTAAAATGGGAAAATGGATGGGAGTCTGATTCTTGAAGTAATAATAATAAAAAAGACTGACAATGCACTGGGTATATAGTATTGCGCAATAAATTTTATATATATATATATATATATATATATATATATATATATATATATATATATACACTTTGAAATTTGATATAATTGTTTATTAATTCCAGGAGATTTTTGTCGTTTTTGTTGTTTTTGCTTCTTTGGGATTCTCATCATAGACAGAAAATATCTATGAACAAAGAAAGTTTTATTTCTTCCTTTCCAATATATATACTTTTTTTCCTTTTCCTCATCCTATTGCATTATCTGGGACTGCCACTATGATGTTGTATAGGGTTAGTGGGAGGACATCCTTGCCTTGTTCTTGATTTTGGCTGGAAATATTGCAATTTCTCACTATTGACTGTGAGATTATTTGTAGTTTTTCATAGATGTTTTTTTATCAAGTTTAGGCATTTAACTTCTATTCCTGGGTTGCTAAGATTTTTTTTTTTTTTAAATCATGATGGATGTTCAGTTTTGTCAAAATCTATTCATTTTGTCTAAATCTATTGATATGACTATGTGATTTTTCTTAATTTAGCTCCTTGATGAGATTGTTTCAATTAATTGATTTTTGAATAATTAACCAGCATTGTATACCTGGAATAAAACCTAGTTGGTCATGTTGCATAATAATTTTCATACATTTCTGGATTCCATGTTTTAGTATTCTGCTTTAGATTTTTTGCATGTATGCTCATGAAAGATACTGGTTTATAGTTTTTCTTTCTAGCATCGTTTCTGGTTTGGGTATTAAGGTAATTCTGGCTTTATAGGATTAGTTAGAGTATTCACTATGCTTCTATTTAATGGAAGAATCTGTAGAGCACTGGTATAATTTCTTCCTTAAATGTGTGGTAGAATTCCCCATCTGGGAACTGGTGCTTTCTGGTTAAGAATGTTAATATTATTAATTCAATTTACTTAATAGAAATGCACCTATTTAGTTGGTAGAGCATGAGACCCTTGATCTCACAGTCATAAGCTGGAGCCGTATGTTGGGCACAGAGACTACAAAAAAAAAAAAGTATTCAGATTGTCTATTTCTTCTTGTGTGACTGGGTAGATTGTGTCTTTCAAAGAATTGGTCCATTTTAGGTAGGTTGTCAAATTTGTGGATACAGAGCTGTTATATTATTATTTTTAAATACCTTCTACAGAGATTATTGGATGTAAAAATTACAATTTTCATTTAAATTCCAGTTGTTTAACATACAGAAAAAAATTATGGACTATTTTCTTTTCATAATATCCTTAAAAATAAAGAATAAAATTATTTTCAAGTCTTTGGAAAGCTAAAGGACCGGGCATAAATTACAATTTTTAATGAAAAAAATACTTTAAATAACACTTGATATGCAACAAAACAAATTTGAACTTTTATTTCACTGCATAATTAGTGGGGAAATGGATGACAAAACTCATGTTGCATATTTGAGATACATATTATATTGCCCATTAAGATCCATAAGAATATCTTCAGATCAACGAATAATAATATTCAAAATATAATATGCTATTTTATTATACTTTTGAAAGTCAGATCACACTTCAAATATTATCAAACCTAGATGATAAAGATTCATGGAGTTGCATAATGGAAAAATTTTTGTTGTAGAATCAGATAGGGACCTCTACTTCAGATCAAGATGGTAAACAAAGTAATAGACTTATCCTTCTGCTTTAAACAGATAGAAGAACAAGAAAAATACAATCAACCATGTATCTCATATATTAGAAAACCAGTACTAAATGCCTATAAATTCCCAGAGAAAGAAAGAAGACATGATGGACTCTAGGATTATAACAGTTTACTGATTAGATGCAGTTTTCAAAAGAAAGAAGTAAAAATTCAGCTAAAAGAGTATCGGAGGGGAAAGAGATTCAAAGTTGGAAATCTCCAGATATCTCAAGAGAGGGCCCCTAGAGTCTTGACCTGAATATTGATCTGTGCATAAGGGCAAAGTGTCTAACATCCAGGAAGAGACCATCAGAAAGGAACAGTACAGAGCTCAGGGAGTTGGGAGTGGTTCATGTTGTCACAAGGTAGATGAGAAAGACATTGAAGTGCACAGGGCATGAGGTAAAACATATAGAGAGGTGTCTCTTTAGTAATAGCTAAATTGGCCCTAGATTATAAACTTTCTTACATCTACACTAAACAAAATTTATAGGGGCTCCTGGGTGGCTAAGTCAGTTAAGCATCTGCCTTCGGCTCAGGTCATGATCCCAGGGTCTTGGGATGGAACCCCGCATCCAGCTCACTGCTCAGCAGGGGGCCTGCTTCTCCCTCTCCCTCTGCTGTTCCCCCTGCTTGTGCTCGCTCTCTCTGTCAAATAAATAAATAAAATCTTTTTAAAAATTTATAAGCCAGCTTGAAAAGTACCCTATGTATTTAAAGTATGTAATGGCATATCCAAGCTTCAATACTACTTAAAGGAATTACAACAAAATTCAGGTAGCAACAATATAAAATTCATAGTCTATCATCTTATCAAAACTTCTAGTCACAAAAAGGAGGGAAATATGGCTGTGATCTAGAGATAAATAAATCTGTAAGAACAAATATACATTAAATTGATGGTGCAATCTGGGAAAGGAAGTCAACAGTTATTGTGAATAGGCCACAAATGTTCAAGAAGGTAGAGGGAACTCGTACTACAATGAGAATAAAACAGATGATATAAAAATGACACACATCGAGCTCCAATATTCTTACTGACTTACTGTCTCTTTGTTTTAATTATTATTGACAAAGTGGTGGTGTGTGCTCTGATTATTTTATAGGCTGTAAGCTTTGCTACATATATATTGATACTCCGTTATTCAGTACATAAATATTTAGGATTTTTTTTAAGATTTTTTATTTATTTGACAGAGACACAGCAAGAGAGGTAACACAAACAGTGTTGTGGGGGCAGTGGGAGAGGGAGAAGCTGGCTTCCTGCGGAGCAGAGAGCCCGATGCAGGGCTCGATCCAAGGACCCTGGGATCACGACCTGAGCTGAAGGCAGACACTTAATGACTGAATCACCCAGGCGCCCCAAATATTTAGGATTTTTATGTCTTACTTAATTTACCACTTTATTATTCGGAAATGACCATTTTCATTTCTTATGACATTCTTTGCTTTGAAATCAGTTATTCTGATATTAATATAGCCACTTCAGTTTCATTGTTTGAATAATGTTAGCAGGTTAATATTTTCCTATCTTTTTATTTGTAATCAATTTTCTTCTTTATATTTAAGTTTTAGTAAGCAACATATACGTGGGCCTAACTCTCTTACCTGATTTGAAAAACATCTACTGTTTGATTGGCTTGTTTGCTATTTACATCTAATGTGAATACTGATATGGCTTGATATATGTCTACAATCTTGATGTGGTTTTCTATTTGTCTCAACTTTTTTTCTTATTTTTTTGTTTTACTTTTTTTTTCTATTGAGTTTAAAACAATTTGCAAGTAAGTTACTGGAACTGATGAGAGAATTTGGAAGGTCAGAAGGATATATTTTCAATATATAAAAACAAAAAATATATATACACACTATTAATGAACAATTGTAAAATAATATAAAAATTTAATGCCTTATAGCATAAGGTATTGATAATATGTATAATTTGTATAATGAGTTATAAGATATAGTATATATTACTATTAGTATAATATAATATTAGTATAAGGTATAGTATAAAGCTTATATAGTAGTATCAAAAACATATCCTTACGATTAATTCTAACTAAATATGTGCAAAATTTCTGGGCTGAAATTACATATTTTTTACATATATATGTAAGGAATTTTAAAAAGCCTATATAGCTGGAAAAAATTCTTACAACTTAGTAATAACATGACAAAGACAATTTTAAAATGGGTAATATGTGTGAACCATCATTTTACTAAAAAGGAAAAAGTACATTTAAAAATCATCATCATTCAAATAATCATTACAAAACACCATTATACATCTATTAGAATTGCTACAATTAAAATAGTAGCCAATACCATTTACTAGAATCCTTCACTTGTTCAGTACTTTTTTTCACACCATATTTTGTCTATAGACATTGTAGTTAGCAAGCCATCACCTTTACAATTTCACCTAAAATTGGCACCTATGATGTAGTTCAAATTTAGAGGGGTTTTTCACATTAAAAATGTAACATAATATTGATATCTAATATGAGGTGAAAGACTGATAAGCTTTAATCACTAGTTTCTATTTATTATTCATCAAGTGATTTAATAAGTACCTGTCAAACACCCACCACACACTAGGCAGTATCCCAGCACTAAGAATACGTCAGTGAATATAATGGACAGAATGACCCTGATCACATCAAGTCTAGGGATTAGTCAGGGACGAGGGACAAGAGTAAAGCATGGATAGGTAAAAGGGAGTGGGGGCTGGGGTCCTCAACAGGGTTTACAGAAAACCTGAGAAGATGGAATTTGAAGGGTGGCCGGAAGGAGAGGGCTTGAGTAGTGCAGATGTTGAAGTCCAGACAGAACTTCGTACTGCTGAAAAATGTCAGTGACAAAGGTGACATTTTATAAGTTAATGGGTATTAAGAAGGGCACGTACTGCATGGGGCACTGGGTGTTCTACGCAAACGATGAATCATGGAACACTACATCAAAAACTAATGATGTGATGTATGGTGATTAACATAACATAATAAAAAAATCATAACAAAAAAATAAATGTAGACCTTGAATACTTGATTTTAACATTAATGTAATTCAGTGTATGCATGCGCTACATTCATATTGCAGATGGGGGGAACTGCTCTCTTTCAACTACCATTTCATCCTGTTAATTATTTCAGTAGATTTGCCGATTTTCATTTTTCTGTGGTAATCATGATCATCGTTATTAATATGAATTTATTCTAAGGGCAACTGGAGCAAAATCTCATGTGGGATGTTTAAATTCTCTCATTTGTAAGTTCAAGTAGATGGTAAAAATGGCCCACTATTCTATTAAACTGCTGTAACCTAAGGCAAGCTGTTCTGAAAATCACTGGGTGGGAATTAACTACCAAAATAAAGGTGAAGACCTGTTAGTCACATTTCACAGGATACACATGAATACATCTTCTTCAAAATTAAGACTAATTTCCCTAACTGCTGAACCAGAAATGGCTAGAAATCTGCCTGATATTCCATTTATAATCTCAGACACAGTAAATTTATGAGTATGTCACTTCATTATGTTTGCTATGTAATGCATGCATTTTTAATACTATATATTGTTTAGAAATTCGTTCTGCTGTAAATTCCTGAGGCTTTATTCTACAAATTTTACATATTAGGACTTATCATGAACTTTTTATGATAAAATAGTCCTCAGAATTTTTAGGTCCCAGCTTCTGTTATACATTTTAATTATATTTAAAATAATATAATTTATATTTATAATACAATAACATATTTCAAATAGTGTATGCTTGATAGGATTTTCAGTTTTTACATATTGCGATATTTTGTAGAAGTGAAGTGAAAATGAACAATTAACTAAAGTAAGCTAACTGAATTTGTTAACGTATTAACCTTTTAATTCTAAATTAAGTATTTACAAGTGCTAGGATAACAGACAAATTTACCCTTTGCATCAGACTCTAACTATGGCTGAGCCCTAAGTTACTAAATGCTTTCTCTTCACTTCTAGGATTTTTGTTTGGGTTATTATAATCATTGTTGGTGCTATTGTTGTTGTTGTTGATGATATGGAGTAGTAGTATTTTGATTCCTTTTAGGCTCTGTTAGAAAGCAGGAAATTCCAGCTGGGCTCACCTACCTTTTTTGGCACTAGAAAAAAGTTAGCATGGAATGCAACATGAAAATGTCAACAATATTTTACCTGAACTATAAAGACATTTGTTTAAATACTTCACGTAATTATCTTCATTTTGACAAGGTCCAAAGTCCCCTTTAACTCTCAAGCATATGTATAATCAAAGAGAAAACCTAATTTTCAAATCTTCTCTTTTTCCTTCCTTTTAAAGAGAATACAATGCTAAAACAACACAAAAGCTGTGCAAAACTAAGAATAAAAAATCAAATAAACAGTTTTTTTCTTAGGAATAGAGGACAGTATAAAATCAATAATTTAACTTATTCCAAAATGAGTAGAGAGAAGAGAGAAAAAGAGAGGAGAGATAAACATGAAAATAAATAATGACTACAATCTGTCTTCAGAGAGGAAAATATTATTTTAAGTATGTTTATTCTTTGGGTAATATGTTCACCTGATACAAAATTCAAAAATTATAAGAGTATGGAATAAAAAGTGTCCCTCCCTGATCCCTAGTCACTCAGTTTCCCTACCTGATGGCCGCCCAAGGTTTTCAGCTTTCAGAAATACCCTATGGATAAATACCTAGTAGTGCAATTGCTACTAGGGTAGTTCTATTTTTAATTTTTTGAGGAACCTCCAGGTTGTTACCCAAAGGATACAAAAATACTGATTGGAAGGTGCAAATACACCCTGATGTTTATAGTGGCATTATCAATATTAGCCAAATTATGGAAAGAGCCCAAATGTCCATCGACTGATGAATGGATAAAGAAAAAGTGTATGTATGCATATATATAACACAATGGAATATTACTCAGCTATCAAAAAGAATGAAATCTTGTCATTTGCAATGATGTGGGTGGAGCTAGAAAGTATTATGCTAAGAGAAATAAGTCAGTCAGAGAAAGACAAATGCCATATGATTTCACTCATATGTGGAATTTAAGAAACAAAACAGGTGAACATAGGGGAAGGGAAAAAAAAAGAGAGAGGGAAGCAAACTGTAAGAGACTTTAACTATAGAGAAAAAACTGAGGGTTGATGGAGGGAGGTGATGGGGAATGGGCTAAATGGGTGATGGGTATTAAGGAGGGTATTTGTTGTGATGAGCCCTGGGTAAGTGATGAATCACTGAATTTACTTCTGAAACCAGTATGACCCTATATATTAACTAACTAGAATTTAAATAAAAAACTTGAGACAAAAAAAAAGAAATGCCCTACCCCTGTACAGTGATGTACACATATATTTTTATTTTCCTATTCGAATGGTAACATGTTGTGCATATTTTAGTTTGTTTTACAATTTATATCTTATAAATCATCCCATATCAATACAGGAAGAACTTGTATTTTAGAAGCATCTATATCTGTTTCTGTATTTTATAGTCTATTTAATATTATATTGTTGATTTTTTGCTTAGTATTTTAAAGAAACTTGCACATATTAAAGAAATCACTCTTTTATTTGTTACATGATTTGGAATCTTTTTTCTAGTTATCATAAACCATTTTCCCAGACAGAATTGCATTACTGTTTGTTTGGTCAAAATTATTAATATATGTTATTTTACTATTTTGCATCTTATATTTAGAAAAGCCTTTTCCATTCCAATAATAATGACAGCAAAAATATCTTGTGAGTTATGTTTGCACATTTAGAGTCTTTTTATACATGTGCCTTTGAAAAATGGAATTAATTTTTTGTTAAGTTTCACTTATATTTTTAGATATATATGAAGTTATCCCCAAACTATCTACTTATAACCTTTCTTATGTCATTATATTTTAAATGTTACTTCTAATGTATAATAAATCTCATATTTACTTGGGTATATTTTCTGACTTTCTACTCTTTTACATTGTTCTTTTCATCTATTTATGTGTTAATTACTACAGTGTAGCTCTTAAATGTATTTTAATTTCTTGAAAAGGTAGGCTTGTACCACCTTATTATTAATTTTTTTGAAAAGCATATTAGCCAATATTGCATTTTAATTTATTCACATAGATTATTTTAAATAAAACTGATTAGTTTTTAAAAGTTGTGGTAATCAGTTTATAGTTTAACATAAGTAGATTTGATATGAGATTGTCTCTCTATTCAAATACCTGGAATCCTTTCCATTATTTTCCACATTTGGAGTGCAGGATCAGTAATGAGACAGGTTTTATATTTTAATATTTTGCTTATTTGGTCTTACACATACTTGTTTTAAGAATTATCATAAATGAGGATTTTTCTCGTTATGTCTTTTAAATGATTTCTGTAGATCTAATGAGACTATTTTAAAATATTATTTACATAACTACTTTGTTTTATATATTTTAATTTTCTTGGATTTTCAAAGTACACAACTTTCAAATAACACAATCAGTATCAAGACCTTTTAGGGAATGTAGGAAAAGACATACTTATCCAGGCTCAAGTGTGACTAAGAACCAATCATCATATGGCTGGGAGTGATACATCTCGTATATAGCATGAGCAGGACCAGAAGTCACAGGAAAGCTGAACTAACAGATATCCAGACCTTCTTGTCTTTGTAATTTTCAGCATTATGAAACAAGGATATATCAATGTAGGCAACACTAAATTTGTTTTTGTATTTTATTATGCAGTCTTGACCTCCGTTTCCGACCTGGGCCAGTTCACCCCTCCTTAGGCAACCTGGTGGTCCCCTGCTCCCGGGAGGTCACCATATTGATGCAGAACTTAGTGCGGACACCGGCTCGGCATAGCGCACTACAGCCCAGAACTCCTGGGCTCAAGCGATCATTCCGCCTCAGCCTCCCGAGTAGCTGGAACTACAGGCTCGCTCTACCGCGCCCGGCTATTATGCAGTCTTGAAAAATTTTCTGGCAATTTAGAATAGACTTGCTTGACATATGATTCTTTTTGATAAAATCCTTATTTTAGAATATATATATTGAATATTTAAAATTAATATGAAATAGGGGCACCTGGGTGGCTCAGTCGGTTGAGTGTCTGCCTTCAGCTCAGGTCATGAATCCAGGTCCTGGGATCCAGATGCGAGTTTTGCTCTCTGCTCAGCAAGCAGTCTGCTTCTCCCTCTGCCCCTCCCCCTGCTCATGCTCTCTTTCTCAAATAAATAAAATCTTTAAAAATTACTATGAAATATATAGAATTGGTATTTAATTAGTGATTACACTTTAAAAAATCCCATTTGAAAGTAATTTTAAAGATTTTATTTATTTATTGGGCGCCTGGGTGGCTCAGTTGGTTAAGCGACTGCCTTCGGCTCAGGTCATGATCCTGGAGTCCCGGGATCGAGTCCCACATCGGGCTCCCTGCTCAGTGGGGAGTCTGCTTCTCCCTCTGACCCTCCCTCCTCTCATGCTCTCTCTCTCTCTCTCATTCTCTCTGTCAAATAAATAAATAAAATCTTTAAAAAAAAAAAAAAGATTTTATTTATTTATTTGACAAAGAGTGAGCAAGCAAGCACACAAGCAGGGGTAGTTGGTAGACAGAGGGAGAGGGAGAAGCAGACTCTCCACTGAGCAGGGAGCCGGATGCAGCACTCGATCCCAGGACCCTGGGGTCATGATCTGAGCCAAAGGCAGATGCTTAACCTACTGAGCCACCCAGGTGCCCCTCAAACGGGATTTTAATATTAATGTAAACTATACTAAGCAGAAAAAACATATTTATAAATTTATATTTAGCTACAGTCAAATGGACATCACTATATATATATACTGTGTTTTGAATTGTTGAAATGATTTAAATAGAAACAAATTTCAGTTTTAAAAAATCATTTCAGCATCCCTCAGTTTGTTTCCTGAGATTAAGAATTCCTCATATCAGATATCTGGGTGGCTCAGTCTGTTAAGTGTCTGCCTTTGGCTCAGATCATGATCCCAGGGTCCTGGGATCGAGTCCCACACTGGGCTCCTTGCTCAGCGGGGAGCCTGCTTCTCCCTCTGCCACTCCCTCTGCTTGTGCCCCCCCCGACAAATAAATAAAATCTTTAAAAAAATATTTCAGATTAATTGGCATTATTGAATAAAGTGAGTGGTTAGACATTTGTAGCATATTTCTTTCCTTCCTTCCTTCCTCTCTTTTTCTTTCTTTCTCTTTCTCTCTTTCTTTCTTGCTTTTCTTTTTCTTTCTTTCTTTCTTTCTTTCTTTCTTTCTTTCTTTCTTTCTTTCTTTCTTTCTTTCTTTCTTTCTTTCTTTCTTTCTTTCTTCTTTCTTCTTTCTTTCTCAACTTAATAGCTAAAAAACTCTTCCAACTCTCACAGTAGAAGCTGGAAATTTCAGATACTTGCTTTCCTCACCACTTTTATGTCTAGAGTACAGGTACCTGATCCTACTTCAGCAGAAGCTTTGAGGGAAAAGCAGGAAGGGACATATTCCATCTGACATGTATGGCAAGAGAGAATATGCCTTCACTCAGTTTCTAGAGGCAGGAGTGATTCTGACTCTAACAATACCTAGTATTATCATTAGGTGATCTTAGCTTCAGGGTCCAACTGTGCGGGGTTATTGTGCAACCACCAACAGTGGTATGTGTGTCAAAACTTCTGCAACACAATCTGAAGGTGGTATTCCTGGCTGTGTCATCTTTAAACCTAAATCTCTGGCTCTCTTGCTGATTCTGTGAACTTTCAAGCATCCTTTAATAAATTACCATGCCTAATAAATTAGCTAGATTCTGTTCCAATCGCTTTTGTTAAAAAGTGGTAAATATCTATACTATAAATAAGTATTTCTTAACCTTCGCACTATTGATATGTCAGACTATATAATTCATTGTTGGGAGCTAGGGAGTGGTTGCCCTCTGCATTATGGGATATTTATCAGCCTTCACCTACTAGTGCCAATAGCATATTCCCATTTGTGCCAACCAAAAATGTCTCAAAGACATTGCCACATTTCTCCTGAGATGGAATTGCCCCCACCTCAACTGACAACCACTACTACAAATATATTGATAGTTAACAGAAAGGAAAATTGGATGATATGATACATACTGGGAGATTTTCTCATTAAATAGATTTGTATTTCAGTAAATATGAAAAGATAATCCTTCAAAATCTTATAATCATGAGGTTAAACTAATTGAAACTACTTATAAAATTTAATATAAAATATATATTTTATTAAAAGAACACAAGTGAGATACATTTTATCTCAGAGTAAAATCTGAAATTCTCCAGTGAGTAGTTCACAGAGCATATTAATGTTCTTTGCTGTTCCTACTATTATTATTAGAGATTTAAAATTAACAATAATAATTGCCAAGAATATTAAATCAATATTTTATATTCTGTTTCTCAATTCTGTGACTTTTGCACAAAATAATTTCTAGTTTATTACCAATTCCTAAATATATAATTGCTATGGCTATATAACAGATTAATAGATTAATTGATTAATAAATTAATACTCTTTGGTGACTTAACCATGCTATATATTTGAACATTTGAATCATTTCCATTTTTTGGTCACTATTATAATAACATGAATACTTCCTTTCACAGTACTTTTTTATACTTTCTAGATTTATTTCCTCAGAATATCCAAAGCAAATTTGCCAGATTAATAAATGTAGAATATTTAAAGCTCTTAAAACAACTTGTGTAAGTATATGTTAGTAGTAGTGTTATTCTAGTTTTGGTCTACAATGTATAGGAATTGCTAGTTTACTATGACCTTAGTATAATCAGATTGCTTTCTATTATTTACAACAGTTGATTCTTTATGTAAATGTTTTTGGCTTAATACCAGAATAAAACAGTATAGTCAAATTACAAGGTTTAGCAGATATTTTAAGAAATTAATAGATTATTATTTGTGGGACCTAAGACATTCAATACTGCTATCTACCTACCTTTCAATACTTTTTCTATGGATAAATTATATATATGGATATATCATATATATTATATAATACATATCTCTCTATCATCTCTCTATTATCTATCTATCTATCTACATACTTACACACACAGTAATATTAATGGTTCTTTGGTTTGCCCCTAAGGTGAAATATGGTACCTCAAGAAATAAAAAAAAAAAACAAACACATAATTTGTTGATTTAGAATTGAAAGATTATGAAATAAAAGAGAAGATTAAACAAGAACAATACACTGATGGTTTTATTAAGAGATCTGTTGAGTAATTTGCCATTTTTTTCTGTGTAGAGTAGGGTCATGAAACTATGGCATTTCACTTTCTGAGAAAATATTTCCCCAAAGGTTGATAAATTACTTTATGGAAAAGCATGAATATGATTAATTTACTCTCACTTGGGGGTTTGGTTCTCAGTCTTACAGTTAAAAATTATATTTATCTGTCCAATTAGAAATTAGTAGACCTCAGTAAAGTGTGCATATAAACAAATTTACATGAGAATGATGAATGGAAAGCAAATTGAATACAAAATAGAAGGATGTATCTTCCTAGTGACTTAAATGTTCATATTTCTTATTGAGGATAGCATCACACTCTAAAATTAGGATATACTGCAACTCTATTAGTAAACAGTTGCTTTTGCATACAGGAGTAGACAAAGTAATTCTTACATATTCTTGTCTCATGTTTGTTTTTTTGTTATTTTTTTTACCCCATGTATAGAGCTAAATGCTTATTTCTCAATTTAAATGAGAAATTTTCTTCTTTAAATATTTTCAATATCACTAATCTCAAATTCAAAGAACCAATAATTAATCAGATCTGGAAATCCCTTATTTTCATGAGTTTTTCCTGTTATTTAATTTATTTTTTTTAGAGATTTAATTTAATGTATTTATTTGACAGAGAGAGACACAGCGAGAGAGGGAACATAAGCAGGGGGAGTGGGAGAGGGAGAAGCAGGCTTCCTGCTGAGCAAGGAGTCTGATGTGGGGCTCGATCCCAGGACCCCAGGACCATGACCCCAGCCGAAGGCAGACACTTAAAAACTGAGCCACCCAGGCGCCCCTATAAGTGTATTTTTAAGTGTACAATTCTGTAGCAAGTGTCAAGTGGCTGAATTTGAATATAAATTGTATAAGTTTATTATGGTTAGAATATGAATATTGGTTTTGGTTATATTAGAGTTAAAGCTAGAAAATACCAAATGAAGTAAGTATAAAGAAGTTTTTACTATCTTTATTCTCATACCCATCCATTAGGTAGCATATTGAGACCAAATGTTCAGGAACTTAAGAAGAGATGTCTTTGCCAATAGAAGTAACGTTTTTGCCAAAATGGCATGAGAATTGTGCGTGTCAGTACATCTTAAAAATTATGATTTTTTTCACACACACACACAAAAGACAAATTGAGAAGTTTGGAACTCGAGCTTTTCTCAAGAGAAGAGAAAAGCTTTGTCTTGAAAACTCTATAGAGTTGCTTTGATTCACAATATATACTTTTGGTAAGAGCACAGACTTACACAAAAACATATGGAATTAAATTCTTCCTCTCTTCTTTATTTACACATATTGTCAAGCCACTTTTTCAATCTATACGACCTTAATTTTGTACTCTATGGAATGATGTCTGACTACTTATATTCTAGGCAAATTTTGTAATTTGAAATATTTTATATGATGCTTTAGGTGTCTTTTATTTGACAGACGATCAGCATTCAAGAATTATCAGTTGTCATTATCACTATTATTTTCATATTAAATAAAGAGGTGACAATGAAGCCTGGAAATAGTCTAGAACACCTATTCCTGATACAGAGAGAAAAGCAAAAACATAGTACAGTGGCATTTGACCAGAATCATTCATATATTTTTATTATGTTTTAATGTAGTTCTTGGAAGAACTGAAAATTAGGCTACTTGCCTTTATCATGCAAAGCAACACTTAGACATCTCTCTGGGTAGTCAAACCCCAATACCATCACCACCAGAAAGGAATTTCTATTTAGGGGGGGTTCTTCTGGAAACTTCACAGGCTCTTATAAATCAAAGACCTTCATGATTTGAAATGCGAACATTTGAGAAAGAATTTTCACTTATCATTATCACTAATTGCTTTTTATGTCAATCTGTATTCATATTCAAGACTCTAATAATCTTGAAATTCATTTTACCTACTTACAGGATAATTGGCGATTTAATTAACAGAGACATTCCTTTTGGTTTGTTGTGGTAAAATATACATAAAATTTACAGTTTGACCATTTTTAAGTATACAGTTTTGTGGCATTAAGCATAGTCCCATCGTCATGCAACCATCAGCATCATTCTTCTCCAGAATTTGTCTTCCCAGTTAAGTGCTAATTCCCTTCAGTCCTCCCGCTACCCCCTGGTGACCATCATTCTACTTTATGTCTCTGTGAATTTGTTACTCTAGGAACCTTATACAAAATCAATCATGCAACTTTGTCCTTTTCTGATTGACTTATTTCACTTAGCTAATATTTTCAATGTTGTAGGATGTGTAAAAATTGCTTTCCCTTTTAAGGCTGAAAAATGTATAGATCACATTTTGTTGATCTGATCATCTGTTGGTACACACTTCGGTTACTTTGAGCATTTGGCTATTGTGAGTAACACTATTATGAGTATGAATATACACATATCTGTTTGAGTCCCTGCCTTCACTTATTTTGGGGATATACCCAGAAGTAGAATTGCTGGATCATATACAGACACACTCTTAATTCATCATCTTTGCAAAATATTTTGTTGATAAAGAACATAGTATATCTCTTCTTTGTACTATGAAAGAGTTTACCATTTCTCTAATGACAACCCAAAGTACTTGACTAGATGGGGGTGGAAGTGTATTTACTTACTTGTTTACTTAGCTAGCTTATTAGTTAGATGGTTAGTAAGTACTACAAAGTACTGTTTCAAAAGAAATTGACAGCAAGATGTTCATACCTTGACTTATGGAGAATATATTTAATTAGGTTATTCTCTTAATTCAGTATTCTTCAGACTAACTTTCTGGGTAAAAGTCACTTACTTTAGATATCTCTTTGACTGATATTAAAAAGATACAACTTTATGTAGCCAATTTGCTATTAGGGAAAAGATCAGAAATGGGTATTTTCCAATAAAGGGGGGTTGGTTGTGTTGGAAAGGAATAACAAAGCATGGCCAACCTATGCAGAAATTGGCAGTCATTTGAAAATATTAAGTTATTTGAAAATCATTCTCTAAAGATTATCTCCATACAGATTGCTTTTGGAAAATGAAAAACACAGATATATGTGAAGAAGAAAATGGCAATAATAAATATATCCATTGGCCCAAAGTAGCCACTATTAACTATTTGGCATATTTCCTTCAGTCATTTTTATATAGATTTAAAGAAATTAAATTTACCCAAGAGAGTTAAAAATATGTACTCTTTGTCCATCATTCAAAAAGTAAAAAGGACACATAAAAATTGTGTAGTGATTTTATTGTTCTATAGTAATCCTTGTTATAGTTCACTGAACCTCTGCAGATAATTTATCTAGACAGATATATTTGTTACAATGTGATTTTACTTTGGATGTTACTTACATCTTAAAAATAATACTATGCTGAATTTTATCTATAAAAAGGAAAAGTGAAATTGAAATAAATTTTTAATTCAAATAAATATATGTTGAAGATGAAGTTAGTTTCTTAGCTATATTATTTAATTTTCTGTAGAAATGACTCCCAGCTATTTAGGTTAAGGACATTAGTAGTCTTATATTTGATCCAATTCTTCTGCCTCCCAATCTCAATTGTTAGTCTTAACTTTACAATGTCTAGTTTGTAGCATTAACATTTCTGTTCTACATCTAACGTTTGCATATGTTTAGATTTATCTTAAATCTTTATTATATTCATACTATTTTTCAGTCCTTTTACTGTTTTTTTTCTGTCTTTGTCAGTTTAACTATAATTGGCTAAATATTTTGGATTTATTTTAATAAATAGGTTTAATAGAAAGTACAGATATAGAACTTACATATGTGGTGATTTAGTGAATAACAAAAGAGGCATTTTAATTGAATTTGGAAAATATAACTTTATTGATGCATTTGAGTAGACATTTTCTTTTTTTTTAAGATTTTATTCATTTATTAGAGAGAGTAAGGGAGAGAGCGAGAGAGCACCAGTGGGGGGAGGGGCAGAGGGAGAAGCAGGCTCCCCACTGAGCAGGAAGCCAGATGCAGGGGCCCATCCAAGAACTATGGGTTCGTGACCTGAGCAGAAGGCAGATGCTTAACCAACTAAGCCACCCAGGCAGCCCTTGAGTAGACAATTTCAAAATAAATTTAGATTCACTCCTTCCCCATATGTCAAGATAAAATCAATATGTTTGGAGAATTTCATTGTAAAAAGAATTTATTTACAGACAAATAATTGGAATGTATATTTTAACCTTGGAGTAAGGAAGATTTTTCCAACAATGACCCCAAAATTAAACTATGATGTAATAAATATAAAATACCTTCACATGCAGAGAAAATGCCATTTGTAAAATTCAAAGATGAATTTAAATATTTATAACTTATATGCCAACAGAATATATGCAGAGATTATAAGAAATTAAAAACTTCTTAGTAAACCAACCAATGCACTATGTTTATTTACTGATCCTAGTTACCATATATCCATCTCTGTGTTGGACTCTTATAGGATTGCACTTTCTTTCCACTTGGATTAAATATGATTTTGTGATGTGCTTTGGACAATAAAATATGTATAGTAGTGATGTGTATCATTTCTGAGCTGAAACTTTTGGCTCAACTGCATCCTCAACTTTATTTCAGTGCTCTTGAAAGTACATGTGAAGATTGAACGTTGGTAAGCCCGTATTCCTTATAGATTATGACCAGCAAAGTTCCTAGTCAACTTGTGATATTTGGCACAGTTAATAAACAAATCTTGATTTCTATAGCTACTTGAATTATAAACCAAGAATTTTTTTTAATTATTAGAGCATAAGCTAGTCCTTCCTGATTGATACACAGTATCTAACAGAAGACTCAACAAAAGACAACCCATCTAAAGTGCATTACATGTATTTTAGAACATCTTGAAATTTTAGAACATCTTGAAATTCCAGCGTATTGTGCAATCTAGTACAAGGATAAATGTACTACCTGTGGAGCAACAGCTAGAAGTAATTCACTCTTGAATAGGAATATATTCATCAATAGGTAAACTGACATCTTTGTGTCTGCCAGTATCACTGAAAAAGGAACCAGAGCGTGGGTCACACTCTAGTTTGAAAGGCAGTATTGAATTGAACAAAGTGAAAGGTCTATTTTAAATTGAAGAGCCAGAACAAGTCATTACATGTGCTACAAAATCCTTGTGATCACTATAACGGGTAATCATGAGATTCCTTTATCCCTTTCCTCAATGTCAGCTATCTGAAAATATCCTGATGTTTTGAGACAAGTAAATCCTCTCTTGAGGACACTTTTCCTCAATTGAATCACTCAAAGAAAATCCTATGTATGTTGTTTCAGAGCAATGGTTAAAATTAAAAATTTCCCTAATCAACCAAGAATCTATGCTAGGAGATAGATTACTGAAGTTTACACTATGTTTTCATGATTAAATCATTGCCAGATCATCAACAACACAAAGGAGCCTATTTCACCCAGTATCCTCCAAATTATTCTTTAATAGCTGAAGAAGCAAGCAGTAAATGTAGCTACTATGTAAGTAAGAGGTGAATATCTAATTTATATTTTCTGCCATATTTTTATTACCTACTTGGAAATAATGACAGATATATATATCTCTATATATGTATATATAGAGAGAGCGAGACTCTGTAATTATGAACACTTCACTGCTTGATTTAATTTTTATATATATTTTAAAACTTCTATGAGTCTTCAAAAGCAAGAAAACATAATCAAAACATACCAGTGAGTCATCTCTGATTTTGACAGTTTTTGATATTTTATCTTGAGATAATTTATATACATATATATCTTTATATATATATATATATATATATATAAAGATATATATATCTTGAGGATATAAATATATATATATCTTGAGGATAATTTTATATAATATATACAATTATATATTATCCATCTTTTGAGGATTCATTCTTTCTTTTTAAATATTGGCAGTTTTATTTCCTTATTTTCTGTTTGCATTAACTACAAGAATTCCTAGGTAAAAATTTGAGACAAGAGAAACTGCTTCTTAATTTACGTTAATTATCTACTCATTTAGGAGGTATTCCTCCTTCATGTATTAAAATCTTACTAAATTTTATCATTCTATTATTATTTTTAATAGTCTGGACTGAAATATATATATTTTTTAATTTTATTTAAATTCAATTAATTAACATATAGTATATTACTAGTTTCAGAGTTAGAATTTAGTGATTCATCAGTTGCATATAACACCCACTCCTCATTACATCAAATGCCCTCGTTAATGCCCATCACCCAGTTACCCCATCCCCCTATGTAGCTCCCCTCCAGCAACCATCACTTTGTTTCTTGTAGTTAAGAAACCCTTATGGTTGGTCTCCCTTTCTGATTTTGCCTGATTTTATTTTTCCCTCCCTTCCCCTATTACCCTGTTTTGTTTCTCAAATTCCACATATGAGTGAAATGATATGATAATTGTCTTTCTCTGATTGACTTATTTTGCTTAGCATAATACCCTCTAGTTCCATCCACATCATTGCAAATGGTAAGATTTCTTTTTTTTCTTATTTTTTTAAAGATTTTATTTATTTGACAGAGAGAGAAACAGTGAGAGAGGGAACACAGTACGAGGAGAGGGAGAGACAGGCTTCCTGCCGAGCAGGGAGCCAGATGCGGGGCTGGATCCCAGGACCCTGGGACCATGACCTGAGCTGAAGGCAGATGGTTAACGACTGAGGCACCCAGCCACCCCAAGATTTCTTTTCTTTTCTTTTTCTTTCTTTCTTTTTTTGTGAAGTATCTTATATTCTTTTCTTTTTAATTTTCTTAATTGTTATGTTAATCACCATACATTACATCATTAGTCTTTGATGTAGTGTTCCATGATTCATTGTTTGTGCAAAACACCCAGTGCTCCACGCAGAATGTGCCCTTTTTAATACCCATCACCAGGTTAACCCATCCCCCCACCCTCCTCCCATCTAGAACCCTCAGTTTGTTTTTCAGAGTCCATCCTCTCTCATGGTGTGTCTCCCCATCCAACTTACTCCCCTTCATTCTTCCCCTCCTGCTATCTTCTTCTTTTTCTTTTTTCTTAACATATGTTGCATTATTTGTTTCAGAAGTACAGATCTCTGATTCAACAGTCTTGCACAATTCACAGTGCTCACCATAGCACATACCCTCCCCAATGTCTATCACCCAGCCACCCCATCCATCCCACCCCCCACCACTCAAGCAACCCTCAGTTTGTTTCCTGAGATTAAGAATTCCTCATATCAGTGAGGTCATATGATACATGTCTTTCTCTGATTGACTTATTTCACTCAGCATAACACCCTCCAGTTCCATCCATGTCATTGCAAATGGCAAGATCTCATTCTTTTTGATGGCTGCATAATATTCCATTGTGTATATATACCACCTCATCTTTAGCCATTCATCTGTTGATGGACATCTTGGCTCTTTCCACAGTTTCGCTATTGTGGACATTGCTGCTATAAACATTGGGGTGCACGTACCCCTTCGGATCCCTACATTTGTATCTTTGGGGTAAATACCCAGAAGTTCAATTGCTGGGTCGTATGGTAGCTCTATTTTCAACTGTTTGAGGAGCCTCCATACTGTTTTCCAGAGGGGTTGCACCAGCTTGCATTCCCACCAACAGTGTAGGAGGGTTCCTCTTTCTCCGCATCCCCGCCAACATCTGTCGTTTCCTGATTGTTAATATTAGTCATTCTGACTGGTGTGAGGTGGTATCTCATTGAGGTTTTAATTTGGATTTCCCTGATGCCAAGCGATGTTGAGCACTTTTTCATGTGTCTGTAGGCCATTTGGATGTCCTCTTTGGAAAAATGTCTGCTCATGTCTTCTGTCCATTTCTTGATTGGATTATTTGTTCTTTGGGTGTTGAGTTTGATAAGTTCTTTATAGATTTTGGATACTAGCCCTTTATGTGATATATCATTTGCAAATATTTTCTCCCATTCTGTCGGTTGTCTTTTGGTTTTGTGGACTGTTTCTTTTGCTGTGCAAAAGCTTTTAATCTTGATGAAGTCCCAATAGTTCATTTTTGCCCTTGCTTCCCTTGCCTTTGGCAATGTTTCTAGGAAGAAGTTGCTGCGGCTGAGGTCGAAGAGGTTGCTGCCTGTGTTCTTTAGGATTTTGATGGACTCCTGTCTCACATTTAGGTCTTTCAACCATTTGGAGTCTATTTTTGTGTGTGGTGTAAGGAAATGGTCCAGTTTCATTCTTCTGCATGTGGCGGTCCAATTTTCCCAACACCATTTGTTGAAGAGACTGTCTTTTTCCATTAGACGTTCTTTCCTGCTTTGTCAGGACGAGTTGACCATAGAGTTGAGGGTCCATTTCTGGGCTCTCTATTCTGTTCCATTGATCTATGTGTCTGTTTTTGTGCCTGTACCATATTATCTTGATGATGACAGCTTTGTAATAGAGCTGGAAGTCTGGAATAGTGATGCCGCCAGCTTTGCATTTCTTTTCAATATTCCTCTGGCTATTCGGGGTCTCTTCTGGTTCCATACAAATTTTAGGATTATTTGTTCCATTTCTTTGAAAAAAGTGGATGGTATTTTGATGGGTCTGCATTGAACGTGTAGATTGCTCTAGGTAGCATTGACATCTTCACAATGTTTGTTCTTCCAATCCATGAGCATGGAACGTTTTTCCATTTCTTTTTGTCTTCTTCAATTTCTTTCCTGAGTATTTTATAGTTTTCTGAGTACAGATCTTTGGCTCTTTGGTTAAATTTATTCCTAGGTAACTTATGGTTTTGGGTGCAATTGTAAATGGGATCGACTCCTTGATTTGTCTCTCTTCTGTCTTGTTGTAGGTGTAGAGTAATACCACTGATTTCTGTGCATTGATTTTATAACCTGGTACTTGACTGAATTCCTGTATGAGTTCTACCAGTTTTGGGGTGGAGTCTTTTGGGTTTCCACATACAGTATCATATCATCTGCAAAGAGTGACAGTTTGACTTCCTCTTTGCTGATTTGGATGCCTTTCATTTGTTTTGGTTGTCTGATTGCTGTGGCTAGGACTTCTAATACTATGTTGAATAGCAGTGGTGATATTGGAGATCCCTGCCACATTCCTGACCTTAGGGGAAAAGCTCTCAGCTTTTCTCCATTGAGAATGATATTTGCTGAAGGTTTTTCATAGATGGCTTTTATGATATTGAGGTATGTACCATCTAGCCCTATACTCTAAAGAGTTTTGATCAAGAAAGAATGCTGTACTTTGTCAAATCCTTTTTCTGCATCTATTGAGAGGATCATATCATTCTTGTTCTTTCTTTTGTTAATATATTGTATTACGTTGATTGATTTGCAGATGTTGAACCAACCTTGCATCCCAGGGACAAATCCCACTTGGTCATGGTGAATAATCCTTTTAATGTACTGTTGGATCCTATTGGCTAGGATTTTGGTGAGAATTTTTGCATCCATGTTCATCAAGGATATTGGTCTGTAATTCTCCTTTTTGATGGGGTCTTTGTCTGGTTTTGGGATCAAGGTAATGGTGGCTTCATAAAATGAGTTTGGAAGTTTTCCTTCCATTTCTATTTTTGGAACAGTTTCAGGAGAATAGGTATTAGTTATTAATCAGAGAATAGGTATTAATTCTTCTTTAAATGTTTGGTAGAATTCCCCTGGGAAGCCATCTGGCCCTGAACTTTTGTTTGTTGGGGATTTTTGATGACTGCTTCCTTAGTGGTTATAGGTCTGTTCAGGTTTTCTATTTCTTCCTGGTTCAATTTTGGTAGTTGATACATCTCTAGAAATGCACCCATTTCTTCCAGGTTATCTAATTTGCTGGCATAGAGTTGCTCATAATATGTTCTTAGAATTGTTTGTATTTCTTTGGTGTTGTTTGTGATCTCTCCTCTTTCATTCATGATTTTGTTAATTTGGGTCATTTCTCTTTTCTTTTTGATAAGTCTGCCAGGGGTTTATCAATCTTATTAATTCTTTCAAAGAACCAGCTCCGAGTTTCGTTGATCTGTTCTACTGTTCTTTTGGTTTCTATTTCATTGATTTCTGCTCTGATCTTTATGATTTCTCTTCTCCTGCTGGGTTTAGGCTTTATTTGCTGTTTTTTCTCTAGCACCTTTAGGTGTAGGGTTAGGTTGTGTATTTGAGACCTTTCTTATTTCTTGAAAAAGGCTTGTATTGCTATATACTTTCCTCTCAGGACTGTCTTTGCTGTATCCCAAAGATTTTGAACAGTTGTGTTTTCATTTTCATTGGTTTCCATGATTTTTTTTAATTCTTGTTTAATTTCCTCGTTGACCCATTCATTCTTTAGTAGGATGCTCTTTAGTCTCCATGTATTTGAGTTCTTTCTGACTTTCCTCTTGTGATTGAGTTCTACTTTCAAAGCATTGTGGTCTGAAAATATGCAGGGAATGATCCCAATTTTTGGTACCAGTTGAGACCTGATTTGTGACCTAGGATGTGATCAATTCTGGAGAATGTTCCATGGGCACTAGAGAAGAATGTGTATTCCGTTGCTTTGGGATGGAATGTTCTGAATATGTCTGTGAAGTCCATTTGGTCCAGTGTGTCACTGAAAGTCTTTATTTCCTTGTGATCTTTTGCTTAGATGATCTGTCCATTTCAGTCAGGGGGTGTTAAAATCCCCCACTATTATTGTATTGTTGTCAATGTGTTTCTTTGTTTTTGCTATTAATTGCCTTATATAAGTGGCTGCTCCCATGTTAGGGGCATAGATATTTACAATTGTTAGATCTTCTTGTTGGATAGACCCTTTAAGTAGGATATAATGTCCTTCTTCATCTCTTATTATATTCTTTGGTTTAAAATCTAATTTGTCTGATATAAGTATTGCCACCCCAGCTTTATTTGGTGTCCATTAGCATGGTAAATGGTTTTCCACCACCTCACTTTCAATGTGGGGGTGTCTTTGGGTCTAAAATGAGTGTCTTGCAGACAGCATATTGATGGGTCTTGTTTTTTAATCCAATCTGATAGCCTGTGTCTTTTGATTGGGGCATTTAGCCCATTTACATTCAGGGTAACTATTGAAAGTTATGAATTTAGTGCCATTGCATTGCCTGTAACGTGACTGTTACTGTATATTGTCTGTGTTCCTTTCTGATCTATGTTGCTTTTAGGGTCTCTCTTTGCTTAGAGGACCCCTTTCAATATTTCTTGGAGGGCTGGTTTCGTGTTTGCAAATTCCTTAATTTTTGTTTCTCCTGGAAGATTTTTATCTCTCCTTCTATTTTCAATGACAGCCTAGCTGGATATAGTATTCTTGGCTGCATATTTTTCTCATTTAGCGCTCTGAAGATATCATGCCAATCCTTTCTGGCCTGCCAGGTCTCTGTGGATAGGTCTGTTGCCAGTCTTATGTTTCTACCTTGGTAGGTTACAGATCTCTTCTCCCGAGCTGCTTTCAGGATTTTCTCTTTGTCTCTGAGACTTGTAATTTTACTATTAGATGTCAGGGTGTTGACCTATTTTTATTGATTTTTGAGAAGGGTTCTCTGTGCCTCCTGGATTTTGATGCCTGTTTTCTTCCTCACATTAGGGAAGTTCTCTGCTATTATTTTCTCCAATATACCTTCTGCCCCTCTCTCTCTCTTTCTTCTTCTTCTGGGATCCCAATTATTCTAATGTTGTTTCGTCTTATCCTATCACTTATCTCTCGAATTCTGCCCTCATGTTCCTGTAGTTGTTTATCTCTCTTTTTCTCAGCCTCTTTATTTTCCACCATTTGGTCTTCTATATCACTGATTCTCTCTTCTGCCTCATTTATCCTAGCAGTTAGTGACCCCATTTTTGATTGCACCTCATCAATAGCCTTTTTGATTTCAACTTGTTTAGATTTTAGTTCTTTTATTTCTCCAGAAAGGTTTCTCTAATAACTTCCACGCTTTTTTCAAGCCCAGCTAGTATCTTTAAAATCATGATCCTGAACTCTAGGTCTGACATCGTACTAATGTCCGTATTGAGTAGGTCCCTGGCTGACAGTACTACCTCTTGTTCTTTTGCTGAGGTGATTTTTTTCATCTTGTCATTTTGTCTAGAGGAGAATAGATGAATGAGAGAACAAAATGCTAACAGTTTAACAACGTCCCCAGCAAAAACACTCTATACAAATCAGAAAAGACCTGAAACCAGGGGAAAAGAAAGGGAAAGAAAGAAAAAAGAAAGAGGAAAAAAAAAAAGAAAAAGATAAAAACAAAAACAGAACAATACAACAAAAGCAGAATATGATCAGGCTAGTGCATAGATCAGTGCCACACGCTAGATTTTGGGCGTATTTTGGTCTGTTAGAAAAAAGTGCCTCCTAAAATTTTAAAGGAAGAAAGACTTATATGTGCACAAAATAAGGGTTGATACAATGAAGGGATGGAAGATGAGTGTAAAGATGAAAATTATAAAAGATTTTATAAAAGGAATTGATAAGATAAGAAGTTGTTTGAAAAAAGAAAGAAGAAGATTTAAAAAATAAGAAGAAAAAAAAGGGGGGGAGAGAATGTGATCAGGCAGGAGACTAGAACAAAGCCATACACTAGTGATTTAGGGTATATTTTGATCTATTAGAAGAAACTATCTCAAAATTTTAAAGAGAGAACAACTTTATATATATATATATATATGTATATATATATATATATGCCAAAAATTAGGGTAAGCACTCTGAAGGGATAAAATATGACTCTAAAAATGAAAAATAAAAAATGTTTTTTTTTTTAAAAAAGGGGCTGATAAGATGTTGGTTGAAAAAGGGAAAAAGAAAAAGTAAAAAAAAAAAAATTAAAAAAAATTAACTTTGAAAAACTAATGAATCATGGTAAAAAAAGCCATGAATTCTATGTGCAGTATTCCCCTAGCGCTGGAGTTCTCCCGTTCTCCTTGATCGGTAAACTTGGTCTTGGCTGGCTGTTCGTGCTGATCTTCTGGGGGAGGAGCCTGTTGCCGTGGTTCCCAAATGTCTTTGTCGGAGGCAGAATTGCCCCACCCTTTTCGGTCTGGGCTAAGCAAGTTGCTTGGGTTTGCTCTCGGGAGCTTTTGTTCCCTGCAAGCTCTGGTACAGCTTTGAAGGACCAGGGTGAAAATGGTGGCCTCCCAATCTCCACCCAGAGGAGCTGAGAACTCAGGGCCCCGCTCCACAGTGCGCCCCCAGAGAAAAGCAGTCACTCCCGTCTCCCTGGTCTCCAGCCGCACTCAGTGCTCACCCGGCCTGTGACCGAGCGTTTCTATCTCTGGCACCCGACCCCGTGTGGAGTCTCCAAACCCAGCAGATCCCTGCGGTGCGCTCCCGCGCCGCTCCTCCCTGGGGAGGAAGGGGCGTCTCCCCGGCTCTGCTGCTTTTTGGGTCCCTGCTGGAGGAGCAGTGGCCCGACTGGGCCACGGAGCACAGTTTATGGCAACCCCGAGGTGAGAGCCCCCACCTTTGCTCCATCTCTGCAGCTGGCTTCCCCGCTCCGATACCTGGGAGCTCTGCTGCACTCAGGCACCCCCGGTTTTTCTGTGACCCCAGGGTCCTGAGACCACACTGTCCCGCGAGGGTTCCACCCCCCGCTTAGCTACTGGAGCGACGTCCCTCAGGGGAGCGGACTTCTAAAAGTTCTGATTTTGTGCTCCGCGGCTCTATCACTTGCCAGAAGGGGCCGTCGGAGGCCCCCTCCCCCGCTGTCTATCCTCCTGAATATTGCCTCAGATTCACTTCTCCGCATGTCCTACCTTCCAGTAAGTGTTTGCTTCTCTGTTCAGAGAGTTGTTGCTACTCTCTTCTTTGATCTCCGTTTGAGTTCGTAGGTGTTCAGAATGGTTTGATCCCTATTCAGCTGAATTCCTGAGACCAGATGACATCCACGTCTCCTACTCCTCCGCCATCTTGCTCCACCCCTCGAAGTATCCTATATTCTGTCATCTCAATTCTCAGGTTTGAATCCAAAACTTTCCACTTATTAGAGTGTTTTAGACAAACCCTTTACCAAAAATGAATCTTTTTTTTTAATTTAAATTCAAGTAAGTTAAAATATAGTTTAGTATTGGTCTCAGGAATAGAATTTAGAGATTCATCACATACATACAACACCCAGTGCTCATCACAAGTGCCCTCCTTAATGCCCATCACCCATTTAGCCCATCCCCCACTTCCCCTCCAGCAACCCTCAGCTTGTTCTCTATCTTTAAGAGTCTCTTATAGTTTCACCCCCTCTCTGTTTTTTTTTATTTTTCCTTCCCTTCCCCTATTTTCATCTGTTTTGTTCCTTAAATTCCATATATGACTAAAATCATATGCTATTTGTCTTTCTCTGACTGACATATTTCACTTAGCATAATACACTTTAGTTCCTACCACATAATTGCAAATGGCAGATTTCGGGGATTTTTGATGGTTGAGTAATATTCCATTTTGTATATATACATACATACATATATATTACCTCTTCTTTATCCATTCATTAGTTGATGGACATTGGGCTCTTTCCATAATTTGGCTATTGTTGATAATCCTGCTATAAACATTGGGGTACAGGTGCCCCTTAAAATCAGCACTTTTGTATCTTTTGGATAAATACCTAGTAAACAATTGCTGTACCTACAGTAGTTCTATTTCTAATTTTTTGAGGAACTTTCATACTGTTCTCCAGAGTGGCTGCACTAATTTGCATTACCACCAATAGTGCAAAAGTGTTCCCCTTTCTCTGAATCCTTGCAAACATCTGTTGTTTCTTGAGTTGTTGACTTCAGTCATTCTGACAAGTGTGAGGTGGTATCTCATTGTCCTTTTGATTTGTATTTCCCTGAAGATGAATGATGTTGAACATTTTTTCATGTGTCTATTAGCCATTTGTATGTCTTCTTTAGAGAAATGTCTGTTCATGTCTTCTGTCCATTTCTTAACTGGATTATTTGTTTTTTGGGTGTTGAGTTTGAGGAGTTCTTTATAAATTCTGGACACTAGCCCTTTATCTGATATGTAATTTGCAAATATCTCCTTGGATTCCATTGGTTGTCTCTTAGTTTTGTTGATTGTTTCCTTCACTGTGCAGAGGCTTTCTATCTTGATGAAGTTTCAGTAGGTCAATAGGTCATTTTTCCTTTTGTTTCCCTTGCCTCAGGAGATGTTTTCACTAAGACGTTGCTGTGGCCAGGGTCAAAGAGATTGCTGCCTGTTTTCTCCTCTAGGATTTTGATGGTTTCCTGTCTCACATTTAGATCTTTCATCCATTTTGAATTTATTTTTGTGTATGGTGTAAGGAAGTGGTTCAGTTTCATTCTTCTGCATGTTGATGTCCAGTTTACCTGACACCATTTGTTGAAGAGACTTTCTTCCATTAGATATTCTTCCTGCTTTGTTGAAGATTAGTTGACCGTATAGTGGTTGATCCATGTATGGGTTTTCTATTCTGTTCTATTGATCTATGTGTCTGTTTTTATGCCAATATTATGCTGTCTTGATCATTACAGCTTTGTAAGACAGCTTGAAATACAGGATTGTGATGCCTCCTGCTTTTCTTTTCTTTTTTAACATTACTTTGGCTATTTGGGGTCTTTTGTGGTTCCATACAAATTTTAGGATTGTTTATTCTAGCTCTGTGAGAAATGCTGGCGTTATTTTGATTGGGATTGCATCGAATGTGTACATTGTTTTGGGTAGTATAGACATTTTTAACAATATTTGTTCATCTAATCCATGAGCATGGAATCTTTTTCCATGTCTTTGTGTCCTCTTCAATTTCTTTCATAAGTGTTCTATAGTTTTCAGAGTACAGATCTTTTAACTCTTTGGTTAGGTTTATTCCTACGTATATTATGGTTTTTGGTGCAATTATAAATGGGATCAATTCCTTGATTTCTCTTTCTGCTGCTTCTTTTTGGTGTATAGAAATGCAACAAATTTCTGTATGTTGATTTTATATCCTGCATCTTTGCTGAATTCATGTATCAGTTCCAGCAATTTTTTGGTGGAGTCTTTCAGGTTTTCTACATAGAGTATCATTTCATCTCCGAAGAGTTAAAGTTTGACTCTTCCTGGGTGATCTGGATGCCTTTTATTTCTTTGTGTTGTGTGATTGCTGAGGCTAAGACTTCCAGTACTATGTGGAACAACAGTGTTGAGAGTGGACATCCCTGTCATGTTCCTGACCTTAGGGGGAAAACTCTCAGTTTTTCCCCATTGAGGATGATGTTAGCTGTGGGTCTTTACCAGAAATGAATTTTAATTTACTCTTTAGTAAAATAGAAATAAATTTTCCTAAATCAGAGTATAGCTTTGGACATTAAAGAAGAGATGCAAATCCAGGCATGGTAAGTAAGTTTTGGTAGATATTAATCTAATGTTATCTATTTTAACATCTTACTAAGAAAACAAATTAATCTGTGCTAATGGGAAGCATTGGAGGCCTCAAGTCAGGCTGACCCCTGTATGCTAGATTTGCGGACTTTGTTATTGCATGTACTTCAGCTAAGAAACTTTCTAGAGATTTTGGGGGGGAGTCAATAATACATAGTGGGTGTGATTTTGATCTTATGTAACTCAAACTGGAAAGACATTTGCTTTTATCACACAAGTGTGAGGTCAGTCAAGAGTGTAGTATAATTGGTGATTATAAAACAGAGTCAAGTTAACTGTCTCAAAAAGAATCAGACTGTGCCTAATATTCCCTGCCTTCTAGAAATTATTTTATATGTGTTAGTTTTCTGAATAATTAAAAATTGAGTTTCTAATAATGAATTATTGTGATAATCACAGACATTTTAGTTAAAATGTATTAAAACAAAATTTTATTGAAATATGCAATCTGTTCTTTTGAGTTTACATAATTACTAAAGTAATTATATGTAATTAATAAAGTAATTAATATATGGAGTCACATTTACCTCTAGTTGTATCATAGGCTGCAGAGATAGTGATCTCATGGTTGACAAACTAATAATATAGACAGTGACATGGCACACTCGGTTTTCTTTGAAATATAATTCTGACATTTACTTTGAAATACCAGTAGCAGTGAGAGGCCATAGAGCCATAAGTCAATTTTCAAGAACAATAAGGGTATATACATTGTGGTTCTGTTTTAAAGAATAGCCACTTTTCTTATTTGGTCTCTCAAATAAGTAGTAATGTTGATAGTTTGTTGTTTATATTGTTGTTATTGTCTTTTTCTTTTTGGAATTCTGTTTCCATAACTTCTAGGAAATAATAACATTAAGACATAGATAGTGCCATCTCCATATTCAGTGTCTCTAAGAGATACCATTTAATCAGTTCTTGGAAAACTCTTGTGAAGAACATTTTTAAACATTTTATGTAAGTGAAATTTAAAACTTTGATGGATTTCTAGCATAAGTATGAAAATAGAATGCCACTGATACTCTCAAGAAAAATTAAAGCATACTTGAACTAATAGTAAGAGAAGGTGGCACTGTATTTTCAAAAACAAAGCACAACATCAATATTGGTGATTTCATATGTATTGCCCCTGAGCTCTGATAAAGGAGAGAGAAAATTACACTAATGACTAATATTTGTCAAAGTGCATCCTGAATATTTTCTTTCATATTTTTTTCATTAATTTTTACAATAAATCATTGAGGGAGGTATAACCATTGTCGTTTTAAAGAAGAAACAGTCTTAGAAAAGAAAGGTGATATTTTAAAGGGCATCAGTTAACATAGTCGTAGAAATAGAATTTAAACTCAAATTGTTTGACTTGAAGTCTAGTGTTCTTTTGACTAAAATCATTTCTTCTGCCATTTACAAAAGGTCTGAGTATGACAATGAGTAGAATTTTACTCTAAAAGTGTATGCTATTACCAAAATAAAATTTTAAGTTTCTGAGACCACTGAGAAACTGAGGCATCATTTAGTGATGGTGAGTGGACATATACATGATGGTGAGAAGTTCATCTTGTATTGGGTAAGCTTGTCTATGATGTATGTGTCATGGCTTAAGCTATATATAAAGGTCTGAGGTAGATATGGGAACTGGCAGTAGGGGACCTTGAATGTGGTAAAGGATACAGATAGATAAACAAATTTATATAATAGAAATAAAAATTAAATGAGTAAATTTAAAACGTCATTAGACACGCAAAGCCTCCTCTTGGTGACACTGGGTAGATTACTTTAGTTTTTTCGTCTGTAAAATGTAGGCGAAGATAATGTGTAGTTTATGTTAAGTTATGAGGAATACATTTTAAGAAGAATGGCTTTGATAGTGTCACAAGTTCTGGTCTCTTTAGGAGTCTCCAGGGGAAAATTTGTTTATTCCTTGCTTATTCCAGAGTCTGGCAGCTGTTGGCTTTCAGCCACATCACTTCAATTTATGCTTCTCTTCTCTTCTTCTCTATCAAATCTCCCTCTACCTTCTTCTGATGAGGACTGCTATTTAGGATTTATCTGGATAATCCAGGATAGTCTCCCCATCTTGAGATCTTTAATTTAGTCACATCTGCAAAGTCTCTTTTGCCATGTAAGGTAACGTAGAAAAGTTCCAGTGATTAGAGCCTGTGTGGATTTGGGGACTATCTTTCCCTCTAACTCAAATGCGTGTGTATGTGTGTAGTCTCAATGAAGCCTCTAAACACCCAAATCCAGCTTGCTGCCTATTTATCCATTTTATATGTGAAGAAATAAAGAAACAGAGATTAAATAGGAGTTCACACAGTAAATTGCAGAGCTAGAACTGGATTCTCAAACACCTTACTCCAGTAATCACTTAGAATGCCACACAGTGCCCAACTAGAAGAAAACCATTAAACAAATAAAGAATCCCCAAAAGGTGTGTAACAAGAAAGTCATAATGAATGTATGTAAAAATACGTGTGAGGATATAAAGGTATAAAAATTATTGTTTTTCTTTTCATTTTAGAATCATTAATCCCTAGATAATAAGCCGAAGACTTACTTAGGATAGCAGAACAAAATGTAAATACTGTCAAACATGATAGTAAAGTAAATATGAACAGAAATAGAGAAGAAAATTGGATGAAAAGGTAGGAATGACAATTGCTTCCTTTATAAAATGAGGGACAGGAAATCCTATACATGCTATTAAAAAAAAGAGATATTCAATATGAAGTCAGCAAGGTAACAGAAGTATAAAAATAGTGATGTAACCATAAAAGCTTTCAGTCACCAACATAAAACTATATTTAATGCATAATATAATGGCCACATGGAAAACAAATGAACAGGAGGACACTTTGCTGCCTGATATTTAATATTAAGTCAATATCCCAGGGGTCACAAAAAATTTCAAAATGTCTGTTTAATTGTAGGAAATGTAACCTTTAGCAAACTATATCACTACTTAATAAACAAGTTTAAATTCAGTTTTGCAGTAGTTTATTACATGACAAAATATAAAGGAAAGGAAAATGTTCTCTTGTATAAATGGATGAGACACTTACTGTGACAGAGCTAATTAGGCTCTTGGGAAAATTTATGCACAGCTAATAAGAAGCAGAGCTAAATGTTGTCTTAATTTACCCTCAATCTCTTCCCACCCCCCCAAAAAAAATGTTCATTCAGGTTGCACTAATTGAGCCAACAACAATTAACCCCTCTTTTCTGGAAACATCCCCAAACTAACATACAGAAACTGAGCTATTGCCAAAGAGCAAAATTTGTTTTGTTTTGTTTTTCCATGTATCTTTTAACATGTATCAAAATTTGTTGTATTTAAAGATAAAGCAGATGCACAGAATTCAGAAATTTATTTTTTCTCTATATGGCATTTTGATTGTTGATTTTTACCTTTTAATATGGCATAACAGAGAGTAGAAAGGATTTATAACTACCTGTATTATCAAATGGGGTTAGACAAGTACTCTGAAATAATGTTTGTGAGTGTGTGAATCAGAATGCCCCTTGATGTGAGGCAATCTCGTTATAACTCAAAAATTTTAATATCTTTCATCGCTCCTAAATGTGTCTGTTTGAGAAGCATGCACAGACACGTGCAATGATATATCAAAGAAGTTAATTAAAAGAATACAAATCAGATTTCGTGTAAATGACCCAAAACTGGACACTGATTTACATATTTTATCCGTAAAAATTGATGTATCACTATGTATACTAAGTGGAATGATGTTTTCAAAGTTGAGCATGATAGTTATGTCTGGGCAGACTTACATCAATCTTCAAACTATCTTTTGGATGGTAAGACTGGATTATTTTCTAATTTATAGATTTCTTTATTATTTGAAGGGCTTATTATGAGTCTGTGTTATTTTGGAGATAAAATTATTTTAACATTGTATGATAAACCTTATTAATAGAACAATTTAAATGATCTTAAAGGACATACTTGGCCACATGAAGTTTAAACTAATAAATCAAGGGAATGGATGAATTTAACTTACATGATAAAAACTGAATTACACTCTTTTGATATTAAAAAATAAACACACCAAAAAGTCATGCTGTTAGAAATACATATTGATGAAGGAAAACAACATAAAAGGAAAATAGTGTACTGGTAACAATAGGATTGAGAAAAGTTTTTATGATGAATAGGAGTGCAATCCTGGATATCTTCAGAGCTAGATAGAATTTTTTGTCAAAGTCATTGATTATGTTAGATGGTGAATTCAAAGTTACTAATTGCATGATTAAAATAAACTATAGGGAGGAAGGGAAGCATCCATAAATTAATAATTTTGATTATTTCATTTCCATGGACTTGAGTTACATAAGAAAAAATTGAAAAAATATTATTATATAAAACTAATACCCTAAAACATTCTTAAATATGTTTTAGTTTTTAATATTAAAGCTTTCTTGTTAAACTCCACAGTGTATACACAAAACAGAGAAATAAATACTCAAAAATGTTATTAGGAATTTTCTACAGATTATGTGCTTAGACAAGTATTCACTCCCTTTCTGTAATATTTAAACTTTTTATAATCATGATACTTCCTTGAATCTTAAATATTCAATAAAATATATCTGGACTAAAAAACTTTAAAATATAAACTACAAGGAGTTTTTCTAGACACATTTGAAGCTCATTGGAATTTTTATCTGCATTTCTTCTATTCTTTTTGATATTATACAATAGAGACTAATAGGAAAATGATTCTCTTTACCACAAATTTAATTTACAATTAAAATGAGTGTTTAATTGTGCACAATGTCTCCCCCATTGACCACATGTCAAGGTCACTCTGAGCATTTTTATTTCTGTGAAGGGATACTTTCATGAATATATACTATGATATAGTCACTAAATTTACCAATCTGACTTTCCAAATTCTGGAGTGATCAGCAGGTACAGTTGATAACATTTATGTGTATACATATTCTATAAGGCATTATGATACAAATGCATGTAGCAAAAAATATATGGCTTTCCCCCTTTAAAGAATTCATAGCCTTGGGAAATAAGACATGTGACCATGTATAGATAACATGCTACTTTATTGAGTTATCTATAAAGCTTAGTGGAATTGCTGTGAAGCTGAGGTGGGCAAGCAGCAATGGATAATCATTTTGGGTGTTCACAAATGAGAAAAAAAAAATGTTGCACATTGGATCAAAAGGAAATGATATACCTGTAAGAAAGTTCAGCACATGTGAAGCCATAATACCAGCAGTTAAATGTTCATAAGTTACTTAAATATGTATGCTTTTTAAGATCTTAGCATATATAAAACACTTGTAGGTTTCAGTGATGCATCAAATGTGATGCATAGTGTCTAAAAATAATGCGTCTGTGACAGAAGGACAATACAGGAAAATGTACACTATACTTTCATAAACTTCTATGACTACGCTATGATCTATGGGGTCTACTAGGGCAGAGAGGGGAGAGCGATTCCTTCTCTTTGGGGGAACCTAGACTGTTTTCTGATGTAGTGACTTTGTGTTGGTCCTTAAAAGAAATGTAAGCTATAAAAAAAAATGTCCCAGGTAGAAGAAGGAAGAGAGGATGAGGATTCTGTCAGTGGAAGGGCAGGGCTAAAAGTACACAGCCCCTGCCTGACAGGCTGACCGGCCTTTCACTTTTGATCATGCACCCATAGTCTTTGCTTCGTAAAATCTGAAGGAAAGCATTCCACATTGTAGTTAATGCTGGCATGCTGAAGCCCTACGCGCACTAATGCAAAGAAAGAAAGACAAAAAGAATATGAAAATTCAATATAGGTATATTTTTATATTTATAAATAATGTATACTACTGTATTCCTAGTGATACACTATAGAACATTTTTAAAGGGCTAAGTATGAAATAAATTATATATTTCAATTCTTGATCTATTGTAAAGGTTTTTGGCTATGTTCTGGGTTTGAGTTTGTAAATATCTGCAACTAGGCTTTAATGCTAATATTAATACACTGTATTTTTTTAATAGATTGTATTCTGGAGAGATTTATTTATTTATTTTAAATTTTACTTTATTATGTTATGTTAATCACACTACATTACATCATTAGTTTTTGATGTAGTGTTCCATGATTCATTGTTTGCATAGAACACTCAGTGCTCCATGCAGAACGTGCCCTCTTTAATACCCATCACTGGGCTAACCCATCCCCCCACACCCTCCCCTCTAGAACCCTCAGTTTGTTTCTCAGAGTCCATAGTCTCTCATGGTTTGTCTCCCCCTCCGACTTACTCCCCCTTCATTCTTCCCTTCCTACTATCTTCTTTTTTTTTTTTTTTAACATATAATGTATTATTTGTTTCAGAGGTACAGGTCTGTGATTCATCAGTCTTACACAATTCACAGCACTCACCATAGCACATACCCTCCCCAATGTCTATCACCCAGCCACCCCATCCCTCCCACCCCCCTCAAGGATTTATTTTTAACAATAATAGACACAAATATCTATCTCAGATTGCCTTTTTTCATAATTCCAAAGCTTTTTACAACTTCTCAAATCTGATTTAATTGTATTGTTTCAAGCCTATAATATAGCTAATGACTTATTTGTGTTTAGCATTTACTTATGGAAATGGAAAACACAAATTTACTCACATTGTATGTGTTATATTCTTCCTGGAGTTCCTTTTCTTTGTCTTCCAGATACTTGGTATCATGAAGGTTAAAGTTACATATTTTGTTTCTATGAACTCACATACCTTAGACATATAAACTAAAAGAAAACACTGTATTAAAACAGGGGGGGAATACTAAAACCCTTTATGTTGAGACTTCCACTCTTCCTCATATGTAGGTAACATGTCAAAGCTATTATATGGGCTAATTATTTTCCTATAAGTATCAGCATACTAAATATCTCTTAAACAAATTCACTTTTTCATTTTTATTAAAACACTCTGAAGAGGTATTATCCTCATTCTTCATTGTATTGCATTGAAGTATTGGAATCAATTGCAAAAAAAAAAAATCTGATCCAATCTTGGAAAGGCATGCATGATGTGTTTGATAGCTTGGATATTATTGGAAGTCAATAAGAGTTGATGGAAAAAATATTTTTAAAAACTGACATGACCAGAATTTTTGGTTGGATGGACAACTCTCTGGGACAAAGGAAGGTGGAATGGAAAGAGTCACTTTTGTGATGCCGTTTAGCACCCCTAATTCCTATCTAGGTCATATTTTTTTCTCTTCAAGATCCAACTCAAGTAAGAAAGTAATACCAACAATTCATTAACATCAGTTTATCAGTTATCTAGCAAATCACTGAGAGACTGAATTATGTAAACTTTGATGAGGTAAGAAGCTGAATGCCACAATGATTAGACAAAAAGTCCCAACTGCCTGAAAAATGTACTAAATATGAAAGGCCAGACTTTGAATATAGGATGCCCTGACTGGTCCTACTTGACAGCAGATCCCATTCTGATATAAATCTCTAACTTACTGCCTCACCAAATTCAGGAGAAGATCATGACAGTTGAGCCAGTAGGGGCATAACTTCCCCAAAAGGCCTCTCATAGGCATGACTAGAGAAATGTAGATAATCCATATAATGCTGAGGCTGATTCTCAGGAGCTCTCTCTCTCTCGGCTCTCTTGATGAGGAACATTTAAGCTTTTGCCTCACACAGAGATCTATTCTACAAAGAATGAACGTGCTGGAAATTACTGTCCAGTTCACAGTTTTATATGTAACAAAAACCATCAGAGGAATCAGAGTCCCATTTCACAATTCTATACTGAAAGGGAAATGTAGAGCAAATGGGCACTGAGCATAAAACAAAAAAAAAGTTTATAAAATTTTCGAGTCCAATTTTGTGAATAAGCATATGCAGTGTGGGTGAAGATTACATCACTTCAGCATGTGAGAATTTGCTGGTAAATGTACTGTTTTTTAAAATTAAAGAAAAATTTAAAAAGTAGACCTAGCCCAAAATGATTTTCTTTCCTAAATCATTTCATTTATATCATAGAATCTTTTGAATCTCTTAAGAAGTTGAACCAAATTCCATGAGTTCCCAAAATAGAAGGGGCTGTGATTTAGGAAGGATAATCTCCTTATAGATATAACCCATTCAGTATTTATTAAACCTTCTATTGACAGCCACATTGTTAAAAGCTAGGGGCGGGGCGCCTGGGTAGCTCAGTCGTTAAGCGTCTGCCTTCGGCTCAGGTCATGATCCCAGAGTCCTGGGATCGAGCCCTGCATTGGGCTCCCTGCTCCGCGGGAAGCCTGCTTCTCCCTCTACCACTCCCCTGCTTGTGTTCCCTCTCTCGCTGTGTCTCTCTCTGTCAAATAAATAAATAAAATCTTAAAAAAAAAAATAAAAAAAAATAAAAGCTAGGGGCAAAAGACCAAATACAAATGTAAAATAACAAACACAAATATAAAAAGTGTACGAGAGCTCAAACTTGATGTTTCTGTGTATCTATACTAACTTGATTTTTCCTAAGAGAGCTTTCTTCCTGCTCATGAGTCAAGGAAGCAAGGAGAGGTTTATATGCAGTTGGAGAAGGAAAGTGACTATAAAGAAAGACTTGAAGTACTGCTAACCTGTCCTTATCAAGGTCAACAATGCCATCTTGTTGACAAATCTAATGAGACTTCTGGAAGAATTTGACATTTTTGACCATTCCTTTAATCAGAGAACTCTCTTCTCTTGATTTCTATAATCTCCCAATTTTTGACCCAGTCTATAACTGATCTATTTCTTTCTGGGACTCTGTTCTGTATATGTTAGTTTCCTCTAAGTTTCAAGCCTTGTTTTGTTTTTGTTTTTGTTTTTTTTTTGTACCTTTAGAACTCTAATTTTTGTGAAAAATCCCTCTACATGGACTACCAATAGTTTTGCTTATAAATATGTGTTCCTATATTCACATATTTTTGTGTTTCATACATTATCTCAAGGTTAGATATTCTTTATTTCTTTTACACATTTCTTGGTTGCTTAGGACAGATGATTCTCACATTGTGTTGATAAATCAGTATGTGCAGTTATGGATTCCTTTTAACAAATTTTAAAATGACAAGTATCTTAAGCAAAGTGGCCTTAAAGATGCACTTGCCAGTAGGTATGTCATGTCACCCTGTGTTACAAATAGGCCAAACAATGATGCAAAATTCTCATAAGCCAGATGGGCCTTAGAAATTACCTAATTATCTAAACCTATTCTAACATTAAGGACATCCAAGTCCAACCAGACTAAATGACAAATCTTAGGCTCTACATGGAGTTAATATTAGAGGGAAGAATCATGTTTCTAGAGTCATATTCCTATGCTGTCACTCAGCACCTGCTAAGGAAGCAGTGACAGTGTTAGGAGTCTAAGATGGTCACAAGGGATCTACATGAGTCACCTTTCTTCATCAGTTCCTTCTTGTTGTCAATTCCCAGACACTGATCTCTCTGGAAATAATACAAAAGGAATTGTTGAGCATAGTGGTTGAAGGAGAAACTTTACAGCTTTCCTCTCAAACAAAAGAATTAAGTTATTTTAGAAAATGGTATCTGGATAGAGACATCACAGGAGAAACATACACTAATTACTTGCCTTGACTGTATTCTCACCCTCCTCCCCATTCCATTAAAGAGTCAGGTTTTTAAATATACATAAATACATATAAGTATTGGTTATAGAATAATTATTAAATTTAGTGATATTCAAGATATTAGATCATGATGTTCATAGCTTCAAGCTGGAAATCATTCAGAAATAATGATTAACATTTGGAAATTAACCATTCATTGTGGATTCAGAGGAAAAAACTTTTGCTGAGTGAGTCATAAAGGATGCTCTTCATATTAATTTTACTACAGTTGGGATGTCACAAAAGCAGAAGGGCTGGTAAAACATTTTGTGGGCTGGTAAATATTTTTCATGTATTTGCATGGTTGACTGTATCATTTAACAAATTTGTTTTAAAGAGCCCCATGCCAAAGGCAGTAAAATGTAATATGAGGGGATAATAAGCCAATTAAAGCAAATTACTGCCAAGCAAGATAATTATATTTAGGCTTAAATAATTTTGTGCAGTGGATTTATTACTGTGTCACAGTATTACAGGTTAATCAAATGTAGGGCAAACACTAAGAAAATAAAGAACTTATACATGAGATTTAACTTGTATGACAATATGATTGAATTGTTAGAAGAAAATATTTTCAGAAATAAGATTATGGTCATATCTATATTCATGTTTTCAGACAATGTGAAATATTGTTGCTTTTCAAGACAATATGTTCGATTTGTAAGTGGATATTATGGCTTAAAGTATATTTTTCATACACACATACTTTGTATATACTGCAATTTTTTAACTCAAGTGACTCAGAAATTATCTTTATTGAAGTATAAATGACATATAATGTTATATTAATTTCAAGTGTACAGTATATTGATCCGACAATTCTATACATTACTCAATGCTCACCACGGTAGGTGTAGTCACTTACAGTTATTACAATATTATTGATTATATTCCCGATACTGTATTTTTCATCTCCTTGAGTTATTTACTTTGTAACTGGATATTTGTACCTCTTAATCCTTTTATGTTTCTCACCCATACCTCACCCACCTTCTCTCTGGTAAACATTATTCTCTAGAGTTACCTGTCTGTTTTTTGGTTTCTCTCTTTTTTTTGTTGTTCATTTGTTTTTTAAATTCTGCATATGAGTGAAATCATAGGATATTTGTCTTTCTCTGACTTATTTTGTTTAGCATTATACCATCTACATCTACCTGTGTTGCTGTAAATGGCAAGATTCATTCTTTTTTATGGCTGAATAAAATTCCATTGTATATACATACTACCTCTTCCTTATCCATTCATGTATCGATGGACATGAGTTATTTCCATAATTTGCCTATTGTAAATATTGCTGCAACAAATATAGGGGTGGATATATCTTCTCAAATTAGTATTTTCATATTCTTTGGGTAAATCCCCATTAGTGGAATTACTGGATCATATGGTAAATCTATTTTTAATTTCTTGAGGAACATCCACAAAGTTATCTTCAGTGGCTGTGCCAGTTCTCATTCCCACCAAGAGTGCACAAGGATTCCTTTTTCTCCACATGTTTGCCAATGCTTGTTTCTTTTCTTTTTGATTTTAGGTGACAGGTGGGAGGTGATATCTCATTATGGTTTTGATGTGTATTTACCTGATAAGTAATGTTAAGCATCTTTTCATGTGTGTGTCTTGGTTGTCTTTCTGTATGTCTTTTTTGGAGAAATGTCTGTTCATGTCTTCTGCCCATTTTTAACTGGATTATTTCTTTTTGTTTGTTTGCTTTGGTGTGGTGTTGTGTAAGTTTTTTTACTATGTTTTAGATACTAATCCTTTATTGAATATGTCATTTGCAAATACCTTCTCCCATTCAGTGTGTTGTCTTTTAGTTTTGTTGACTGTTCCCTTTGCTGTACAGAGCATTTTATTTTGTGTTATGCTGAGCGAAATAAGTCAATCAGAGAAAGACATGTATCATACGACCTCACTGATATGAGGAATTCTTAATCTCAGGAAACAAACTGAGGGTTGCTGGAGTGGAGAGGGGTGGGAGGGATGGGGTGGCTGGGTGATAGACATTGGGGAGGGTATGTGCTATGGTGAGTGCTGTGAATTGTGCAAGACTGTAGATGTAGTCCCAATAGTTTATTTTTGCTTTTGTTTCCCTTGCACTCACCATAGCACATACCCTCCCCAATGTCCATCACCAGCCACCCCATCCCTCCCACCCCCCACCACTCCAGCAACCCTCAGTTTGTTTCCTGAGATTAAGCGTCTCTCATTGATACCTCTAGTTTTGTCCTCCTTTTTTAAGATTGCTTTGGCTGTTTGGTTTCTTTTGTGGTGCATACAAATTTTAAAATACTTTGTTCTAGTTCTGTGACGAAATGCTCTTGATATTTTGAGAGAGATTATAATAAATCTATAAATTGCTTTGGGTAGTATGGGCATTTTAATAATGTTTGCTTTATCAATCCATGAGCCTCAAATATCTTTCCATTTGTTTGTGTTGTCTTCAATTTCTTTCATTACAGTTTTATCATTTTCAGAGTACAAGTCTTTTACCTCCTTGGTTAAGTGTATTCCTAAGTATTTTGTTATGTTTAGTACAATTGTAAATGGGATTGTAAATGGAAAGTTTTCAGCTATTATGTATTCCAATATATTTTCTGTCCCCATTTCTCTCTCTTCTACTTCTGGGATGCCTAGAATATGGATGTCATTAATTAATTCTCTAAGTCTGTTTTAATTTTTCATTATTTTTTTTTTTGTCTCCGCTGTTCAGCTTGATGTTTTCCATTACTCTGTCCAGGAGGGCTCCGAACTGTCCTTCAGCTTCCTTGAGTCTACTATTTATTCCCTCTGTTGGATTTTTAACTTCACCTGTTGAGTTCTTCATCTCTGATTTGTCCTTTTTTTGATTTCAATTTCTTTGTGGAGGGTCTCACTGAGGTCCTCCAATGTTTTCTAGAGTCCATTGAGTATCTTTATGACCATTACTTTAAATTCTCTATCAGGCATATTATTTTATTTAGCTCTCTTGCTATGATTTTATCCTGCTCCTTCATTTGGGTCATATTACTCTGTTTCCTCATTTTGTCTAACCCTGTGTCTGTTTCTGTGTGTTAGCAAAGTCAGCTACATCTCCTACTCTTGAAAGTAGCGGGTTTTTTTGTTTTGTTTTGTTTTTTATAGTGCCCACACTGCAATGTCCCCTATTCATCAGAACCTGGACCTTCAAGGGTATTTCCTGTGTGTGGGGGTATACCCTACTATGGTGGCTGAACCACTTTTGCCTTCAGTCCAGTCCTCAACAATAGCTCTCTTTGCCTTTGCCTGTTGCGGGCGGGGTTTGATCCCTGTATTGTTAGTGGGCCAGTCTGGGACCACCTTGGGCTTGAGTTGTGTCAGACCAGGCATTTGTCAGAGATGCAGTAACACTGAACTGCTGGGGTGCTTTCCTCATGTTGTCCCCTGAAAAGCTTTGTTGGTGTGTGGGTCCTAGAGTCAGACCAGATGTCTGCCCCCAGCCCACTGCTGGGGTGGCAGTGGGAGCACTGTGTGGTTGTCTTCCTCCTTCCCTGAGACAGAAGTCACTTTGTAGTGGTGCTGCCCCTGCTGGGGCTGCTTGCACCCTGCTAGGCTTGTGGCACTGCTGTGGATGAGCTCTGGCCAAGGACATATTGGAGGGGGCAGGTTTGCAAGAGAACATGGGGGTAGGGCATGCTGTTAACAAGTTAGGTGGAGGGTGTTTGTGCTGAGCTGGTTTAGTTAGGTGTCTGCATGCCTAGGCTTGGGGGCAGGGTTAGGGAATGGCACCTGCCATCTCCTTTGCTCCTGGTCAAGTCTCCCAAAGATACCTGGTCCTCCCGCAAATGCTGTGTGATTAGTAAACTAATCTCCCTCCCTTATACCCCAGGTGTTTATCAAACTGCTGTTTCTATGCTTATCTCCAGGGGGCTGTTTGTTATGCTCTCTTTAGGGTGGGGACTCAGTTTCTTCTTGCTCTCCCAGCTTTCCTATAGCTGTGCCCACTGGTTTTTAAAGTTTGAGCTGTTAAGCCCTCCTGATTGAAGAACTTGCAAAACTAAGCCCTTCTGTGTTTTAAAGCCAAATGTTATGGGGATTTGTCTTCCCTGTGCTAGCTCCCCTTGCCTGGGGTGCTTGGTGTTAGGATCTTTTTCTCATTCCTCTCTATGCTTGCAGCATTTCTCCCTCCTAGGTACAATCTCGTGGGTCTGTTTAGTGTTTGGCCATGTCTCTGCCCTTCTACCCTCTTCAATGTGGCCTCTTTTCTGCATTTAGCTGTGGAGTCTGTTCTGCCAGTCTTCAGGTCATTTTCTGGGTTATTTACACTGATGTAGGTGTTATGTAGTTATATCCATGTGACAAGGTAAGCTTGGGATCTTCTTACTCCACCATCATCCTTGACATAAATTTTAAAATTATTCTTGGGTAAATAATGAGGAATTACAGGGATAAGTCTAGGATAACTATAGAGTTAGCTTTAAAAATTTAGTACCTGTGTCAAGCATAGAGAACCATTACTTAGATCTTCCTTCTAGAGAGAAACTGCTATGAAATGTGTAGATAGTTTAGAGCCTCCATTAGAAGTACCTTCTGGAACTGCCAGGGCATTTGAGCAAAGACTAAGTATTCTACAGGTAGCTCACCCATGAGGGTTGAGCATTACAGGGTACCAGACCTTGTTGGGTCATTCTTTGTTCTTGGGCTACCTCTTGGCGTGGCTGAGACTTCCTGAGACCTACATCACGGTCCAAGGATCTTCCTACATGTTCCCTTTTATTTTTCCCTCTCATTTAATAGTATCAGTTCAGTATCATGGTCTGAAAACTTTCCCATCTCATTCCTGATCTCTTTCCTTTAAACTTCCACAATTGTGGTGGGGGCATAGTCTTGCCACTATCTTCTATATTCCACTCTGAAATCAAATTATATTTAACTTATTTTTTGAATATGTTTCTGAAGTTGTAAGGTCAATGTTAACATACATTATTATGTAATTTTCTGGATGAAGCATTAGAAATTGCTAAATCTATCCTCTCTCTTTTAAAAGAAGAGAAAATATTAGTAGTCACTTTCAGTATCACACTACTACTGTTTCAGCAAACATTGAAAATACTCTGTATCTTAGTTCGTTGTTAGTGTATTATTTATTCATTGCATTGGTGATAGAAATGTTTTGAGAAAAACACCAAAAAAATCAGGCAAAGAAAAAGTTTAATTGCTAAGAAAATCAAATTAGGACCTTAAGTTAGATCTGAGTCAGTTATTGGGAAAAGCTGTATTAACCAATTCTTTTAGTTAGTATTTGTGATAATGTCTGCCTTTCTTGAAGAACAACAAAAACAAAAAAATACAGAAATTGGTTCTTTCCCTTTTCTTCTACATAATAAGCTCTTCTGTTGTGATAGTATGATTTTAAATCTGTAGTACACTAGAAACTTAAGTAGTTTTTTTGTTTTTTGTTTCTAGTTTTCTCTAAAAATTGTATCATTGATACTGAATTTCATTTTTATGCCATTTACCATTGACTTTTATTAATCTCTATGCTGCCACTTCTCATAATTGCAATTTGAAATATTTAAATATAGGCTTGACCTAGTATCTCTCTCAGAATATCAATAATATTTGCTGGCAATAAACTAGAAATTATTTCGTGTTATATTAGCTAGTGTTAAAAATTAATGAAAACAGTTCATGTGAGACTCACATATTAATTTTTATAACATCATACTGCCTCTTATGTAAAATGAAGGGAATATTGCCCTGGTATACTTTTCTTCTCTCCTTTTTTGTTATTTTTGTAACTCAGTAGTTAATCCTTTTAAGTTTCCCTGGCTTGTTTCTCTTCATCTCATCTATGCTTATGTTGGTGTGAAGCAGGACTTATTTCTTGAGCCTATTTCTTTTTTATTTGTATTTATTCTTTTGGTGACCTCATGCTCATGACTCTCAAATTTAGATCTCTAACCTTCCTGTCCTTTGAACTTCAAAGCCATGTACCATGTCTACTTGTCATCTATTGAATTTTCAACCTAATTTATCCAAACCAAATTATTCATCTTTCATCCAAACATGCTCCCTGATATTGTTTTCCACATTCCAGAAAACTGCAATACAATTCTTCCAGGTACTCAGGGAAAAAATTGTGAACTCATCCTTGATTCTCTCTTTCCTTCTGTCTTTCACAATATGTCTAGCAAATTGTGTCAGGTGTAACTTCAAAATCAAAATATTTTTTTACTTAACACTTTCATAACTAATATTTTGAGCCAAGGCTGAGCTACTGCAAGAGCCTCCTAGAAAATCTTCTTTCTTCTCTTGCTGCCACTCCCCTCCTGCACTAGGCTGCTTTCAATGCAGCCAGTCGAGTGGTTTTTCCCAAAATTAGGTCAGATAATATCACTACTCTGATAAAAGATACCTAATGGCTTACCATCTCAGAGTAAGTGCAAGCAGTTCCTTCTGTTACTACTTTGCCTTAATTTTCTAAAGCTCTCCCCTCTTTAAGTAGATCCCATCTACTCTGGCCTCCTCATGTTTCTCTAACATGCCAGGCATGCTCTCATTTTAGGGCCATTCAAGCCTTCTGCTTGAAATGACCTTTCCAGATGTCTACATGGTTTTCCCCTGCTTCCTTCAGGCTTCTCTTCAGCTTGGCAATTCATCGCCCCATTCTCTGCTTTATTTTCTAAAGAAAGTATATATATTTGTACCAGAGTCTCACATAAGTAAAACTGATTCATGTGTCTGAATTCCTTTATAACTTTGGTTCCACTCTTACAGTTACAAAATTTTAAAATTACAGTGTTACATGACTTGAAGCAATTTTATAAGCTAGATTGGGCCATGAAACTTCTCTAATTATTTTAGGATATTGAGGATATTGAGGATATTTAGGATATTGAGGAAGAAAATAAAAGATTTAAAACTTTATGATTTTTCTAAATTTATTATTCTGAGAGGTCATGAGATTCTCATACCAGTGTGCTTTCTATATTTCTTTAAGCACAATATTAAGAGCAAAAATACTTTATTATTCCACTTTCCATCTTTTTATATGTAATATGTTGGATATAGTATCTACACCAAAATGGAATTGTTAAGACTAATTCACTGGTACAATAAAACTAGAGACAAAGATAATAGTAATAGGAATAATAAGAATTGCTAAAATTAAAGGACATGGTTGCTATGTATAGGCAATATGTTAATAATTTTAGAAATTTTTTTATATTTGGCATTTACATAAATTGATGAAGTAGTTGGTATTATTCCCAATATATAGATAAAGAAATTGAGACTTCAGTGAACTTACCATATTTACCTAACGGGTCTCTGGCTGAGCAGGATTCAAGCTAAGTTTTGATTCCAAAGCCCATCCTTATTGCAGTAGCCCACATATTATTCATACTGTATAGTCATTTACTGAGAAATCTGAAAATACCAATTTTGAAAATAAAATGGTTACATCTTTCAGATTAAAGAATAGCAAATTCTTATCAATGTTCTTTTATAACAATTTCTGTTCTATTCATCTAATGAGACTCTGAAATATATACATACCTAAGCTAAATACAATATAATCCTAAATTGACAAAATGAGAAAGTAATCTACCTATATGGATATAGAAATTGAATTCTTTCAAAATCTTTAAGATTTAATTATCTGCAATAATTTTGCTAGTTTTGCTCATGCCATAATCTTCCATATCCCAATATATATAAAATTATAATTTCCTAACCTGTAAAACTTGTGTTGTCAAGGGTGACAAGAAACTGGCATGCTTCTAAACTGATAATGAGAGTGTGAATTGTTTAACATTTCAGAATAATGATTTGTCAAAATTTCTAAAACTTTAAAATGTGTCTAAATCTTTGAAATTGCAATCTCAAAATTTTGGCTCTATCCTAGGCAGATAATAGCAAAGGAACAGCATGATATATAAAAAAGAGGGGCTTCACAGTGTTGCTTACAGTATTAGAAAGCATACAAAAAGTAGATGATTGATTACATATTTTATGATACATACACATAAGGCCATTAATAATGAAATACTGTACTTCCTTTTGATAACAACACATATCACATCACCATCAAGAATGCTCTGACCTTGGAGGAGAGCCCTTTGTTTATTAATGTGAGGAAACCAAAGAAATAGTAATGTCTATTCTAATTACTAAAATAATATTAGTAAATTGTGTGTATGTTTTATTTAGATCCTGTTTACTTGGTGACATGAAAACATGTTTATAATATAAAGATGAATTAAAAAACTTACAAGATAAAAAAAAAACACTTTCCTGAAAGAATTTTTTAGCAGAAATAACACTCTATTTCCAAAATTAAAAATAAATTATCTTTTTGTATTGTAAACTTAACTGTGAATTGTGGGTACATCATTATTTATCATAGACTATAATTTAAACCCAAACACGATACTCATTTTAAATGGTATGCTTGAATTTTCATAACTTTTTTCTTTTTCTTTTTATCTTACAAAGTATACTTAAAATAGTATTTATATTTAATAACAAAATAGTCACATTTATTCTTCTTTTTAATTGATTTCTTTTAAACAGTTTTAATTTCAGTCTGTAAATTCCCTCAATACATGTGAAAGTGCCCATTCCACAGGTAATTTTTAAAAATTATATGTGATGACTGTTTACTAATGGTGCCATCTTTTTATAACATACATTAATCTTTGATACAGTAGAAAGCAGCTCAATTTTAGAAATTTGCTTAAAACTATGAGATTTTTCACATTCATGTAGACCTTTCATTTTTCAAAATTTCAAGTTTTTTTTTATTAATCTGTGGGGTTTTTCAGTGCCATTATTCATTTAACAAACAACTTACCACCAATAAAGTGGACAGTACCTTCATGTTTGCTTTATCCTCACCCTTGTCATTTATATTATGTCCTTTTAATAACCTATTTTAAAGACAGTGAATGACTCATAAATATTCTTCTGAGAAATTTCAAGTGAAAAAATACAGAAAACTAGAAATTAGCTTTGCTCTAATTCAACATGCTTGTCACAGAACATATAAGTGTTCAGATTCAATTATTGATACAACTATATATCTACTCTTGTACAGATCTCCAGATTTTAATTTGCATAACTGAAACCTTATATCCATTTACAATAACTCCTCCTTTTCCTCTTTTATTTAGCCTGTGGTAACCATCATTCCACTCTCTGCTTGTATGTCTTTGACTATTTTGCATACCTCATATAATCATGTAGTATTTTTTCTTTTGTGACTGCTTATTTTACATAAAATAATCTCCTCCAGCTTAATCCATGCTGTTGCAATAGCAAGATTTCTTCCAATGGCTGAATAAAAGTCCATTATGTGTATATATCTTATTTCCTTAATTCATTCACCCATCAATGGATACTTAGGTTGTTGCCTTATCTTGGGTATTGTGAATAATGCTACAAGGAGCACAGAAATACAGATATCCCTTCAAGATCCTAATTTTAATTCTTTTGGATAGATATGTAGAAGTGGATGGCTGGATCATATACTAGCTCTAATTTAAATTTTTTTGGAGGAACCTCCATACTGTTTTCTATAGTTGCTTCACCATTTTACATTTGCACTAGGTACAAGAGTTCTAATTTCTCCACATTCTAACACTTGCCATTCTTTTTATAATAAAATCATCTTAACAGGTATGAGGTACTAACTCATTGTGGTATTGATTTTCATTTCTCTGATAACTAGTAATATTGAGTACCTTTTCATATACTTGTTGGCCACTTATATGTCTTCTTAGGAGAAATTTCTATTTAAATCCTTTGCCCATTTTTAAATCATGCTTTTTTTTTGATATTGTTTTGTAGGAGTTCCTTATATATTTTGAATATCGACCCCTTATCAGATATAAGGTTTGCAATATTTTTTTCCCATTCTGTAGGTTGCCTTTTTATTTTGTTGATTATTTCCTTTGCTGTGCAGAAGCTTTTCAGATTTATATAATCCCACTTGTCTGTGTTTGCTTTTGTGAAAGAACAAATCTGGATGCATTATACTTCTTGATCTCATAATATGTTACAAAGCTACCATAATCTAAACATTATGGTACTGATATAAATATAGTCATATATACCAATGGGACAAAATAGAGAGTGCAGAAATAAACCCTCACTTATATGGTCAAATAATCTTTCAGGGACGCCTGTGTGGCTCAGGTGGTTAAGTGGCTGCCTTTGGCTCAGGTCATGATACCAGTGTCCTGGGATAGAGTCCAACGTCTGGCTCCTTGCTTGGTAGGGATTCTGCTTCTCCCTCTCCCTGCTCTGCCTGCTCTGCCTGCTGCTCCCCCTGCTTGAGCTCTCTCTCTGACAAATAAATAAAGCTTTTGAAGAAACAAAAATCCGTCATATGGATGCCAAGGCTACACAACAGGGAAAGTCTAGTTTCTTCAACAAATGGTGTTGGGAAAACTGGATATCTACATGCAAAAGACTTAAAGTGGACTCAACTTAGCTTCATCTCATCTTACACTATACACAAAAAACAACTCAAAATGAATTAAGGACTTAAATAAACACCTGAAACTGTAAAACTCCTAAATTAAAACATAAGGGTAAAACTTCTAGACTTTGGTCTTGGCAATTTCTTTTTTTTTTTTTTTAAGATTTTATTTATTTGCGAGAGAGAGAATGAGAGACAGAGAGCCTGAGAGGGAGGAGGGTCAGAGGGAGAAGCAGACTCCCTGCTGAGCAGGGAGCCCAATGTGGGACTCGATCCCGGGACTCCAGGATCATGACCTGAGTGGAAGGCAGTTGCTTAACCAACTGAGCCACCCAGGCGCCCTTGGCAATGATTTCTTAGCTAGTAAAACTTAACAATATACTGCAATTTTTTTCTTCAAAGTCACATCTACAAGATGAATTCCATTTAAACAAAAATCTAATCTAAGTTAAGCATCTAATGAAAATTGATAATTTTGAAGGTGATTCCCTGTATTTAACCTTTAAGTTTCTATGAAAATCTATTTCTCTCTCTTTTTCTTCTATCACCAAACATACACACATGTATATATGTATACACCACAACTTCCATATATATGGAACATCAATATCCATGTATATATCACATTCTCTTTCTCTGTTTCTCTTTCTTTTTGTCCCTCTCTCACTCTCTTACTCTCTCTCCACCTTGTAAAAGAGAAGTGGTATGAAATTGAGTAAAAATTATATTTTATTAGTTCATCATGCATTAACATAAGCATGGAAAATTCAAATGACCTTTCAATTTGCCAAATTTAGAAGATTTTGGAAAAATTCTAAATATCTCTGGGTCTCTTCTCTATATAACAAGGAAGTGTATGTTTGAAGACAATTTTAACTTTATAAGTGGCTCCTTCTTATTTCATAACTTTGCTTTTTATTTTAGTGTAAATTATTCCTAAATCTTCTAAATATACAGTGATGTATGTTTGTGATAATAAAAATTATCTGTGATTTTATTTTATCCAATATAGCTTATATAATAAAGTTAGAAAAAATTAGGATATAATAAAGTTAGAAAAAATTAGGAAAGATTAAAAATTACAATTTATAAAATCATTAAATAAAACACAGGTTTGAAGTAATACATATTGTCCTTGTGTTCATGAGATAAACAGGTAAGTTTTATCCACTGGCAGATATTTTCCTTAGAGTCCACCTTTGAATAATTTTTCTTACCACTTTTAGTGCCTATTCAATTGGCATGAATTTTATCATTATTTGAGATGTTTGTGTTTGTAGAATATACCATATAATCCCCTGTAGTAACAATATATCCCATATAAACTGTTATCAGTGGGCCCAATTAATCAGATCCAATAAAAAGGAAGTAAATCATTTTGAAATTCAGAATTTAGGATATTGGGAGGTATCAAATAAAGGTATTTTTTTAATTTTTTTTAATTATGTTATGTTAATCTTCATACATTACATCATTAGTTTTTGATGTAGTGTTCCACGATTCATTGTTTGCGTATAAGACAGCAGGAAGGGGAAAAAAGGTATTTTTTTTTAATGCAGATGGTCTTTTCACAAAATATGTTTAATTCCAGCTTTTCATTATATACTTTTTTAATCAGCCTTATAAAATCTTATACAGGACTAGATGACATGAATTCTTTTTAATAGATTTCTTATTAACATTGCAGACTATAATAGTTCTAACTTCAAAGTTTAATTTATTAATTAATGATAGGGAGCATGATCCCAAGGTTTATAGTGCTTTGCTAACTACTAGGAAGCCAGAATTTTAAAAGTAGAATGATCGAAAAAGGAAAAGAAAATCATCATTTGCTCTCATGAAAGTAATGATAGTGTATGGTAATGAGAAAATGACAAATTAGAGAAATGTTTTCTAAAGATAATCCTTAACAGGAAGCTACTACTATGACTATGTGTTTTCTAATTAACAACTATGAAACCAAATGATATAAAGAGAAATTATATTTTAGAAAGGTATGTATAACACACAATATCTACAAATATGCTACCATATTTAGAATATTTGTATATACATTTACAGTTGAGTACTATAACAATGATTATGAAATTTCACATGGCATATTGCATCTTTTATTAGTTTAAATATTCATGATCTTCGTATCTTCAACATTTTGTGAGGAGGGACTATTGTCACCTTTGGTGAGATGCTTAAGGCCTTTATAAATACTGTTTGTGTTTTCATATGCTCATGTTTTAAGCTAAGATATTAATTTTAAAAGTTAAATATCAACAATAATTTGAAATACTTTACCTTTTAAATTATACAAGATTTTGGATATCTTAAATATGTTGTTAAAAAGCATTAATTTCTGTATACACATACACACACGTACATATTCTCTCTCTTTCTCTTAACAATGTTAGGAGCCATAATCACTTAACTAATTGTTTTTGCTAATTTAAACATTAGTAGAGTGTTTCATTACTGTCATAGATTATTCACTTTAATGTTTGGATTTAGGTATTTCTTATAAAAATATTACATATGTTGAAACTACCACCTTAAATACAAAGTCTATCAAATTACTCAGTAGTAAATAGATCTAAAAACATCAAACAAAAACAACATTCTGTTTCAGAGGGAACCATTGAGAAACATCTGTCTCTCCTAAATATAATTAAGTAATCAGCTAAAAGGGGCCATGTGTTATTGAGTAACTCGTCTTTGGGTATATTTGCATTAATTCTCTAATCACTTGTGAAATACTAGTTTCTATGAAGTGTGACATGGCATATATTATAAAAACAAAATTGTTCTTAGGTTTCAAAAATGATTAATTTCTATATGAATGTCTTTCAAATGGATTTTTTTAAAAAGTTTGCAAATTCATGAAAATACTGCACTGCGGGGAATGGCCAGCAATTCCTGTACTGAGGATGAAAGATGACTCCAAACTTCGCAGTGAAAGAGAAGAGAAGGCAAGGGGATCAAGCTCAGAGACAAGACCCTTTGTTCTTCTTTGCTCCCACTTTTATTGGTCTTTCAGGATAATCACAAATCCTTATCACTGTTTCTCAAGCACATTATGTGTGACAAAGGGGTCTTACTGAAACTAGGAGGATCTGTTTGCAGGAAAGATACGATATGCTAATCTGAGTGTTCTACTAAACATAGCCTAAGGGACAGTGCATATATCTCTTAGATCTCAGGGCAGCTGTTTGGGCTAAGAAAGCTTTGGGGAAGGCAGTTGCCCGTGGCATTCCTAAAGCAGAATGGTCACACAGGCCTTGGCATTCCAAAGGCCTGCATCCTGCTCCAAAACCTTCCATAGCCTCCAAGGGCCTCTGTGTTACATTTTAGCAAGTCAGGTATTATGGATGATTCATGCTCTACATTAACCCCAACACTGCACTTTAGTGCAACATACCTTGTGAGTTCTCTATGCTTATAAGAACATTCCCTTTCATATTTTCAGAAATTTTCAGTTAAAGTCTCAAAGAATGGCTTGCTATTTTTTCATTTTTTTCATTAAAAAATTCCAAGTGAACGGCATCAACCATGTCATTAATTGTAATATGATATTTCATTCACAAAACCAAATATCTTAAAGACCCATCTGCTACTGAGACAATGTTACTGATAACTTGAACCTCCTCTATCATTCATGCTCAAATATTTATCTACATTACAAACATTTCAGAACCATTTGTCTGGATCTGCCACAAATCTTGTTTCCACAGTTATTGTTTAGGATTAAGTACTAACTAATTTTTACTTTAAATGGTTTCCTTATCATAAATATGTTGTTCTGTGTCTCACCATTTTCCAATTACCTTAAAGATTAAAAGAGATCTTTTCTGCCTGGTTTTTACATGTTCTTCATTATTATTTTTTAAAAGATTTTATTTATTTATTTGACACACAGAGAGAGATAGCGAGAGCAGGAACACAAGCAGGGGGAGTGGGAGAGGGAGAAGCAGGCTTCCCGCTGAGCAGGGAGCCCAATGCGGGGCTCCATCCCAGAACCCTGGGATCATGACCTGAGCTGAAGGCAGATGCTTAACGACTGAGCCACCCAGGTACCCTGCCTTTCATTATTATTAATCAGAGTTTAAAAATCAACCCTAATTTTTCTATTATTTCATCAATAGGATATTTAAAAATTAATGTTTATGTGCTTTTTTAAAAAAGATTTTATTTATTTATTTTCCAGAGAGAGAAAGAAAGAGTCCCAAGCAGGGGGAGTGGAAGGCAGAGTGAGAAGCAGACTCCCCACTGAGCAAGGAGCCTGATGCAGAGGTCCATCCCAGCACCCTAGGATCATGACCTGAGCGGAGGCAAACACTTAGCAGACTGAGCTACCCAGGCATCCCTGTTTATGTACTTTTAATAGCAAACATTAAAAATATATGATAAAGATATATTCATAATCACATTCAAAGGTCAACAAATTTTCACTTATTGATAAAATAAGTTGGTAGAATGTAAGTTTGTAAAAGTCTTAATACCGAAAACCAACTTGAAATAACCACTTTAAATATAGCATTTCGATAAAACAGTAGAATACATATTCTTTAAACTGCATAGAATTTGCGGCACCTGGGTGGCTCAGATGGTTAAGTGTCTGCCTTCAGCTCAGGTCATGATCCCAGGGTCCTGGGATCGAGCCCCGCATCAGGCTCCTTGCTCTGCGGGAAGCCTGCTTCTCCCTCTCCCACTCCCCCTGCTTGTGTTCCCTCTCTCGCTGTGTCTCTCTGTCAAATAAAATCTTTAAAAAAATAAAATAAAATAAAAATAAACTGCATAGAATTTATTCATTATCATACCACATACTCTGTATGTAATGCAAAATATATTCTCAAACCACAATTAAATTATAAATCAATAATGAAAAGGTATTTGACAGATCCCCAAACATGTTGATACTAAAACATCCAGTTCTAAATAATAAATAGGCTAACAGGAAAAAAAAAATAGAAATTAGAAATATTTAAGCTGAATGAAAGTGGAACATAGTATTTCAATATTTGTGGAATACACATGTAACAGTGCCTTTAGGGGAATTGATAGCACTAAACTGTTATGTTAGGAAAGAGGAAAGTTCTCAAATCAATGACCTCAAGTCTTCACCTTTCAAAATAGAATATAAAATTAAATAAAAACAAGCAGGATAAATTTATAAAGTATTAAAATCAATGAAATGGGAAAAATATATTAAAATCTATAATACCAAATGCTGTTTATTGCTCTGATTAATAACATTAATAAACTCTTGCAAATCTATCAGAAAGAGAAAAAAAAGCCTATTAACTAATAACAAGAATGAGACCAGAATAGCAAAACTTATTTTGACAAAACCAAAATACTACCCAATTTCAAGATAACTTATAAAGCTACATGGATTAAAACAATGTGGGGGTGCCTAGGTGGCTCAATCTGTTAAGCATCTGATTCTTGGTTTCAGCTCAGGTTGTGATCTCAGGGTCGTTATCTCAGGGTTGTGAGATCAAGCCCCGTATTGGGCTTTGCACTCAGCACGGAGTCTGCTTGGGACTCTCTCTCTCTCTCTCTTAATTAATAAATAAATCTTAAAAAACAAACAAACAAACAAAAAAACCAATGTGACATTGACATAGAGATTTGGATCAATGGAATAGAATACAGAAATAGTTTTGTTCTAAGATAGATAATTTCTTTACAAAGTTGCCAATAAAATTTAATGACAAAAAGATAATCCTTTCAGCAAATAATCCTATTACAACTGGATAGCCATATGCAGAAAAAAATGAACTTCAACTATTACATTACAATATTACATTAATACCAATGTTAATACAAAAATGATCATAGCGTGGGATGTACAAGGTAAACCTATCAAATTTTTATAACAAAATCCAGGAGAAAACCTTAGTGAACTTGTATCTAGCAAAGTTTTCTTAAATGACCCAAAACTATAAATTATAAAAGAAAAAATTTAGTCTGTTGCATTTCTACACACTAATAATGAACTATCAGAGAAGGATATTAAGAAAAACAGTCCTATTTACAATCACAACAAAAAGAATAAAATAGCTAAGGATATACTTAAGGTTATGAAAATCTGCATTCCAAAAATTATGACACTGATGAAAGAAACTGAAGGAGACAGAAGTAAATGGAAAGATATTACATGCTCACAGATTGGAAGAATTAATAGTGTTAAAATGTCCATACTACCAAAGGCCTGAATAGCCAAAGCAATCTTTAGAAAAAAGAACAAAGCTAAGGTATATACACCCTGGTAAAACTACAGTACAAAACTATAGTGACCATAAAAACAATCACATAGAACAATGGAGCAGAAAAGACAGTCCAGAAATAAATCCACATATACATGGTCAATTAATTTACAACAATGGTGCCAAAAATACACAATGGGTAAAGGACAATTTCCTCAATAAACAGTGTTAGGAAAGCTGACTAGTCACATGCAAAAGTATGAAACCGGACCTCTTACACAATACACAAAAATTAACCCAAAATGGATTAAACATTTGTGCATAAGACCTGGAAACATAAAATTCCTGGAAGAAAACACAGCTGATAAGCTCCTTGACATTAGTCTTGACAATGATTTTTTTTATTTTTTGGATTTGACACCAAAAGCAAAAACAACAAAAGCAAAAATAAGTAGGGCTACATCAAACTAAAAAGCTTCTGCACAGCAAAGAGAACCATCAACAAAATGAAAAGGCAACTACTGAATAGGAGAAAATATTTGCAAATCATATATCTGATAAACAGTTAATATCCAAACTATATTTTAAAAAAACATATAACTCAATAGCATAAAAACAATCTAATTAAGAAATGGACAGAGGATCTGAATAGACATTTTTCCAAAGAAGACATACAGATGGCCAACAGACATATTAAAAGGTGTTCGACATCACTAATCAGCAGGGTAAAGCAACTCTAAGCCACAATGAAATGTCACTTCACACCTATTAGAGTGGCGATCATCAAAAAGATAAGAACTAAGACTGATAAATCACAGACCTGTACCTCGGAAACAAATAATATTACTTATTATATGTTAAAAAAAATAGATAGTAGGAAGGGAAAAATGAAGGGGGGGAAATCAGAGGGGGAGACGAACCATGAGAGACTGTGGACTCTGAGGAAAAAAACTAGGGTTCTAGAGGGGAGAGGGGTGGGAGAATGGGTTAGCCTGGTGATGGGTATTAAAGAGGGCATGTATTGAATGGAGCACTGGGTGTTATATGCAAACAATGAATCATGGAACACTACATCAAAACTAATGATGTAATGTAATGGAACAAATAATCCTAAAATTTGTATGGAACCAGAAAAGACCCCGAATAGTCAGAGGAATGTTGAAAGAGAAAAGCAAAGCTGGTGGCATCACAATTCCAGACTTCCAGCTCTATTACAAAGCTGTCATCATCAAGACAGTATGGTACTGGCACAAAAACAGACACATGGATCAATGGAACAGAATAGAGAGCCCAGAAATGGACCCTCAACGCTATGGTCAACTAATCTTTAAAAAGCAGGAAAGAATGTTCAATGGAAAAAAGACAGCCTCTTCAACAAATGGTATTGGGAAAATTGGACAGCCACATGCAGAAGAATGAAACTGGACCATTTCCTTACACCACACACAAAAATAGACTCAAAATGGTTGAAAGACCTCAATGTGAGACAGGAGTCCATCAAAATCTTAGAGGAGAATACAGGCAGCAACCTCTCCGACCTCAGCCGCAGCAACTTCTTCCTAGAAACATCACCAAAGGCAAGGGAAGCAAGGGCAAAAATGAACTACTGAGACTTCATCAAGATAGAAAGCTTTTGCAAGCAAAGGAAACAGTCAACAAAACCAAAAGACAACTGACAGAATGGGAGAAGATATTTGCAAATGACATATCAGATAAAGGGCTAGTATCCAAAATCTATAAAGAACTTATTAACACCCAAAGAACAAATGATCCAAGCAAGAAATGGGGAGAAGACATGAACAGACATTTTTCCAAAGAAGACATCCAAATGGCCAACAGACACATGAAAAAGTGTTCAACATCGCTTGGCATCAAGGAAATCCAAATCAAAACCTCAATGAGATACCACCTCGCACCAGTCTAATGGCTAAAATTTACAAGTCAGGAAACACCAGATGTTGGCAGGGATGTGGAGAAAGGGGAACCCTCCTACACTGTTGGTGGGAATGCAAGCTGGTGCAGCCACTCTGGAAAACGGTATGGAGGTTCCTCAAAAAGTTGAAAATAGGGCTACCCTATGACCCAGCATTTGCACTACTGGGTATTTACCTCAAAGATACAAACGTAGGGATCCGAAGGGGTACGTGCACCCCAATGTTTATAGCAGCAATGTTCACAATAGCCAAACTGTGGAAAGAGCCAAGATGTCCACCAACAGATGAATGGATAAAGAAGATGTGATATATATACACAACGGAATATTATGCAGCCATCAAAAGGAATGAGATCTTGCCATTTGCAATGACGTGGATGGAACTGGAGGCTATTATGCTGAGTTAAATAAGTCAATCAGAGAAAGACATGTATCATATGACCTCACTGATATGAGGAATTCATAATCTTGGAAAATAAACAGGGTTGCTGGAGTGGTGGGGGGTGGGAGGGAAGGGGTAGCTGGGTGATAGACATTGGGGCAGGTATGTGCTATGGTGAGTGCTGTGAATTATGTAAGACTGATGAATCACAGACCTGTACCTCTGAAACAAATAATACATTATATGTTCAAAAAAACAAAAAGAAGAAGATATTAGGAAGGGAAAATTGAAGGGGGGGGAATCAGAACAGGAGACGAACCACAGGAGACTATGAACTCTGAGAAACAAACTGAGGGTTCTAGAGGGAAGGGGGTTGGGGGGATGTGTTAGCCTGGTGATGGGTATTTTTTTTTTTTAAGATTTTATTTATTTATTTGAGAGAGAGAGAGAATGAGAGATAGAGAGCATGAGAGGGAAGAGGGTCAGAGGGAGAAGCAGACTCCCTGCCGAGCAGGGAGCCCGATGTGGGACTCGATCCCGGGACTCCAGGATCATGACCTGAGCCGAAGGCAGTCACTTAACCAACTGAGCCACCCAGGCGCCCCTGGTGATGGGTATTAAGGATGGGTATTAAAGAGGGTATTATGAGGGCTCCACTGCATGGAGCACTGGGTGTTAGATGCAAACAATGAATCATGGAACTCTACATCAAAAACTAATGATGTAATGTATTGTGATTAACATAACATAATAAAAAAAAACATAACATAATAAAATTTTTTAAAAAAGATAAGAACTTGCAAATGTTGGTGAGAATATGGAGAAAAGAGAACTTTTGTGTACTCTTGGTGGGAACGTAACTTGGTACAGCCACCATGGAAAACAGTACAGAGGTTCCAAAATAATTCAAAATAGAACTATCATATGATCCAACAATTCCCTTTCTGGGTATTTATTTGAAGAAAACAAAAACACTAACTTGAAAAGATATATGTGCTTTCATGTTCACTACAATATTATTTACAAAATTTCTAGTTATAAAAAAGGCCATGGGATTGTAATATACAACATGGTGATTATAGTTAATATTTACTGCATATTTGAAAGTTTCTAAGAGAGGATGGTAAAAGTTCTCATCATACACACTAAAAATTTTGTAACTGTTTATTGTATGGTGACAGATGTTAACTAGATTTATTGTGGTGATCATCTCAGAATATATACAAATATCATCATGTTGTACACCTGAGATTAATATAATGCTATATATCTATCATATGTCTTTAAAAAAATTTACCACAGAAAATATATAAAAAGAAAATGGATTATGTTCTTTGTGGTGTTCCTATGTGTTCTGCTGAAGCACTAATTCTAACCTTTTGCTAACACAATTTGTATTGTTTTATTTTTAGTTTCAGTATAACTTGCAGAGTGGAGCTTTCCCTAACTTTCAACTAGGTTGGGGCTCCTGCATAATTTAGACTCTCATCATATAATATGTATATTTATAGTACCATGAAGACTGAAATCCATGAAAACAAGCACTGTGTTTGCCTTATCCTACTATGAGTTCCTGGAACATAAGAGAATATGGTAAACATTGACTTATAAGGTGCTTGTACATCTAATAAACTTCTAACACCCTACAGATGAAGAAATGGAAGTCTAAGAACTTTCATAAATTCACAGTATAATTAGCTGAAGACCAGAACTACTACTACTAATCAAATTTCCAATTCTCAGTTTATTGTGTGTGTGTGGTTTTTGGTTTTACCTTCTACATTAGGTTAGCTAAAGATAAAATTAATTTATTAAAATTTTAAATCTCCAAATTTAAAATAATTATGTTATTTCTCCCCTACTTAACAATCCAATGTTGATTTTGCAGATTGGATAACACTCCCTAGTTGTGATACAATGACCAAGGTTTCTTCCATTTTGGAACTTTCTTTTTTTTAAGTTGCTTTATTATTTTATTTATTTATTTATTTATTTATTTATTTATTTATTTATTCATATTTTATTCCACATACAGCAGTTGAAAGTATATTTCTGAAGACTATAATATACATTGTAACAAATTAAAGAGACAAACTTAAGAAATTAAAAAATGGCCAAAACTTAAAACACATTTAAATTTTATATATTCTGTAAGAAAACAATCTTGAGTTTGCTAATATTTTGTTTTGTTTTGTTTCAAGTTTTCATTTGAAGTCTAGTTAGTTAACATATAGTGTAATATTGGTTTCAGGAGTAGAATTCAGTAATTCATCACTTACATATAACACCCAGTACTCGTCACAACAGGTGCCCTCCTTAATACCTACCACCCATTTAACCCAAACCCCTACCCACCTCCCCTCTAGCAACCCATAGTTTGACCACATGGATACTGAGTTTATGTTGAAAGCTGTCTCTTTTCCACCCAGCTGGAAGAGAAAAATGACCGAAAACACTCTCTGTGGGAGATTTCTATAGGCTGGTACTGAAAATAGTGTACATTACTTCTTCCCACATTTCATTCACCAGCATAGTCACCCAGCCTCACCTAAATGCAAGAGAAACTGGTAAATGGACTTGGGGTATGCCAACAAAAAGTAGACAATAGCCAGTCTTTGCCAAATGCAATACACTGTAATTAATATCTAGATTCTAGAATATCAAAATATAAGTATTCTATTTTAAAGTGGTAACTCTTAGGAGTAAGGTTAGGCATAACCCAGTATCTAAAAGACTGAGCTAAATTTGATGGGCAGAATTTAAAACATATGACCAAATAATGGCATTTCTATATAATTTAAAGGCAATAAAATTGTAATCACCTCTTCTAACTAAAATGTTCTAATCAGTATCTGAATTACACTTCTTGTTAGGTAAAAATTATTATAGTTACTTACTCCGCTTCATAGTTTCACACACTTGTTAAACATTAAAATGGTGAGAGCAATTCTTTCATTTTCTTAAAGAATAAATTATTGTAAAGGTCATTGAGATCTATATGCTCTAGAAGAAAATAAGGGAGATTTTACACTGGATGTGAAAAAAGAAATTCATTTTACTTATCAACATTACATTCAACTTTCCCTGTGTTGAGGAATACACCTTATGGTATGTTAGTGTAAATAATGCACAAGGAGAATAATGGTTGTAAGTTGAGCTGACAAAAATTGCATGTACTACACAACAAAACCGGGAAAAAAATTAATGTACATGGTCAATGATGAAGGCATAAAAACTGGGAGTCATTTTGGAAGCACTCATTTTTAACTCTATCAATATTTATTTCCTTAAAGTAATTTTTGCAAAAAAAAATTAACAATTGAATATTTTCAGTAAATTCACTCATTGCATATGGTTTGGTTTCTATAATTTACTGTGTGGAGATAAGTTTCCAGAAGAAAAATACTTAATTTAGGTTGATGTAATTGTAAAAGCAATTGAGAGATGACAGTGATTTGTATTTATTCTCAGTTTCAATTTGTATCTGAAGAAGAACACCAATTCAGTTTCATTAGGCCTATGGTCCATACTAATTTTCCCGGCTGTGCTTCTGCATATTTTGATAACCCTGGCCAAATATTATGTTAGCATCATTGTCAATAATCAAAGAGATTTAAGGATACTGTTACACAAACTAACAGCAGTTTATATAATTATATGATTTTATTTTTATTTAAGTATTTGATAAACAATACCTATTAGTAGATTGTTTCATTATTATATACTATGTTTTAGAAAATTTTCAATAACCTCAAATTTAACAGTGGAGTAACAGAGAATCCACATATTGTAAAAGGCATATACCAAATGTTAGAATGCCACCTCATTATTTTAACAAATTAAAGTAAAGCAAAACTACAGAATTGGTGGTCATTTGTGCTATGCACATGTTGTATCTATGTTATATATATGTGTTATATATACTGGGCTTTTAAGAAAAAATGGACTTTTAATGCTTTGATAGCAAGGGATAATTGTCATGTTACAGTTGTAAGCATAACCAAATTGAAATAGAAAACTAGATATCTATACATGTATATATATTTTGGTCTGTCACTAGGGCACTGGAATATATGGATGACCCTGGACAAATACATATACAAAATATATATTCATAAGGAGACCCTACTATCCACATAGATAATTTGACTTAAATACAGAATTAGTGGGTCCATGTAAGTTATGGTGGTTTATCAATAATTATTTAGAATAACTGATAGAGAAGGAATACTCTATGGGCAAAGGATAGTCTCTTTTAGTACATACAAGACCTCTTCATAAAGCTCAGGCACCATTTCCTCATGTTTAATGCTGGGAATCATCTCTTTGCATTCCTTATTATCAAATGTGCCATTCTTACCACCGTCGTGGGAACATTGACTAGAGAAAGCTGACATATGGTCATATACAGTCTTAAGCCAAAGTGTGGGTAATGTATCATAGGTGGCCCAGAGCCCTGAACTCTCCCTGAGTCGAAGTGACACTTATGATCGGTATATCAGCACCCTTCTTGCTATTCAAATTAAAATTATCTCATCAAATTATTATAGGCCAATAGGAGTGATCTGCTCTACAGGCCACCTCCTTGTGACTGAGGTTTGGTTCCTGTGCCCCAAGATGACCTGATCTGCACAAGATCCACAGCTCCTGGGGCCATCTGATTGAACACATTCATGGGACAGAATGCTGGAGGTATGATAACACTAAAAAGTGCAGATTTTCGTACAAGCATATAATTTATATTTGATTTTAAAAGAAATGAGATGCAAAGTTATACCATACATAATGTGTTGAAAACTAAAAATAGAGATACAGTTGAATACGGGATTAAAATTTAGTATTAGCATAAGTAGTATTTATAAATGGTAAAAAGGGAAATAACTTAAGTAGATATAATACATCAAGACATATTACAGACTGCCTAATTAGAGAAAATGAAGAGAGACAATATTTCAGCAAAGGAACTAGGCCAACATTTTGTGTTGTCAAAACAAGTCATGAGAAATCATAGCAAGATGTGTATTTTGTATATGAAATCTCACCAGTGTTGATGTTCATACACATTCTCTGGTATTTAAAATTATTTGATAACATATTGTTGATAGGCTATCAAAATACAGGAGAGATTGTGAAAAGAAAGGATAATACAATAGGAATTTAATGTGTGCCATACCTTTGTAGAAAGTAGCAAATTTATATTATGACCCAAAATAAATACAAATTAAATTAATTAAAAGTAATTATTTTCAAAACATAGGTTAAACAATTAGTTATTTAAAGATAACATCCCAGAGTCCAGAGTGTCTCATGGTTTGTCTCCCTCTCTGATTTCTCCCCATTCCGTTTTCCCTCCCTTCCCCTGTGGTCCTCCGCGAGATTCCTCATGTTCCACATATGAGTGAAACCATATAATTGTCTTTCTCTGCTTAACTTATTTCACTTAGCATAATCCCCACCAGCTCCATCCATGTTGATGCAAATGGTGTGTATTCATCCTTTCTCATGGCTGAGCAATATTCCATTGTATATATGTACTACATCTTCTTTATCCATTCATCTTTGAAGGGCATCTTGGCTCCTTCCAGTTTGGCTATTGTGGACATTGCTGCTCTGAACATTGGGGTGCATGTGCCCCTTCTTTTCACTACGTCTTTATCTTTGGGGTAAACACCTAGTGGTGCAATTGCTGGATCACAGAGTAGCTCTATTTTTAACATCTTGAGGAACCTCCATACTGTTTTCCAGAGTGGCTGTACCAGCTTGCATTCCCACCAAAAGTGTAAGAGGGTTCCCCTTTTTCTATATCCTCGCCAACACTTGTTGTTTCCTGTCTTGTTAAATTTTGCCATTCTAAATGATGTAAGGTGGTATCTCAGTGTGGTTTTGATTTGTATTTCCCTAATGGCCGGTGATGTTGAACATTTTTTCATGTGTCTGTTAGCCATTTGAATGTCTTCTTTGGAGAAGTGTCTGTTTATGTCTTCTGCCCATTTATTAACTGGATTATTTGTTTTTTGGGTGTTGAGTTTGAGAAGTTCTTTATAGATCCTGGATACCAACCCTCTATCAGAAATGTCATTTGCAAATATCTTCTCCCATTCTGTGGGTTGCCTCTTAGTTTTGTTGAATGTTTCCTTTGCTGAGCAAAAGCTTTTTAATCTTGATAAAGTCCCAAAAGTTCATTTTTGCTTTTGTTTCCATTGCCTTTAGAGACATGTCTTGAAAGAGGTCATTGTGGCCAATGTCAAAGAGGTTACTGCCTTTGTTTCTCCTCTAGGATTTCGATGGATTCCTGTCTCATATTTAGGTCTTTCACCCATTTTGAGTTTATCTTTGTGTATGGTGTAAGAGAATGGTCCAGTTTCATTCTTCTGCATGTGACTGTCCAATTTTCCCAGCACCATTTATTGAAGAGACTGTCTTTTTTCCATTGGATATTCTTTCCTGATTTGTCTAAGTTTAGCTGACCATAGAGTTGAGGGTCCATTTCTGGGTTCTCTATTCTGTTCCATTGATCTCTGTTTCTGTTTTTGTCCCAATAACATGCAATCTTGATGATGAATGGGAATAAATCAGAGAGGGAGACAAACCATGAGAGACTCTGGGCTCTGGGCACCAAACTGAGGGTTACAGAAGGAAGGGGGTGGAGGGATGGGGTAACCGGGTGATGGGTATTAAGGAGGGCACATGTGGTGATGAGCACTGGGTGTTATATGCAACTAATGAATCGTTGAACACTACATCAAAAACTGATGGCTACGTTGGCTAATTGAACATAATAATAAAAAAATTGTTAACAGAAAAAATAAAACAGAATTATGGTTTATAAAAAAAAAGATTAAAAAAAGAAATGGAATACTTCTACCCATATTATTCAGGACTAAATCCTAAATATTTTTAGATTTTATGTAAAGTCAGTTGGTTAGGAGCTTTAATTACATCTGCAAAGTACCCTCACAGAAACAACTAAATTAGTGTTTGATGGAATAATTGGGGACCTTAATGTATACAAGTTGCCATATTAAAAAAAGTCACTGTAGATGAATAAACTGAATAAAATATTTACTAAGGGAAAAAAACAACATCCTTTTTTCACACATTTACATATATGAATAGTAAAGTTTCATTAACACACAGAATATTTTAATCTATATGCACTTTATGAAGTTCATTACGTAGTTGATTTTCAAGGTTTTGTTTATTTATTTATTTATTTATTTATTTATTTATTTTAAAATTTTATTTATTTATTCATGAAAGAGAGAGAGAGAGAGAGAGGCAGAGGGAGAAGCAGGCTCCCAAGGAGCAGGGAGCCTGATGCAGGACTCGATTCCAGGACCCTGGGATCATGACCCGAGCCGAAGGCAGACGCTTAACCATCTGAGCCACCCAGGCGCCCAACTTTCAAGGTTTTAAACTTCTCAGTGATTTTTCTCAAAAAGTATCTAGGCTCACCATAATAGTATTATTCCTGGTGAAATCATATAAATCGCAATGTTTCCATTGTGTAGCACTGCTTTATAAAATAATTATGTACAAAAAAATAATAATTATGTACAGTATCAAAATAATACTTGACTTTATTAAGGTTAAAACTTAAGCTCTTCAAAAGTAATTTTAAGAAAAGGAAAGGCAAGCCATAGAATTAGATAAAATATTTGAAATGCATAGTTCTAATAAACATTTTGTATATCCAGAATGTTTATATAATTATATATAAAGCTACACTGTGATACATCACACACATACAGGAATGGTTTAAACCAAAAGCATTAGGATAAATAGAAAAAAAAGAATACAGACAAAAATAATTGCTAGAGAAAATGTGAAAGAACTATCTTGCTGGTGAGTCTTGAAAATGGGGCAACTGCTTTGGAAAGCTATTGACAGTTTTTATAAAGTTAAACATACAGCTATTATATGACCTAGACATTCTACTGCAAGAAAAATAAAAACATATGTCCACACAAATATTTTAAACAAAAAAGTATACAGCTTTATTTACCAAAGACCAGAGCTGGGGGAAAAAATTTCAGGTGCCCATCAACAAGTGAATGGAAAAAGAATTAACTGCTGATACAAAAAACAGTACAGATGATTATTAAAATTTTTATGCTGACAGAAGCTTGGTGCTAAAGAGTCATTATGTATTGTTCCATTTATATAACATTCAATTACAAACTAAGGTACATATAGACAAAACACTACAGAGATTCATGGGACTGGAAGTTGATGCAAGCATGAACAACAAATGAGGGTAAAGGAGATGTTTTATATCTTGATTGTGGTAGTAGTTTCAGAGGTAAATACATCTATAGAAATTCATTTCTACCTTTTAAATGGGTACAGTTTATTATACCTCAATAAAACTGTATTACAGGGGCACCTGTGTGGCTCAGTCATTTAAGCGTCTGCCTTCAGCTCAGGTCATGATCCCAGGGTCCTGGTATCAAGCCCCACATCGAGCTCCCTGCTCAGTGGGGATCCTGCTTCTCCTTCTCCCTCTGCCTGCCTCTCTGCCTGCTTGTGCTCTCTCTCTCTCTCTCTCTGTCAAATAAATAAATAAATAAAATCTTAAAATAAAATACAAAAAATTAAAACTGTTTTACAAAGTCCAGTGGTGGCTGATAAAAAGTGATCCTGAACAAAAGTGATCAGTATAGAAATGGAGGAAAATACACAAATATACAGAATTTTTCGATTTTCTCTGAGTTATCTGGAGTTAGGGTTATGGCTTAATAAAATCTATAAAATTGTCCTGACATCATAATATCCTTTTTTATTCTCAACAACTTATTGTTTTAAACAATGAATTATGTGTTCATGATACAGTGCAGAATTAAATTCTCAGGGTGACCAGTTAATAAGTGATTGGGCTGCATTTCACCTCAACTATCTCTCTCTTAAATTTGTCAATTAGGCCTAGACCTTGATAGCTGGTTATATATATATTGGTTATTTACACCGTTTCTCCCTAATTCATATGAACCTGCCATCTTTGTGATTATGTATGTATTGAAAGAAGCATCATGTCCTTCCTGTTGTAAATAATCTGTACTTGGACATATGTTATCGCTTTTATTTCACCGTTTTTGGGGATACTTTTTTTTTAACAGCATGCTTTTTTTGTTGTTTCAAGTTTTTATTTAAATTCTACCTATACATTCTTTAAAAAGTTTTGAGGGTTTGTTATTTGTAATGGAACAATAATTATCAGACTGATAATGATAGGTACCATGATTTAACCATGTATTGCTCATCTGTTATATGACAGGCACTCTTTGGGACTCTAAGAAACATAAAAGATTAAGATGTGGATCTCACCCTTGAGGACCCACTGCCTGCTGATAAAGATATTTATCACTGTATTTCAGCAACCTTAAATTGCCATGGATTATAACACAATTATTTTATATACTCTTAAGAAAGAAAAATATACTGTCAATTAAAACTGAGCTAATCCCCTCTCATCTCATTAATTATAACACACTTCCAGGTTTCAGAGGTATTAGAATATAGAAAAATATGCATTTAGAATATTTGAAATATGATACTGGCATCAGTGTGATAAATGCTTTATCAACCTGAAGACAGAGAACAAAGAGAGGAGAAATAGCTAAGGCTAGCTTTCCCCAGGAGAATGGAGGAGAGTGTATTTAAGCTATGTCATAAATGATAAGTAATATTTAAGATATGTCATAAAGAAAAGGTAGAGATTTTATGGTAGCACACTGAAGTAAAGAAAATAATATCACTCTTCTATGCCTAAATTCTATAATCCTACAATAAGTCACTAGTAAGACGTATTATCATAATTGTGATTCACCCTCAGGTATTTGATGCTATCGAGTGCTACTCTCTGTGTTTGTCATTATTTTAACGGTTCTTTTATCCCTTCAGACCATAGGTTTTTATTTTTTTAATCTAAATGGCCTAATTTTGCCTTTGTTATCTGTCTTGTAACAATTTACACACTACCATCAGCTACTAGTTTTCAAAGTCAAACTTTCAGACTTTTCTTTCTGTTGTCACATTGAAGTATTTCCCTCGTAAATCCCATGTGGAAATACCATAATTTTATTCTTATGCCAGACCTCCTTTGGAAGTTCTCAAGCATTCTGTTTCTTTAATGTATAGCCATTTTACTCAAGGAATATTAGACCAAATGTATTTTAGACAAGTAAGTCCCCCAAACTCCTCCATTCTCTGTGCCTCGGTTGGAGATTTTCTGCTATAGTTTGAGGTAGAACTCCAGCATGTTAGTTTTACTGGTGAGATAGGTATTTTATGTAGTTTTCATAATCCACAATCAGATTCAAGAGCAGTATCTACTTCTTTTACTCATCTATATCTTTCCAGTAATACTATATCAAAGGCTGTCAACTTATTTTTTTAATATCACATATTAAAAATGTAAGACAATTTTTAAAATTACCTTCCCCAAAATATTTTATTTATTGAACTTTATTAAGAACTGCTAATTGTGAACAACTGATAATAGGTAATGGATAAACAACAGAAAGGGTAAAAATCGTCCATTTTTTTTCTTTCTTATTTCCCTATATTAATACCACTACCAGAAAAATATATATTATCCCTATGCTTCTGAAGACATTTTCTGTGAACTTAAAAATATGATTTTAAATAAATACATAAATGAGATTTGAAGAGACATTTTTAAATGATTATAACATGCCAACAGTATGCAAAGTTATTTCATTGGAAAGCTCTTTCAAAAACTTTAATAGGGAATTTTCCAATTCTCATGGAGAAGATAATGACTAATTTTCATGTTAATGCTTTGACCCTGATAGAGGGCAATTATCTCTGAAAACCAATCAAATATTCATTAGAGCTGAATAAATTTGTTATTTAACTTAACTGCCTTTTTAGCAACTCAAATGCCAATTTTAAAATGATATTAGTAGTATCTGACTGCATCAACTGGCCCATGTTTTAAGGTCTTCTCTAGATACTCTACTATATCATCTTAAACATTGCTATTCTTAACTTACTTCTAGATCAAATTTACATAAAACAATCATACTCAGTATGATGTATGACAGCATAAAAATTCAGAATGCAACTATAGTAATAGCAATGAAGTGAAATTTGATGCACTCCCTCCTGGCTGGTCATGTGCCAAGAAAGATATTAAGCAACTTTTAATAAAGTCAACAGAAGCAGGTCCTCAGATAGGCTGATTCCACTTTGTGGTAGCTAGTAAAATGGAGGAGTAAACTGAACCCACATGCATTGAATGCTTGTAGCTACATAATCATACATCCAGAGAATCACAGAAAGGAGGAATCCTATCATTTTCTCCCCCTGAGTGCATTTCTATTTCATATAGTTCATTTATATTTCAGCTTTTCTTCCTAAAGAATATCAAGTCAAAGATTTCTTCTTATAAGTAAACTGTCTGAATTCCTAAGTCCAATTTTTCCATTGAAAATTAAAAAGTGGCTGCTATAAAGTCATACATTATTGGTAAATTGGGTTTGGTTTTCTTTCTTTTTTTATAATTTTTTTTCTTTAAAATATATTGCTGTGAGCCCGTCATCCAACATAAAAAGCAGAGCATCGCCGTACTTTGCATCCACTTAACGTTCTCCTCCATTTGCCCATCTTCCCACCCTCTAGCCCAGCGATAAACACCAGACTTTGAATTGTGCATTCATTATTTCTTTTGAAAAATATTACTACACATATCTTTAGACAGCATGTTATTCAGATGTGCTGTTTTTTGTTTACAAATTCTAGATAAAGGGTATAAATGTATGTAGTATTTTAGAAGTTGCATTTTCATAGAAAATTAGATTTCTAAGATTCATCTGTATTAAATATACTCCTCCATATATCTAGGTGTCTTTTAATAGAATTCAATATTTTTAACAAAACAACTTTGCATAAGTTTGATTGGGTGCATTTCTAATTTCCTTAAAATTGTGTGGTAATTACAAATAACATTATTTTTATTTAAAATTATTTTAAAAATTTACTGATATAGAGAAATATGACTAATTTTATGGCTTTCTAACCAATTATCAGTTTTTCAAATTTTGAAATATTTAATTATTGACCTAGCGATCACCATTCCACTTTCTCTCTCTGAATTTGACTACTGTACTGAATTTCTTTCTATGAATTTTTAAACGTTTAATTGTTGCCCCAGCAACACCCCATTTTACTTTCTCTCTCTGAATTGACTACTGTCAGCACCTCATATAAGTGGGATTGTACAGAATTTGTCTTTTTGCAATGGGTTTATTTCATCTAGCATAATGCCCTCAACTTTCATTCAGGTTGTAGCATAGTTCAGAATTTCCCTTTTAAGGCTGAATAATATTCACTTGGAGGTATATAACACATTTGGCTTACCCATTCATCTATCAATGGGCATAGATTGCTTTTACTTTTTGGCTATTATGAATAATGCTGCTATGAACATGACTGTACAAATATCTCTTCAAGACCCTGCTTACAGTTCTTTTGGGTATGTATCCAGAAGTAGAATTCCTGCATCCTATGGTAATTCTATTTTTATTACTTAGAGAACCTGCCATATTGTTTTCCACAACAGCTATACTATTTTATAATCCCACCAACAGTAGACAAGAGATCCAATTTTGCCTTGTCCTTGCCAATAAATGTTACTGTCTATTTTTTTTAAATAGTAGACATACTAATGGATATGCTTTGTCCTTGCCAATAAATGTTACTATTTTTTTAAATGGTAGCCATACTAATGGATATGAGGTAGTATGTCATTATGGTTTTGATTTACATTTCCTTAATGAATAATGATATTGAGTACCTTTTCATTTGCTTGTTAGCCATTTGTATATCATTCTTGGAGAAATTTTCAAGTCCTTGGTCCTTTTTTTTCCCCTCTTGGTCCATTTTGTAATGGTTGTTTTCTTTGTTACTGAGAGTTGTAGGACTTATTTATATATTCTGGGTATTAAATCATAATCATATATGATTTGCAAATATTGTCTCCCATTTCATAGGTTGCTTTTTCACTCTAGTGATTGGCTAACTATCCTTTTAAATTCACATTAAAAAGTTAATAGTTGCTCTGTAAATTCATTTTAATTTTAGCACTCCAGGTATGTGCATATAATGACAGTGTTGTTTTTCACATTCAAGATGTTACATATTTTCATTTGAGTTTGTGTAGAATTGTTACCTAGATCCTTTCTGAATAATGACAGCAGTATTGATAAAAAGAAGTATTGATAACAAGAAACGTTTTATTGCTGATTATAGAGAAGTATTTCAAATATTGTCCTACTTAGAATAATATTTGCCATAATTTTAAATACTTTAGAATAATTTTAGATTTATAGAAAAGTTGAAAATTTGGTACAGGGGTTTCCTATATACCCTGTACCTGCTTTCCCTTACCAACAACATTTTACATTACTATGATAAATTTATAGAATTAATGAACCAATGTTAATACATCATTATACCTAAAGTCCATTCCTTTTTTTTTTCACATTTCTTAGTTTTTAGTTATTTACCTTTTCTTCCACTCCAGGGACACATCCAGGACTCCACATTACATTTAGTTGCCATGTTTCCTTGGACTTCTCTCATTTGTATCAGTTTCTTAGACTTTCTTTGTTTCTGATGAATGTTTCAAGGAATGCTGGTGAGGTATGTTAAAATATAAACTAAGGCATATTAACAATTTTAAGAGCTTATTTGAGCAAAAATCGATTAGAATCAGGTAGTTCCAAACCAGAATTGGTTAGGAGCACTCCATTGACTGGAGTTAGGGGAAAAAAAAAACTTAGATCTTCATCTACTTATGATGGGGTTGTCCTTATTGACAAACCTATTATAAAGTGAGAATATCCTAAGTCAAAAATGCAGTGAACACACCTATCCAACTGAACATCATAGCTTACTTAGCCAAGCCTACTTTAAGTGTCTCAGAACAATTATATTAGCTTAAGTTTGGCAAAATCATTTAACACGAAACCTATTTTATCATAAAGCATTGGGTATCTCATGTAATTTATTGAATGCTATACTGAAAGTGATAAACAGAATGGTTGAATGGATACAGAATGGTTGTAAGTGTATCAGTTGTTTACCCTCATGAATGTGTAGATGACTGGGAGTTGTGGGTCACTGCTGCTGCCCAGCATCAGGAGAGACTATCTTGCGGCATATTACTAGGCCAGAAAAAAAAATGAAAATTCAAAATTCAAAGTACAGTTTCTACTTAATGTACAATACTTTCATAACATTGTAAAGTAAAAAAATCATAAGTTGAACATTGTAAAACGGGGACCATCTGTATAGTGAAGTTGTAGAAGTAAAGAAAGAAAATTATTTGCTTGACTGACTATAGCTTAAAACCTAGTTAGCTGTTTGTGACTGGTTGTCCTTAGGTTTTGATTTCTTAACCTTGAGGAATTTACAAGCTTATATTTTGGTTTGCTTACATAGGCCACCAGAGCATTAGAGGCACTTCAGTTTAATAGACTCCTTGTTTAATTAATTTAACAGATGTTTTGTAGTATGTCCCTCTACTGGGATTTGTCTGATGTTTTCCTCATATTTAGACTGGAGTTACTGGTTTTTGAGAGGAAGACCACATAATTAAAGTGTCATTTTTATCACATCTTATCAAGGATACATACCATCAGCTAATCTTATCACTTTTGATATTGACCTTGATTACCTGGCTGAAGTATTACCTGTGAGTTTTCTCCACTAGAAAGTTATTCTCCATACCCTTTTCCACACTGTACTTTTGAAAGGTCACTTAGTACAACCTACACTTAAGTAGTGAGGAGTTATGATTTATCTCCTCAAGGATGAAATGTCTACATAAATTATGTGGAATACATCTGCATGGAAGATTTATCTTTTTCCCCATTTACTTATTCAATCCTTTATTTACATCAGTATGGACTCATGAATATTTATTTTATATTTTGAATTATAATCCAGTACTAATGTATTACTTCATTCCTTAAATTACTATAGTTTTGGCCATCAGAAGCTCTTTCATTTGGCATCTATGTCCCTCTGACATGCCACCATCACTGTGTACATGCATGCATGTGTGTGTGCATAGACTATGTGTGCTAAACTCTATATCATCCACTGACACTACAAGATGCTCCAGGCTCATTTTGTATAGTTTCTTCTTTAGTCTTCAAATCAGAAGCCCTTGTTTCTTCTGTTGGCAAATGATATTTGAAACCATGACTGAGATGCTAAGTGTAATCATTGCTACTGAGTTTCTTTGCTTCTAGGCCCTTCCAGCTTACGGGGTAGGAAAATATATGTATGTTGCTAACCTAAGTATATGCATATATCTATAAATATTTCTCTATCTATATACATGCCTCCATACTGATTTCTCCAATTCTAATCCATTACCCCATGGGTCATTACAGTCTCATCTCCATAATTGTGTGTAAATGCCCACTCCAAAATTGTAAAACCTAACTTTCACCTTCTGCTATCCATTTACTTAAGGGTTCAATTCCCATATACATTATAGCACCATCAGAACTGTTAACATGTATCCCTATAGAAAAAACATTGTTTTTTATGTTTTAGATTGCATCGTTTATGTACAATTACATTGTACATAATCCAAGATTTCATTCTTTATATATAATTTACCTTCGGTTTGAAAGATTCCATTCATTTACATAGTTATTTAGGTCAGCACATTTTCCTCCACCCCTTTATAAGTGCTATGGTCTAAATATCTGTGTCTACCCAAATTCATAGATTGAAATCTTAACCCCCAGGTGTGATGGTATTGGCAAGTGGAGCCTGTGAGAGGTAATTAGATGATGAGGAAGAAGCCTCCAAGAATGGGATTAATGCCCTTATAAAAGAGATCCCATAGAACTCCCTGGCCCCTTCTGCCATGTAGGATACAAGAAGTCTGCAATCCAGAAGAGAGCCCTCACTCAGTCATGCTAGCTGATCTCAGACTTCTAGTCTCTGGAAATATGTGCAAAATATTTCTGCTGTTTGTAAGCCATCCAGTCTGTCATATTTTGTTACAGTGGCCCAAATGGACTAAAACAGTGAGGTTGTTAAATGTAGTTGAAACAGGGTATTCTGTCACATTCTGCTTTCTATTCTAGGAATACCCAACCTCCTATATAATATTTTTAAAAATTTCATACATTAAATTTCAATGGGTTTAACAAAGGCATGGTGTCAGGTAACTGTGATTATATGTCACAGACATATAACCTGTCTGAAAGTTCCCTGTGCTCTCTCTAGTCAACTCTTCCCTTCTCCCCAAACACCTTTGACACACTGCTCTTTTTACTGTCTCTATAGTTTTGCTCCTTCCACAGTGCTATATAATTGGAATCATACAGTACATACTCTCCATATTGACTTTTTTGACATAGTAATATGCACTTAACATTCATCCATGTCTATGATGGCTTGATAACTAATTATTTTTTATTGTTGAATAAAATTCCATTATATAGATGTCACACAAATTTTATAAATCCATTTCATTATTGGAGGAAAAAGGTTGCTTTCATTTTTTTGGCAATTACGAATAAAGCTGCTATAAACATTTATTTGCAGGGTTTTTTTTGTATGTGGGGGGGCATAGTTTTTTAAAACAGTTTGATAAGTACCTAAGAGTGTGATTACTGGATGATAAGGAAAACTATATTTAGCTTTGTGAGAAAGTTCTAAATTATCTTCCAGAGTGTACCACTTTGCATTTCCACAAGTAATGAGTAAGAGTTTCTGTTGCTCCACATATTCACCTGTATTTTTTGCATTTTAATCATTGTAATAGGTGTTTACTAGTACCTCGATGTTTTAATTTGCAATTCCTTAATGATATCTGATGTTAATAATCTGTGCTTATTTGCCATCTGTATATCTTCTTTGGTGAGGTGTCTGTTCAGACTGCCTTTTTTGTTTTTGTTTTTTTTTTACTTGCTTAGTTTTATGAATCCTTTCTGTATTTGGATATCAAGACCATCAGCATACCTTTCAATTATTTTCTCCCAGTCTGTGCCTTGTTTATCTTTTTTTAACAGTGGTTTTGTGAATATAAAATTTTTCTTTAATAAAGTCCTACATAAAATTTTTTCTTTCATGACTTTTGCTTTTGGTGTTACATCTAAACACTCTTCACCAAACGCAGTATCACCTAGATTTTCTTCTAAGTTTTCTACTAGAAGTTTTATACTTTCACATTTTACATTTAGATCTATGATCCATTTGAGTCAACTTTTGTGAAGGCTTATATTTAGGTTGTTGCATAGCTTATAGAATTTTGTGGGACAACATTCCTTTCTATAGCTTTACTAAGAGTAATGAGGCTAAACCTCATCATTTTTAGGCTTTGATATACTACTTTATTGGATGAGAGAATTTGTGAATGAATTTGGCTGCTATATTCATGTATACAACTAAATTTTAATTTTCCATTTTGTTATTATATTATTATACTTTTATTATTTTTTTAAATTATTATTATTATTTTTGTTTTCTGCCCATTTCTTGATTGGATTATTTGTTCTTTGGGTATTGAGTTTGATAAGTATTTATAGATTTTGGATACCAGCCCTTTATCTGATATGTCATTTGTAAATATCTTCTTCCATTCTGTTGGTTGTCTTTTGTTTTGTTTTTGTTTTGTTTTAATTTTTTATTGTTATGTTAATCACCATACATTACATCATTAGTTTTTAAAGTAGTGTTCCATGATTCATTATTTGTGCATAATACCCAGTGCTCCACGCAGAATGTACCCTCTTTAATACCCATCACCAGGCTAACCCATCTCCCCACCCTCCTACCCTCTAGAAACCTCAGTTTGTTTCTCAGAGTCCATCGTCTCTCATGGTTCGTCTCCCCCTCTGATTTCCCACCCCTTCCTTCTTCCCCTCCTGCTATCTTCTTTTTTTTTTTCTTAAAATATATTGCATTATTTGTTTCAGACGTACAGATCTGTGATTCAACAGTCTTGCACAATTCACAGTGCTCACCATAGCACATACCCTACCCACTGTCTATCACCCAGCCACCCCATCCCTCCCACCCCCCACCACTCCAGCAACCCTCAGTTTGTTTCCTGAGATTAAGAATTCCTCATATCAGTGAGGTCAAATGATACATGTCTTTCTCTGATTGACTTATTTCACTCAGCATAACACCCTCCAGTTCCATCCACATCGTTGCAAATGGCAAGATCTCATTCTTTTGATGGCTGCATAATATTCCATTGGGTATATATACCACTTCTTCTTTATCCATTCATCTGTCGATGGACATCTTGGCTCTTTCCATAGTCTGGCTATAGTGGACATTGCTGCTATAAACATTGGGGTGCATGTACCCCTTCGGATCCCTACATTTGTATCTTTGAGGTGAATACCCAGTAGTGCAATTGCTGGGTCATATGGCAGCTCTCTTTTCAACTTTTTGAGGGACCTCCATACTGTTTCCCAGAGTGGTTGCACCAGCTTGCATTCCCACCAACAGTGTAGGAGGGTTCCTCTTTCTCCACATCCCTGCCAAAATTTGTCATTTCCTGACTTGTTAATTTTAGCCATTCTGACTGGTATGAAGTGGTATCTCATTGAGGTTTTGATTTGGATTTCCCTGATACCGAGCGACGTTGAGCACTTTTTCATGTGTTTCTTGGCCATTTGGATGTCTTCTTTGGAAAAATGTCTGCTCATGTCTTCTGCCCATTTCTTGATTGGATTATTTGTTCTTTGGGTGTTGAGTTTGGTAAGTTCTTTATAGATTTTGGATACTAGCCCTTTATCTGATATGTCATTTGCAAATATTTTCTCCCATTCTGTCGGTTGTCTTTTGGTTTTGTGGACTGTTTCTTTTGCTGTGCAAAAGTTTTTTATCTTGATGAAATCCCAATAGTTCATTTTTGTCCTTGCTTCCCTTGCCTTTGGCGATGTTTCTAGGAAGAATTTGCTGCAGCTGAGGTCGAAGAGGTTGCTGCCTATGTTCTCGTTTTGGATTTTGATGGACTCCTGTCTCACATCTAGGTCTTTCAACCATTTGGAGTCTATTTTTGTGTGTGGTGTAAGAAAATGGCCCAATTTCATTCTTCTGCATGTGGCTCTCTAATTTCCCCAACACCATTTGTTAAAGAGACTGTGTTTTTTCCATTGGACCTTCTTTCCCGCTTTGTCAAAGATTAGTTGACCATAGAATTATAGGTCCATTTCTGGGCTCTCTATTCTGTTCCATTGGTCTATGTGTCTGCTTTTGTACCAGTACCATACTGTCTTGATGATGACAGCTTTGTAATAGAGCTTGAAGTCCGGAATTGTTTTGCCAACAGCTCTGCTTTTCTTTTTCAACATTCCTCTGTCTATTCGGGGTCTCTTCTGGTTCCATACAAATTTTAGGATTATTTGCTCCATTTCTTTGAAAAAAATGGATGGTATGTTGATGGGGATTGCACTGAATGTGTAGATTGCTCTAGGTAGCATTGACATCTTCACAATGTTTGTTCTTCCAATCCATGGAACGTTTTTCCATTTCTTTGTGTCTTCCTCAATTTCTTTCATGAGTAGTTTATAGTTTTCTGAGTACAGATTCTTTGCCTCTTTGGTTAGATTTATTCCTAGGTATCTTATGGTTTGGGGTGCAATTGTAAATGGGATCGACTCCTTAATTTCTCTCTCTTCTGTCTTGTTGGTGTATAGGAATGCCACTGATTTCTGTGCATTGATTTTATATCCTGCCACTTTACTGAATTCCTATATGAGTTCTAGCAGTTTTGGGTTGGAGTCTTTTGGGTTTTCCACATAAAGTATCATATCATCTGCAACGAGTGAGAGTTTGACCACCTCCTTGCCGATTTGGATGCCTTTGATTTCTTTCTGTTGTCTGATTGCTGTGGCTAGGACTTCTAATACTATGTTGAATAGCAGTGGTGATAGTAGACATCCCTGCCACGTTCCTGACCTTAGGGGGAAAGCTCTCATTTTTTCCCCATTGAGACTGATATTCGCTGTAGGTTTTTCATAGATGGCTTTTATGATATTGAGGTATGTACCCTCTATCCCTATACTCTGAAGAGTTTTGATCAAGAAGGGATGCTGTACTTTGTCAAATGCTTTTTCTGCATCTATTGAGAGGATCATATGATTCTTGTTCTTTATTTTGTTAATATATTGTATCACGTTGATTGATTTGCAGATGTTGAACCAACCTTGCATCCCAGGGATAAATCCCACTTGGTCACAGTGAATAATCCTTTTAATGTACTGTTGGATCCTATTGGCTAGTATTTTGGTGAGAGTTCTTGCATCCATGTTCATTAAGGATATTGGTCTGTAATTCTCCTTTTTGATGGAGGCTTTGTCTGGTTTTGGGATCAAGGTAATGGTGGCCTCCTAAAACGAGTTCAGAAGTTTTCCTTCTATTTCTATTTTTTGGAACAGTTTCAGAAGAATAGGTATTAATTCTTGTTTAAATGTTTGGTAGAATTCCCCTCGGAAGCCATCTGGTCCTGGGCTCTTGTTTGTTGGGAGATTTTTTATTACTGCTTCAATTTCCTTAATGGTTATAGGTCTGTTCAGATTTTCTCCTTCTTCCTGTTTCAGTTTTGGTAGGTTACACATCCCTAGGAGTGCATCCATTTCTTCCAGATTATCTAATTTGCTAGCGTATAGTTGCTCATGATATGTTCTTATAATTGTTTGTATTTCTTTTGTGTTGGTTGTGATCTCTCCTTTTTCATTCATGATTTTGTTGATTTGGGTCATTTCTCTTTTCTTTTTGATAAGTCTGGCCAGGGGCTTATCAATCTTGTTAATTCTTTCAAAGAACCAGCTCCTAGTTTCATTGATCTGTTCGACTGTTCTTTGGTTTCTATTTCATTGATTTCTGCTCTGATCTTTATGATTTCTCTTCTCCTGCTGGGTTTAGGCTTTATTTGCTGTTCTTTCTCCAGCTCCTTTAGGTGCAGGGTTAGGTTGTGTATATGAGACCGTTCTTGTTTCTTGAGAAAGGCTTGTATTGCTATATCCTTTCCTCTCAGGACTGCCTTTGCTGCATCCCAAAGATTTTGAACAGTGTGGTTTCATTTTCATTGGTTTCCATGAATTTTTTTAATTCTTCTTTAATTTCCTGGTTGACCCATTCATTTTTTAGTAGGATGTTCTTTAGCCTCCATGTATTTCAGTTCTTTCTGACTTTCCTCCTGTGATTGAATTCTAGTTTCAAATATTGTGGTCCGAAAATATGCAGGGAGTGATCCCAATCTTTTGGTACCGGTTGAGACCTGATTTGTGACTTAGGATGTGATCTATTCCGGAGAATGTTCCACAGGCACTAGAGAAGAATGTGTATTCTGTTGCTTTGGGATGGAATGTTCTGAATATATCTGTGAAGTCCATTTGGTCCAGTGTGTCATTTAAAGTCTTTATTTCCTTGTTGGGGATCTTTTGCTTAGATGATCTGTCCATTTCATTAAGGGTAGTGTTACAGTCCCCCACTATTACTGTATTGTTGTCGATGTGTTTCTTTGCTTTTGTTATTAATTGGCTTATATAATTGGCTGCTCCCATGTTAGGCGCATAAATATTTACAACTGTTAGATCTTCTTGTTGGATAGACCCTTTAAGTATGATATAGTGTCCTTCCTCCTCTCTTATTCTAGACTTTGTTTTAAAATCTAATTTGTCTGATATAAGGATTGCCACCCCAGCTTTCTTTTGGTGTCCATTAGCATGGTAAATGGTTTTCCACCCCCTTACTTTCAATCTGGAGGTGTCCTTGGGTCTAAAATGAGTGTCTTGCAGACAGCATATCGATGTGTCTTGGTTTTTTATCCAGTCTGATACCCTTGTCTTTTGATTGGGGCATTTACCTCATTTACATTCAGGGTAACTATTGAAAGATATGAATTTAGTGCCATTGTATTGCCTATAAGGTGACTATAACTGTATATTGTCTGTGTTCCTTTCTGGTCTATGTTACTTTTAGTCTCTCTCTTTGCTTAGAGGACCCCTTTCAATATTTCTTGTAGGGCTGGTCTCGTGTTGCAAATTCCTTTAGTTTTTGTTTGTCCTGGAAGTTTTTAATCTCTCTTTCTATTTTCAAACCATGAATATTCTTGCCTCATGTAATTCATTGGGGAATATCCTTCTTTTATTTAAAAGATTGCATATATGAATTATTCTATGGCCATTTATTGTGGGCAGATTTTTGTCCATTGATTTCATTTCTCTGATCACTAGAAGTCTCTTCAGTATTTATATTATAAATTATATTTATATGCTTGCTTCACAGAATAAGTAAATAATTAAGACGCCACTTTATATTATAAATTACAAATAAGAACCTAGGTTGTTTTAATATCACAGAAGGTATATGAAGCCTAGTCCACACAATTTCATCTTGTACTGTCAGTGGCATGATTTCAGATGGAATGAGAAAAATCCTGGCCTGAGCTTGTAGAGAAAAGGGATACCCAGTGTAGTAAATGATTATCAAAATGGCTCCCAAAATATAGCATCTTCTTCTGTCCACACATATTTGCAGTATAACAGTTGTGGGCTCTCTTATGAAGAAATAATTATTTATATTCTTGAATCTGTACTGGTTGAACCTTGTATGGATCAATATGATATAGGAGAAGAGATGTATGTGTTCAGGAACCTAGGACATAAGAGGACTTCCCTCCTATGCTCTCATCTCTTGCAAACTTGAGAATACCATATGTGAAGTCTAGTCTCACTTGCTAGAAGATAAGAGGTCATATGGCAGAAAATTGAAGCAACCAGCAGGAGTGACCTTGGGCCTTCCTGTTCAGCCCATCCACAATGGGAATACAGTTACATGAGTGAGTTTTCAGCCTCATATAACAATGCTGTCCACTATACTTTTAATCCATCATCATATAATGAATCCACAAATTTAGCCAGTTTTCCATAGTTTCTTCCATCACTGTAGATATTACTTTAGCACTCTCCAGAATGCCCTCACAGATTAAAAAATATCTTCTTCTTTTTGGATATACCATATTGTTGATTAATTGACATTGAAATCATAGCCAATAATACTATAACTCATACCCAAAGAAAGCTTATCTAACACAAGTATTTTCTCCATAAGGCAAATCATAACTTTCTTGTATTAAAGAATGTTACACAGCCCTTCAGCACTAAGATTGGTTGCCATTTTAGACACTTAAATCACCAACAAAAAGTGCAAATATGTGAAAAAGTAACACCAAATAGACCTTGAAAAGGACACTTCATTTTCAGTATGAGAGCTGAAACAAGAAGCCAGAGTGCAGCCATGTGCATGTCTGGTTACTCAAATTTTCACTGTTCTGAGCATGCATGCTAGTGACAACAACATTGTCTCAAGTATTGATTTGAGGCTTACCAATAAATTTTTGCAAATAGTCAAATTCTCAAATATGGAATCCAAGAATGAGGATTGACTGTATATGAATTATATATGTGTACATCTATATATAAAAACCTAATTTAGCAAATAGTAAATAATTAGAGTTACTGGATATGAAAATTCCCACATGAAGTCACATAAGGTGATAATGCTTGGCCAGCCTGTTTCAACCTCCTGCAGACAGAGAACAGAGATGGCAGGCAACAGTGCAATATAGTGCAAGAAGCTCCAGCTCTTGGATCATCTAAAGAGGTTTGAATCCCAACTTGGGTACCTGTTAGTGGAGGAGTCTCAGGTAAGTCACTTAATATTTTTGAACCTTGCTTTCTCCTTTGTAAAAGAAAGAAAATAAAATCTATTAGGAAGAGTTCTTTTTAGGGTCTAAGATTATATTTCCCCCCACCCCCACCCCAGGAACAGTGGTTCAGCATTCATTAACTTTATGTTCATGGAGACTTTACAGAATAAAACTACCATGAATAATGAAAACTAACTATGCGTGTTTGTGTTTGTGTGTTTATAGGCCACATTGACAAAATATATTACATCCACACGAATGGAACATTATTCAGCTGCAAAAAAGGTACAGATTAAATGCTCATTGCATACAAATGATCAAAAAAATTATGCTAAGTGAAAGAAGCCATACTTAAGAGACTACATATTCTATTATTACATTTACATAAAATAACCAGAAAAGGCAAATTTATTGAGATTAAAAGTAGATTAGTGGTGGACCTGGGGCTGGGGGTAGGTGTGGGGATTTACTATAAAATGGCATGACAGAATTTATTGGAGAAAAGGGCATGCTCTAAAAGTGATTTGTGGTGATGGTTATATGACTCATTAAAGTTATTAAAAACCACCATAGAATTGTACACTTGAAATGTTTAAATTTTATGATAATATCTGTTATATATCAAAACTGTTATAATAAGGGTGACTTATTTTTTTAACTATTTTACTCTTGGGGTAGACCTAGCTTATAATCACCTCCTTGAGTTCACAAACTGTTTTTCTTTGTTTCTGAAACTATATTTGTTGATTGCTATGCTATACTCTCATCCCACTCTGACTTTTCTGCATCACTATTTCTTCCTGCTATTAGCATCTTCGATGCCCAAAGTCACTATAGTGCTTTTGAAGTCCAACACATACTTAAAAATGTGATGCTGTTATCATCTCATTAATGTATCAGTTCAATCAATAATCATTGCCTGCTACATTTCAGCACAATGCTAATCCCTGGAGATGGAATGTTAAATAAAGTAGACATGGAAGTTATCCTCTTGGAATTTATTGTAGAAAAGTCTCTTCATTCTGGGTTAGGCTAGAATGGTTCATTGCTCAAGAAAGTGGAATAATTTATCTAAATCCTTTCTAGCTCACACATACAGTCTGACAAAATTGAGTTTTCACTCCACTTAAATAATCATTTTGAGATGAAATGGAGTGAAAAGAAAATGATAGTGATGCCATGAATTTCTCATTCACTGATCCTCCATCACTGGACCTAAGTAGAACATTCTATGCTTTCTGTGTTTTCTTCACATTAGTAAAGCTGGCAGAGGTTGTGATCAGACCATTACTTTGGCTCTTGGACCTCTTAAACTGTAACATGATTCTGCTTTTTTTGAAAGTGAAGTGTTCAAGGTTATATTGACACTCAAAGGATCATCTAGAGAGGTGAATAGGTTGCTGCTGCAACTCCTTGCCTACCAAGATTTTAGTCTTTTGGTAGTGCTTCCCACACAGGCACACATAAAAAATGTTTGCTTTTTTGTTTTTGTTTTTGTTTTGTCAAAAGTAGGATTGTTTTTATCTCATCCATCCTGCCTAAGACTGTTGACAGGTTTGTTGACACCGCCTAGCTCATAAACACAGAATATTGAATAAACACATCAATTCCTTGCTCTGAAGATTATAAATTTAGTCCATTATATCCCTTAAAATGCTACAAAAGCAGAATCGATGATAGTGACATCCTCCTCATTTCCTTGGAAATGAATGTAGAGCTGCAGATTGAGATACAGAAAAATCCCTCTGAATCACATTTGTTTTAACATCATTTGCACAGATTCAGAGGCAAGATGATCATCCTGCTATTGTGCTTTTGGAAAGGTCTGCCAGTGCCATATTGTTCTTGCTATGTTTTCTTTTATTTCAAGTTTCTCTTTCTGATATAACATTTGAGCATCTCTTGCTTAGTAGTAGTGACCTCTGTTTGAGAAAAATCATGAGATTTTTACAGCATAAAATAGCTTCTAACGAAGCCATTTTCCTTCTGTCCATTAAAATCTATAGGTATCTATGGGATTTCAGAGGTGTCTAACGCCGTCTGGTGTTGTTATCAAATTACCTTTCAAGGTGGCTATACCATTTTGTATTCCTACCAGTGAAAACTGCAGAACTCTGAGCACATAAAAACTCTGCCCAACCTCTGCACTAAATAATGGCAAAATTAATAAATTTTGAAATCTTCTAACCTTCTTCCCTTTATAAAAGTCCCTATCTTAGGTATGTTATGAAATGCAGCAGAGATAATACCTATTTTTTTCATTTCAAGTACTCTTAGCAAGATACATGACCTCCCATACTATATAACTAACCACATTTATCAAAATTCCTTGAAGGTAAGAGTGGACATGTAACTAAATTCTGTCCAAAGTTTTGTAAGCCAAAGTGACTCCTATCAGCTACCTCCCTTAAGGGATATTTTCTTTTTCTTCTTTGTCCTTCTATTCTGCTACCTTTAGAATTGCTACAACATCTTGGATCATATGATTTAGAACCATGTTTTTGGATTGGTGGAGTGGTTAGCTGTTGGCTCTTGAGAATGTTCTGGAGTAGAGTCATCATTTTAACCTTGGACAGCTTTCCTCAGGTTGATTTAGGTGATAAAAGTATCAAAATAAACTTCTATACTGTTTAAGGCACTGTTATATATTTCTGTTACTCATGGCCAAACTCAAAATTGGAATTTTAGGAATAATTGAAAGTAATGATTACTTTTTAATTAAGGGAAAATAAATTTACTTCTCAAAGCTAAAGTACCAGAATTGCATAATGAATCATAGTTCAAAGTAAATGTTAATGGGTTTTACTTATCAGAACTGGAATTTTAGGAAAAAGAAAGTCATAGAGGCAACTACTGGCCTGACTAGGGAGAATCTAGGCAAATAAGAGACAGTGCTGTGAATAAGCTAAACACAGATTATATTAACCAAAAAAGAAAAAGAAAAACTAAACTGAACCTCTGTGAGTCATTTATTCTTAAGTAAGAGGTTTAATATTTTCACCATAGTTGGATTCTTGGGATAACGGGGTTATAACATCTATCACATAAGGAAACATTTGCTATCTATTATCTGTCTTATCATATATTCATTGTCCTTAGCACAATGCTTGGAATATAAGTACTTACTCAATGTGAGTTGCTGTTATTTGCTTTACTCTATGTCATTCCATGTTCCTTTTTTTCCCCAAAGATTTTATTTATTTATTTGACAGAGAGAGCGTGCGCACACAAGCAGCAGGGTGGCAGGCAGAGGGAAAGGGAGAAGCAGACTCCCTGCTGAGCAGAGAGCCCGATGCGGGGCTCGATCCTAGGACCCTGGGACCATGACGTGAGCCGAAGGCAGAGGCTTAACCAACTGAGCCACCCAGGTGCCTCTCCATGTTCCTTTTTTATTAACACTACGAGATTCATGGCTTTTTCTCTTAGGACACTTCCAGCTCTAAGTATACTGGCTTGCATATTTGAATGATCAAAATAATTATTATAAAATTTAAAACATTTTCTTCTTCAAATTTTTATTTTAATATTAGTGGGAATGTCTTAATGTGATTAAAAATTGATTTTTAAAAATTATGTGGTACTATCTCATAAAACACTCTTACTTATAAAAGTAACTGAGGTTTTGAAAGTTTCAGTTTCTAGCTAAAATCACACATTAATTTGGTTCAGAGGTACAACTACAGGCTCCAAATAGTTTAATTGTAGCCAAGTGTATTTACTCTGTAACACACACTCTTTATTTTCTTTCTTAACATATTTTGTGAAGTGGCATTTTTAATATATTTTCTTTTATGTCATAAGAAAATACAAAATTATTGGGTGTCCTTTTAGTAAGAGAGCTTACAAGTTAGGTTTTCTTTAACTTTTTTTATTCTTCTTAAGTTCTTAAGTCATTGTGTATAAAAAAAGTGAAGACACGTGTAAATGTATAAAGACTCCTGTAAATAAGTATTCTTACTGAATACTACATATGGTTTGCCAGAAGGGATTATTTTTAAGATAAAGAAGGATAGTGAATAATATAGTGATGTTCAAATTTTGTACCAATTGCACCTTCTATTAAAACTATATTATTATATTTATATGATTTAGTGGAATTGTCTTGCTGTAAAGAGGCAAACACTCTTTGACAGACTCTGGTTGTGGCTGTCAGCTTTAACAACCGCTCAGATGTCTAAGGGTTGTACAGAAGTCAGTATATCATGACCTGTTTAAATCACTATTAGTTCCACAGCATTTCTGCTTCAAGAGTAGGCTGAAGCTTGGGAAATAGGGAACTTATATAAGTTGGGAACAAGTTGAAAATAGTTGAAAAAATGTTGAAGTCATCATCACTTCTATTATCTAACCAAGTAATATGGATATCCCAAATTTAATATTCTGATTGAAAACACTTGATGTTTAAGTCTCTTTTTCCACATAGAGAAAAATGCACTGAAATTGCAAAGAAATACTCTCTTGATATTTATTTTTATTAGATTCAGCATTGACTAGAAACTAAAGTAACATTTAGGAAGCCTGAGGGTGAAAAAATAAATTTTATGAACTATAAGCTATATTGCTGAATAACGTAGAGCTACTTCATATATTTTTCATTGTGATGCTAGTATTTCTGAAGTTGTCACTAGTCTAGAATGTACATGCTTACTCTGAAATTCTTCCTTTTAAACAGACAGTATAGATCCAGGCAAAGATACGGTAATATCCATAGAGCATGTTGCAAATGTTTGGAAAGTATGCATTGAATGGCTATATCATGAAACAATCTCTGCATTTTAGTATTAATAGTAATGTTAAAGGGCATTTAAGATAAGAATTACAAGAGTATTTTGGACATTTTAAGTATTTTTGAAACCAGCAAAGGCCTATGATTATACTTCTTGTATAGGGCTATATATGAGATTTCAGTTGTACATTCATCAGCCCTTAGTCAAAGTCGTTGTTCTTTGATCTTTGTAGTAACCTATCAAGATACTTACTAAAATAGCTCATAGAACTAAATATTTAATTCAATTATCTCATTTAGTCACTTAGCAAATCTTCCTTTATCATATAATTTCTGGGAATTGTGGCAATGAATAACAAGAGGTAGTTTTATAAATCTTGCTTACATGGCAAGAAAGATAATAAATGCATAAACAGCTAAGTAAGACAAATTTATATACTCACAACTGTTAATAAAACAAATAAAATGTATGTATACAGGCTTACAATAAAACATACACATCTTTATTTACCATGGGTCATGGTAAAAATTAAAAAAAAAAAATCCTTTTCTAAAAGGTCTCATTCAGGGACGCCTGGGTGGCTCAGTTAAGTGTCTGACTTTGGCTCAGGTCATGATCCCAGGGTCCTGGGATCAAGTTCGGCATCGGGATCCTTGCTCAGCGAGGAGCCTGCTCTTCCCTCTTCCTGCCACTTCCCTTGCCTGTGCATTCTCTCTCTCTCTCGACAAATAAACAAATAAACAAATAAAATCTTTTAAAAAACAAAAATAATAAAATAAAAGGTCTCATTCATAGCTTTTAATAGATTAAATGTGTTATTCCAATAATGTATTGCATATACAAGTATTGTGACATTTCTTAGAAAGGATATAATTCATCTTAAATGGATAAAATAATTAGCCAGTAATTATTTTAATTTATTTAATACCTAACCCAGTTATTTTGATTTTAGGTTGGCAATTTAATCCATAGGAATATTTTAAGGTTGACAGGAAAAGAGCAAAGGAATGTGACCCTTCAATAATGAGTGCAGAACAGGTACTTATTATTATTCTCCTCTTTAATATTGTGTTTTATGAAAAATTATGTATGTATTTGACTTGTGGAGTTTTCTTCAGGCCAGAACAATTATTTCCTGCAGGAATTTTCACCTCATCTATGTTTCAATTTAAGTTTAATTAATTTATTTTTTGAGAAAATTCAAGTATAAAGTAGAGAAAACTATACAATTAAATATGAAATACTGGAATATTTGAATTCATAAATCAAATTTTGAAATATCTAACTTTATTTACATTTTTTCTTTTGCCCCCAGAATGTCATTGACCTGTTTTATAATAACTGTATAAAGTCATGATTACAGCTTTAAGCTTTTGTATTTTTTCTATGAACGGTTCTATTTCAGAACAGCAAACAAACATATTCTAAATATTGTCTTCAATTTTCATCTTAAAATATATTTTCCAATTTAAAGTTTCAGAGAAAGGAAAACAACATATTCATGGATAGATGTTAAATACAGCATGATAAAATGACATTGATTAACTTCCATTTTACAGAATACACAAAAGATTTTCACAAAATTTTTAGAAGTTTTAAATTAACTTTGTAATTTATAAGTAAAATATTTCTAAAATATGTCCTGTTTATTTCAGTTCTTGTCAGTGTTCCTGTCATTTAGTAGGCATTAAGTACCTAATTTCTAATCATGTAATAAATGAATTATCTCAGGATATTTGCACAACTCCAGTCAAGAATATAATACTTAACTATTAGTACTTAGAAGCTCAACCATATATAGCACAAGGAGGCATCTTCTCTATTCACTTAGGAGATGGACTTTACTTTGGTGATTATAGGTATATAATGAACAACTGTAAGAAGAGAAATGGTGTTGGGATGACATAATCAAGGGAATATTATTTCTTTATTAGGGAGTATATAGATATCTGTATAACTCAAGGAAACAAATATAATTGGGAATATAGTAGGCAGAATTTTGGCTCCCATCATTTCTGCCACCTGATGGTACTTCATGAATATGTTATGCTACATAGTAAAAGAAATATTATAGATATAAGTAAGATTACTAATCAGTTGACCTTGAAATGGGAAAGCCATCTTGGATTATCTGGTGGGCCTAGGGTAATCACATGATCCCATAAAAGCAGAGAGTGGGAGTAGAAGAGGAAGTCAGAGAAATTTAAAGCATAAAAATGATTCAATACATCATTACTGACTTGATATGAGGAGGGATTCTGTTAAGGAAATGGGTGTTCTCAGTCCTACAACTGCAAGGGCTGAATTCTGCCACTGAACTTGAAAGAGGACCTGAGTGCCAGATGAGAACCACAACTCTGGCTCATTTTTTGAGAATTCAGTCACACAGTGCCAGACATCTGACACAGATTAACTCTATGATAGATGGGTGGTGTTACAAACTGCTAAATTTGTTGTGACTTGTAACAGTAGCAATAAAAAGCTAATTCAGTTATGTGCCACTTAGAACTAGAAAGAAATAAAGGCTAGAGATCAGTCTAAATGAAAAAACTAGGAATAATTTGATTCTCTTTAAGAGAAGAGTTTTTAAAAAATGTTTCTCCCAAAAAGAAACAAAAACAAAACAAAACATAAGTCAGGGACTAGGGAATGGTAATAATAGCACTGGAGTTTCAACATGGATAATTTTTTAACAAAAAATTCCATTTTTCTCAACACAGGAAAATGGGAAGCAGCCACATGATGCAAAAGATAGACTTTATACTATCAGAGAGAGAAAAGGGAAGACAATTTTAACATCATATTAAGTGGTACATATGAGAATGGAACTTTTAAAGACATAATTTATGTGGGTGGAGTTCATTTTATCTAAACTTCCTAAACACCAGAATCTTGGATGTAATTTCAGTTGGGTCCCCTCAGTTCAAGTACTACTGTACAGTTCTGGAATATTTATATAAAAATCTCCACATGAATATTTGAGACTGAAATATCTTATTATAAAGAATTTCAAAACGTGCTCTATGATAAATTACTAGCTTTAGAATACATATATCATATATACATACAACATAGATTCATACAAACAAGCATCTATAGCAGGATACATATGTAATACCATCTATAACCCCCTATATATACTAAATATTTTGGGAGTATATTTTCATGTATCTTTTTTAAACATTTATTTACTTGAAGTATTAGAAAAAATTAATTTGGTCTCTCATCCTGGAGGCCTTCCTCCACTTTAAATTTCCCATGGATGTGTTCATTTTGCTATTTGACAAATAAATTCTCAATACTAACAGTTCTCCAGGGATTATTTTGGTTGTTTGAGATACTATAGTGAACATGGGGCTTAAAGTATAGAAGAGGCTTCCTCCTGCAACTTACAGTCTTCTAGAGAAAAAGACATTACTCGAGTAATCATACAAATTAATGTGAAACTACAATTGGAATGAGAAGAATATAAGATAAGAATTTAATTAGGAGTTTTACCTGGTTGAGAAGATTCTAAAAGAGTTAATATTAGAGAATAAATTTAAATATATGTAGGAAATAATGAGGTGAAGTTAGGGAGGGAGGCAAGAGGATCTCAGGCAGGGGAACAAGCCTATGTAGTCACTGTAGTGGGAGGGGCATGAACACTGTAACAGCCTGAAAGAGCACTATACCACTTGCAAGTTGTGTAAGGAAAGTCAGAGGGTGGGGCGCCTGGGTGGTTCAGTTGGTTGAGCATGACTCTTGGTTTTGGCGTGGGTCATAATTTTGGGGTCGTGGGATCAAAACCAGGTTGAGCTCCCTGCTCAGTGGGGAGTCTGCTGGAGTTTCTCTCTCTTCCTCTCCCTCTGCCCCTCTCCCTGCTTGCTCACTTGCTTTCTCTCTCCAAAAAAAATAAGTAAGTAAATCTTTAAAAAAAAAAAAATCAGAGGGAACTTTATTCAGGATAATCTGGTGAAGTAAATTAGAGATAAATTTTTCAGGGGTTCTGTAGATCGTGTGGTTTGCTTTTTGATCAGAATTAACATGAGTTTAGAGAATAGATGAGAAGTAGGCATAGATTTGAGTTTGGTCAAAAGAGATTGGTATGCATTTCTAATGCTATGTGGAAAAAGAACAAGAAAAATCTAGTCACTCTCTTGACACAGTTGACCTTGCCTTTTTATCAAGTGATTTAATGATTCTGTAATGTTTCTTGTGGGTCTGATGAACTCTGCTTAGTCATAGCAGAGAAAGGATTTTGTTGAAGTGTTCTTTGATGTAGGAGGTTTCACCTCCATTCTAATCTTGCTCCAGTGGGCACTGTGCTAGGCTTTGTACAGTGGTATCCTTTAAGTTTACATGCAAAGCTATTCTAGTCTCAGAATGATATGAAATTTCTTGGCAAACACACATATACACATGCATGCATGTATATGAAAGCACAGAATTATAACATTAACACAAAAGAGGCAGAAAACGAGGATAAAAGAACAAATGAGGAAAATAGAAAACAAATAGAAACATGATATATATATGAATTGAACCATACTGATAATAACATTAAATTAAATAGTCTAATGAAAAAAACAGCAATTAGTAGATTAGACTAAGAAAGATCCCTTTTCTGCTATCTAAAATAAACCCATTATAATATATAGACCTAGATAAATAAAAATTAAAAGAAAACATATATATGGTGAAAATTCTTTTTCTTTTAAGATTTTATTTATTTGACAGAGAGAGACACAGTGAATAAACACAAGCAGGGGGAGTGGGATAGGGAGAAGCAGGCTCCCCACTGAGCAGGAAGCCTGATGTGGGGCTTGATCCCAGGACCCTGGATCATGACCTAAGCCGAAGACAGACACTTAATGACTGAGCCAACCAGGTGCCCCTATATGGTGAAAATTCTAAAAAAATCCCACAAAACTTGGGTGGACTATGTAATATCAGACTTCTGAACAAGGAATACTATCACTGAAAAGAATATCTCCTTATAATAGAGTCAAATTAACAAAAAGATATAGGTATGTAGCTAATAACAGAGTTTCAGAATGCATGAAGGAACTGAAAGAAGAAATAGGAAATTACATTTGGAAATTTCAACATTCTGCTATCTAAAATTAATAAAGTATACTAAGCGAAATAAGTCAATCAGAGAGACAATCATATGACCTCATTCATGTGGAATTTAAGAAACAAAACAGAGGGTCACAAGGGAAGAGAGGGAAAAATAAAACAAGACGAAATCAGAGAGAGAGACAAACCATCAGAGACTCTTAATCACGGGAAACAAACTGAGGGTTGCTGGAGTGGAGGGTGGAGGGATGAGATAACTGGGTGATGGCCATTAAGGAGGGCATGTGATGTAATGAGCCTTGGGTATCATATAGGACTGATGAATCACTGACTTCTACCTCTGAAACCAATAATACATTATATGTTAATTAAATTTAAATTAAAAAATAAAATTGATAAAGTAAATTAAGACTATCATAAACTTAAGCTAATTGATATTCATAAAGCAATCCAGGAAACTTTCAGAGTGAAATATTTTGAAAGAAGAGTACCTATTATTTTGAAAAGCATACAGAACATACACAAGAATAGGCCTTGTGATGAGCCATAAAACAAGTCTTGATAAGTTTGTAAAGATCGAAAATATACAAAGTATGATTTTCAAAAAAGAACTGAATTAGAAATCAATAACAATAGTATCTGGAAGATGAAATTACAAAGCACCATACTTCTAAACAACAACTAAGCCAAAGAAGAAATCAAAAGGTCAATTTGAAGATATTCTGAATTAAAAATAAACTAGTATTTAAGGGAAGCAGAAAACCACATGATCATATCAATTGATATAGAAAAAAAATGCAAAATACTCAGCAAAATGAGACTAAATAGAAGGTAAATTTCTCAACTCGATAAATGATCTATTAAAATATTATAGCTAATATCATACTTAACGGAAAGCACTAAGTGCTTTGCCCCTAAGCCTGGAATAAATCAAGTGTGTCCACCCTCACAATTCTATGTTTTCTGGTACATTCTAAGTTATCTACTATTACTATTTTTACTGTTAAGAATAATGGCTGATGTTTATTGAGTTCTTAAATGTGTGGTACACACAGATATAAGCATTTCAACTGAATTTATAAGATTCTTATAACAACCTACTATTTGTGATATTGTAATATCCATTTTGAAAATGAGAAATGTGAGGCATGCAGAGTTTAAGAAATGTTTTTGTTTGCCACACAGTTACTGACAGAATTGGATTTCATACATAAGAAGAAATCCAAACTGGATTTTACATTGAAACTGAGCACACTTTTTTTTTTCAAATACTTCTATCTTCTTGGAAGATGTTAGTTGAAAGATGCTTTCTATACAGTATAATTTCACTGAATTAAGAATATGGCACTTTTTTATTTCAAATTTTTATTTAAATTCTGGTTAATTAACATATGTGGTAAAATTGGTTTCAAGTATAGAATTTAGTGATTCATCCCTTACATATAACACACAGTGCTCATCCCAACAAGTGAGCACACACTCCTTCTTTTTTAATTTAATTTTATTATGTTATGTTAGTTATCATACATTACATCATTAGTTTTTGATGTAGTGTTCCATGATTCATTGTTTGCATATAACACACAGTGCTCCATTCAATACATGCCCTCCTTAATATCCATCACCAGGCTAACCATCCCCCCAACCCCCTCCCCTCTAGAACCCTCAGTTTGTTTCTCAGAGTCCATAGTCTCTCATGGTTCGTTTCCCCCTCCGATTTCCCCCCCTTCATTTTTCCCTTCCTACTATCTTTTTTTTTTTAACATATACTGTATTATTTGTTTCAGAGGTACAGATCTGTGATTCAACAGTCTTACACAATTCATAGCGCTCAACATAACACATATCCTCCCCAATGTCTATCACCCAGCCACCCCATCCCTCCCACCCCCCACCACTCCAGCAACCCTCAGTTTGTTTCCTGAGATTAAGAATTCCTCATATCAGTGAGATCATATGATACTTGTCTTTTTCTGATTGACTTATTTCACTTAGCATAATACCCTCTAGTTCCATCCACGTCATTGCAAATGGCAAGATTCGGTTTTGTCTTGTTTTTTTTGATGGCTGCATAATATTCTCTTGAGTGTGTGTGTGTGTGTGTGTGTGTGTGTGTGTGTGTGTGTGTGTGCGTGTGTTATATATATAACACACACACACACCACATCTTCTTTATCCATTCATCTGTTGATGGGCATCTTGGGTCTTTCCATAGTTCGGCTATTGTGGACATTGCTGCTATAAACATTGGGGTGCACGTACCCCTTCAGATCACAACATTTGTATCTTTGGGGTAAATACCCCAGTAGGTGAGCACACATTCTTAACGTGAGTCTGTACTGATTACAATAATAAGGCTTTTCACTATAATAAAATAGATAAATGATTCAAACATTATTTGCGAAGATTGAGTATGAACAAAAAAGACATTTAAATTTCTGAAGAATTGTGTTCTTATTTTAAATATTTACATATTAAGTATTATAAATAATTTGGTATATTATTAAAGAGCAACAAGTAAGAGCAATGAAAAGTAAAAAATTCCAGATAGTTATAGATGTATATACACAAGCACACCTCACAACATATCTATATAATATAGAGCAATTCTTCATTATCAATGTATTATTGTTCCAGTTACCAATAATTGATAAAAATCTCAAAAGAATAGGATTATATTGATTCATGAAGCTATTACATCTTACAAGATATATAAGGAAATGTATAATATATATCTACATATGAATTAACATAAAAGTTTACCTAAATCAATATTTATTTTATATATTCTTAGGATTTTATTTTTTTTTTTTACTAAGAAGGGCAATGAAAATTTCTATGGTATGGAATTTTGTATTAACATAATTCTGAACCAGTTAACTTGAAACTTTTAAAACTAAAATCTTTTGCTATGGAGAACTGTATGTTTTTCATTTAAACTGTATACCATCTATATTAATTTGCTTGGACTTGCTATAATGTAATATCATACAATGGATGGCTTACACAATAGAAATGTACTTTTTCATATTTCTAGAGTCTGGAAAGAACAACATCAAGATTCCAACAAGGATCAGTTTCTCGTGAGACTTATCTTTCTGGTTTGCAGATGGCTACCTTCTCCTGTCCTCACAAGGCAAGAGAGGGAATCCCTGGTGTCTCTTCCTCTTTTATAAAGACATTAGCTCTCTCAGATCTGGGCTCCACCCTTATGACCTCACTTCTTGAATCCCCAGTACATGGCGATTAGGGCTTCAACATATGAATTTTGAGAAGACAGAATTAAATTCAGCTAATTGCACCAGGTTTGGCAAAATGATTGATTTACCCTAGAGATAATTAACTAACAATAATCTCACAAATCTCACGGTATAGCGACAATTAACTTGCAGATTCTTGTTAAATACATAGCTAGAGGCAGTGATAGTCCTCATAAAAATGTATATATAAGAAAAAGGGGTAATGTGAGAGATCATTAAAATAAACAATAAAGGATTTTTATTTTAAAACATAAGAGAAAGGAAAATTACCAGCTTGGGGCAGTAAATTAATTATATAAAGGAAATTATAAAGTTATCTCATAATACAAAGACTAATATGAACATATATAGATTTTATTACAGCCTTATCTAAAAGAGCAAAAAATAGAAACACCAAATATCCAAAAATAGGGGAATAGCTAAAGAAAAACTGGTACTTCCAGAAGATAAAATAATATTAACAAATTAAAATTTTATTTATGAAATAATATTTATTCAACATGAGAATATTATTAATATAATTAAGGAATATGTATATTTTATATTAAAGTATTATCAGTTATCTTGGTTATAATGCATGAATGTGACAAAATTTATTTCATCAAATTTTCTAATTATGTTTAAGATGATCTAACTTAAAGTATGTGCTGTTGGATTACATCATATTTTTTGGTGGTCCTGGGGAACACCAAAAGAATTAGGCAAAATCTTCTGGAGTAGCTGCAAAATTGATTACTTACAGAAAATCTGTACATAAAAAACTCTACAAGTATGTGAAATGGTATAGCAATAGCAATATTTGTATTATATATATTCATTAGTTTTATGTGTAAACTTGGCTAGAACTATGAAACTCAGTTTTTGACCAAACATCAATTTAGATGTTGCTGTGAACATAGTTTTTAGATGTGATTGGTATGTCATTAAATAGACATTGAGTAAAGCAGATTACACTCCATAATATGGTGGATTTCATCTAATCTTTCTTCAATCTTAGGAGAAAAAAATGTGGTCAGTCACCCAAGGAAGAAAGAATTCTGCCTTCAGAACTCTTTGGACTCAAAACTGCAACATCAACTCTTCGATGGGTCTCTGGTCGGCTTGCCTGCCCTGCAGATTTTGTACTGACTTGTTAGATTCTACAATCTTATAAGCCAACTCCTTAATATAAATTAATCTCTCTCTCTCTCTCTTTGCTATAACTATCTATATTTATATCTATATCCATATCTATTATGTATTTACCTAATCTCCTGTTGGTTCTGTTTCCTTGGAAAACTCTAATTCATATATCATGGTTTTCCTCTCTAATTTCCCTGAGTTATATGGGAAGGTAGTATATGTGTGATTATGTGTGTGTGTGTGTGTGTGTGTGTGTGTGTATGCACACATGTGTATTACACTGGTGAAAACACAATGGGATATTATTTGATGCTTGATGGAAGAAATATGTACTTTTTTAAACTTTTCAGTGTTTTAGTTCTATGTTAAGTATCTATCATTGTTTACTAACATTATTACTAGTAACAGTGGTGAAAAAAATTTTAAGTATGACAAAAATGCATTCAGGGCTCACAGCATATTAGTTAACACACTATCAACTTGTTTTCTCTTAATTAACCTATTATCAGAGTTCTTATCTCTGTGATAATTTGAATGTGGTTGTATGTTACAATGTAACTATGTTTAACAAAGTCAGCCTATAAGAAATAGACATGTTACCAGATGAATAGAAATAATAATTAGGAAAGTCAAAAGAAGTAGATTACAGACAGGCTTGGAAAATGTTGTTAGTCAAGACTTGAACAATTTTTTATTTTATTTTATTTTATTTTGTTTTTATTTAAAGATTTTATTTATTCATTTGAGACAGAGAGATACAGAGAGAAAGCATAAGCAGGGGGAGAGGCAGAGGGAGAGGGAGAAGCAGACTCCCCACTGAGCAGGGATCCCCATGGGAGGCCTGATCCCAGGACCTGGAGATCATGACCTGAGCTGAAGGCAGACACTTAACCATCTGAGCCACCCAGGCTCCCCAAGATTTGAACAATTTAATACCTGGCAACAGTATATGCTGTAAGATTCTATGAATGCATGCATATATACATGTATACACACACGTGCATGAATACATACAACCACGATATATTCATCCAATAATGCAAATATATTTGAATTTTAATTTTAATACCACAGCCATCAACAAACTCTCTATATAAACCATTCCAATAAGATTCTCCGGGTGCGTGGGCATCTCAGTCAGTTAAGCGTCTGTCTTTGGCTCAGGTCATGATCCTGGTGTCCTGGGATCGAGTCCCATGTTGGGCTCCCTGCTCAGCAGGGAGTCTGCTTCTCCCTCCCCCTCTGCCCCACCCCTGCTCATGCTCTCACTCTTTCTGTCTCTCTCTCTTAAATAAATAAATAAAATCTTTTAAAAAACTCTTTTAACAAATCAGGAGAACAAATCAAATATAAAGTGTTAGAATTCTTTATCTCTTGGGAGTTCTTTTGGAAATTCAGAGGCTCTGTGACCAGTCTTTTACAACCATTGTTGCCAACACTTTATTCCCCAATATCGTGACCTGTGCCTACATAATACACTTGAAAAATTAAAACTTCCAACTGGATTAATCTACTGAATCATATTTATTCAAAATCATTTTGTTGGCCTAGTCATATCACAAAAGTCTGCAAAATATTATCCATCCACATCATCTTGGTTCCAAGTTTATAGAGCATGGGTGAACTTCCAGTTTAATTTCATTATTACCCTATATGTATAAGTAATAGGACCCTGCATTCTGAGCTTGGGGGCTACCATCAAGAGAACTTTTCATAGATTCTACCTTTTCCTATGTCATATGTGTGGGTGAGATTGGAAAAAGGTGTTTTGCGTAAATACATATATGTGATTTTGAGGTATTTTGAGGGTGTGTCTTATATTTCAACCATCAAGGATTTAACCATGAGCTCAGATAAAGAGTAAGGTGAGACATCCAAGCTTTATTACTCAACTTTGCTGCAAAGTTTGTTTACAGAAAGTAAATAAATTGGTGGTATCAATTTGCACAGGACAAAATGAAGCATGTTTTCCCTAAATGAAAAGATTACTATTTAATTGTGATCACTTTACTTCAAGTGGGTAGAGTTCATTCAAAATGACTGAGTCCATACATAACAGTTTTTACTTCTTAATATGCTACAAAATAGTTGCCAAACTCTGTAAATTGAGGCATAAGATTTATCTCTTTGAAATATTATTTATTTTCACAGATAAAAGATTTAAAGTAGAATATGTTTTACACCACAGAAATATTCATTTCCACTTCGGGTCAAATATCTTCTGTCATAGACTCCAACTTCTTCTCAATCTCTTTTAAAGTGGAATTAACACAAAACCTTTTACCAAATGTATTACTCATATTTCGTTGTCTGAATTTTTCCAAAGACTATCATGTCAGTTTTAAATATAGGCCCCGTTCACTATAATACATAATACAAGTATGGTACAATAATTATATATACTTTTTTCTTTAAGTTTTGTATTGTTATAATCACCATACATCATTAGTTTTTGATGTAGTGTTCCATGATTCATTGTTTGTGCATAACACCCAATGTCTTAAAAAGAATAGCTCCAAAAATTAAGTCATAGTCACCTTTCCATGTTGATACTACAAACAGTTTATCTTTTAGCCTCTATTCTTCACTTTCTTGGAATTTTTAGTTTTACCGAATGTTTAGTTATCAACACACTGATTTTATATCCCTATTAAGCTTTCACTCTATAGTGCAGAAGAAGCCAACCTAGAATCTCAGATATAAATTCAAATCCAACTTGGCACGGCTATAACTTGGAAAACACTACTGAAAGAGCTTCTATGTGTTTATTGAGCTGTCTCATGCTATTTTGCTGAAGTCATGAAGAAATCAATTGCATCCCAGCTGCAAAACTTGACCCTAAATGTCTAGATGATGGCAAATAGCTTAAAACTAGCTATGCAAGGAATACGCATCTATTCCCATAAAAGTCTTAATACCGAGTGCTTAATTGGCAGATGTTGTAAGACTTTAACACTATCTTTACTTAATAGTAGTCTCATTTCGTATATTTTCGGTTACTTTCCTAAGTGCAGCTAAATTAATTACAATGATTACACTAAGTTCCTTATCTTGCAAAAGAATAAGAGCCTGCTTCAATTTATAGCAATGACTATCTGGGCCTAGAAAGATAATAAATAGCTTTCCTTAACTTGGGTTGATAAATGGTAATATTTGCTAATTAAGTAGTTTTGAAAGGGAGGGATTTTTTTTTTCAGTGAGATAGCATTAGAGAAAAAAATGCTCTTTTAAAAATAAATATTGCATGATAATAGATGTTTTTTTAAAAAAATGAGATTTTGTAAGTATAAAACAATTGCCCATAATTCCACCCCCTAGATAATGACTGTTAAAATCTAACTGTGGCAAGTTCTAGAGCACTGCTTGCTGTGTTTACAGTTTGGAGAGCATACTTAAGATTAAATTGCTATCCTAATTTTTCACTTAAATAATGAAACTAGTTCTTTTTTTTTTTTTTAGATTTTATTTATTTGACAGAGAGAGACACAGCGAGAGAGGGAACACAAGCAGGGGGGGTGGGAGAGGGAGAAGCAGGCTTCCCGCCGAGCAGGGAGACTAATGTGGGGCTCGATCCCAGGACCCTGAGATCATGACCTGAACCGAAGGCAGATGCCCAACAACTGAGCCACCCAGGCGCCCCGTGAAACTAGTTCTGATGCATCTTTCTGTAAATGCTAAAATAGTTCAGATGCAATAAATTAATCTTTTATCTTAACATGGTTATATAACTATAAACTTGTAGATGATTTTTTCATGCATTTATTATATGTAAAATGTATTATCCAAGGGCTTTCTGCAGAATATTAACACCACAACTCTCAAAGCGGGGGAGAAGTGAGCATTTTTCTTTTTTAAAAAAACAGAGGCATCATATTGGCAATTTTAAGATGTGGTAATGTTGACATATCACTAATGGTCGCAAAGGAGATGGTATTAAACAAATAAGGTAACTACTAAAATTCCTTATTTTCCCTTCCTCTCATAACTTCTAAAGCAGTATTTGGTAACAGTCTTAAACAAAACAGCAATTTGTAATGATAGGTGTAATTTACTATGATGCTTAATTTTATGTGTCAGTTTAGCTGGGCTGCAGTGTCCAGATATGTGTTCAAACATTATTCTGGTGTTCCTATGAGAGTGTTTTTTATATGAAATTAAATTTAAATCAGTGGACTTTGAGTAAAGCAGATTATCCTCCATAATGTAGGTAAGCTTCATCTAATCCACTAAATGTCCTTTTTTTTTTTTTTAAAGATTTTATTTATTAGAGAGAGAGAATGAGAGATAGCAAGCACGAGAGGGAAGAGGGTCAGAGGGAGAAGCAGACTCCCTGCTGAGCAGGGAGCCCGATGCGGGACTCGATCCCGGGACTCCAGGATCATGACCTGAGCCAAAGGCAGTCGCTTAACCAACTGAGCCACCCAGGCACCCTAATCCACTAAATGTCCTAATAGAACATAGCATTGCCGACCCTGAGCAAATAGGAATCCTGACAGCAGACTACACTTGAACTCAAACTGCAACTCTTCCCAGGATCTCCAGTCTGCAGGCCTACCTGAACCTTTGAACTTGAGTCTCCAAAATCATGTGAGTTATTCCAAAAAATAAATCTCCCTCTCTTTCTCTTTGTGTGTATGTGTGTATATGTGTATATATACATACACATATATGAAGTGAAGCACAGAGACATACATACACACACACACACACACACACACATTCTGTTGGTTCTGTTTCTCTGGTGAACCATTCCTAATGCATGCATGTATGTATTTAGTAAAAATATTTAGCTAAAAGTTTAGTATCACAATTGGAATTTGAACAGAGGTGGATTTTTAAATATGTAGATTTTGTTTATAATGGAGATGACATCTGTTTTTACACTGGTCTGATCCATGTAACTACCACCACACCAAGATATTGAAAATTACCTATATACTGTCTGTGTCCCCAAGGAAGCTATTAGCTTTTTAAACAAATAATGCATTTTTTTTTTTTAGAAAATTACCATGCCCAATTTTTGTAGCTCATTTTTTTTTACAAATAATAAACACTTACTAAAGGTTATGTAATTAATTATTTCCAGACCAACTTCCCCACCTTCAGTTTCCATTTGGTGTTTGCTTTCTCTCTTAAAAGAATGCATAATGTCCCCTGTGTTAGGGCTTCGCTAGGTCAGACCTGCCAAATATCATATTTTTTCTGTTTTTCTCAGTCCAAGGCCTGCCTCTACCTCCAGGAGAAAATATTCTTGTTTCCTATCTTATTGATATCTCAAATATCTTTTAAGTAGGCACTTTTCTTGTTGACATTTATATAACATAAAAATAAAATTCACAGGGGTGCCGGGCTGGCTCATTTGGTACAGCATACCACTCTTAATCACAAGGTTGTTAGTTCAAGCCCCACATTGGCCATGGAGCCTACAGACACACACACACACATACACACACACACTTAAAGTAAAAGATGTTTGTGCACCAGCTTTACCACTTAATAACTATGTGTCCTTGAATAAATCATTAAAGAAATAAACAAAATTCACAGAAATTAAAGGAACTCACTTAAGATGTTCAGTTCAGTGGAGCTTGAAATAAATATTAGATGTATCAGTCCATGATCCAGAATATAACCCAACTGATCTGCCTTTCATTGTCCCACTATATACTCTGTCTCCCTTCTTTCTCTTTTCTCCCCTTCATAGTTTAATTTCTATAGAGGTGTTTATACTCCCATTCTTTTTTCCTTAATTTGACTTCTTTTTAAATCACTCCATCTTGACTTCTGTGTATATTATAATACACAAAATATCTCCACATTTAGCAAAGATCTTTTTTATGAATGCTTGACATCTCCATATCATTTAATAAAATTGACCACTTCTTCAAACCACTGAATTTGTCAGAAAAGCACTGTGATCTCCACATTTTCTTGCTGAAAACAGGAGATAAAAACCCCATCTGCAAGATGTCCTCCCTCTACCAGGAGAAAAGAAACATTCTTTTCATCAAGGATAGGAAGTTAAGTCTGAGAAAATTCTGTATAAGTAGGCCTTGTTAAAATAATTTTCATCTTTCTTTAGCCGCCCCATATATTTTAGTTACTTTTCCACAATTGCATCTCTTTGTTCAACATCATATAAAAGCATTCCAAATCTGCCACTTTTTTGGGTCTTCATCTCCTTCTGAGAGCTTCAGTATCACATAAAACTTAAACCTATATGCTTTTCTCTTACTAATCTGTCATTTGTTACTGAACACTAGCCTAGGCCCAAAGGGAAGAGGAAAGAATTTCCCTTCTCATAGACTCTCTTAAGAGCAAATCAACTCTTAAATGTTGATCTTTAACCTGGGTCTCTGATCTTTTTATTACATTCTCTCATTTTGACACCTCAACCAGTCTTATGACATATATCACTATATACAGTCTAATGACGCACTTTCCCATCTCATATGGAAAGCTTTCTACTGAGCTCTGTGTCCAATTGTTTGCATAATATTTGCATTTGGTGTCTCTCAGGCACCTACTATTTAGAATATCCAAAGCATAGTTTGTCATTTACTTCAATTTACTAATCTCATTCTTCAGAAATCTCTATGAAGCAAAATCACCATCTGGTTGCTCAAGTCAAAAAACCTCTGAGTTTTACTTGACCCTTCCTCTCCTTATGGTCTATTCAAAGTCAGTTGCTAAACCCAACCTTGTTTTCTTAGTGCCTTTTATCTCCTCTGCCTGCAGCAAGTCTAGATTCATGCTAGAGCCTCAAATACTCTCCCTTCTAAGATTATTGTGTTCTCCATAATGCTGTCAGTGAGTTTCATTAAATAAAAATCTGATTGAGTAATTTCTTAGCTTGAAAAATCCATGTCTCCCTGTTTCCATTAGCAAAATTTATGGAATGCCTACAAGGCAGTATAATTTGACTTTTCTTGTATCACTTCATTTCATGTTTATGTGCTAGCTGTGATGTTCTTTCTTCTTTTGGACCTCTAATCCCTTACCTCTTTCTTACTATAGATTTTTCTAATGAAATCATTCTTCCCCTATGCTGCACATAATTTAATCCTTCCCTGGTCATTATTTTCATCTTTACTAAAATGTCACTGTTCATTAAAATATTTTCTAGATAAAATTAACTTCCTATGTTATATATATCTATAAATTTCTTCCCTTTCTAATTTGTACAATCGAAGCACATGTAATTTGTATAATGTTCTTTCTTGCCTCATTTCAGTAAATTCTACAAGGAGAGCCAAAGTGACTGTCATATTCAAACCTATAAGTCAAGCAATTAACATAGGACCTGATACAGAGGGTACTCAATATATATTTTGTAAGAAAAATTAAATTTTATGAATATTAATTAATAATAATTTAATCAATTAACTGGTTAATATTAATTAATATTCATAAAATTAATTAAAATTCAGGTTAGAATGCTAAGTTTTAGTAAAATCTGTTGTTATTTTACTCTTTCCTTATATTTTTGTATATTTTGTATATTTCAGGGAAACCCACAAATCCCTGAAATTTCTTCTTTAAGGAAGAGCAACAAAGAAAAAATTATTTAATATTGTAAGATATCACTTACATGATGAATCTAAAAAAGTCAGACTCCTAGAATTAGAGAGTAGAACAGTGGTTAAAAGGTGCTAGGGAGTGGAGAAAGGGAGAGAGATTGGTTAAGGTGTATAAACTTTCAGTTTTAAGATGAATATATTCTGGGGATCTAATGTGTAGTATGGTGAGTGGCTATAGTTAATAATACTGTATTGTATACTTGAAATTTACTAAAAGAGTAGATCTTAAGTGTTCTTAGCACACACACACAGAAGTTGATTATAGGACGTGATGAACATGCTAAATAATTACTGGGATTGTGGTAATTCTTTCACAATATGTGTCTGTGTGTATATATATATATATATATATATATATATATATATATAAAATATCATCACATTTACACTCCAAATATATATATATTTTTGTCAAATATACCTCAATAAAGCTGGAAAAGAAACTATAAGATGTTGCTAAAATCTATTTCAACGTACACAAATGTTATCTCACTGCACTGCTCTAGTTTCCATTCCAGAGATTTTCTCAGAGAATTAAGATAGCACTCAAAAGTCCTTAAATTAGAATATCTTTTGCTAAGAAATTATGAAATGAATGTAGTTTAATGTTTAGCAGATATTATTTTTTAATTCTCTGTCTCATACAATGATTTATTGATCTTTTTTCTCAAAGAAAGAGAGGTATTGTGAGATGAATTGTTTTTTTGTATTAATCAACTCCCTATCACTTTAAATATCATTTAAATTCAATTAATTAACATACAGTGTATCATTACTTTCAGACATAGAGTTCATTTATTCATCAATTGCATATAACACCCAATGCTCATTACATCACGTGTCCTCCTTAATGTCAATCATCCAGTTACCCCACCCCCCACCTCCCCTCCAGCAACCCTCAGTTTGTTTCCTTTAGTAAAGAGTCTCTTACAGTTTCTCTCCTTCTCTGATTTCATCTTAATTTTTCTCTCCCATCCCCTATGAGCCTCTCTTTTGTTTCTTAAAGTCCACATATGAGTGAAATTATATGAAAATTGTCTTTCTCTGACTTATTTCGCTTAGCATAATACCCTCTAGTTATATCCACGTCCTTGCAAATGGTAAGGTTTCATTTTTTTCATGGCTGAGTAATATTCCCTGGTATCTATATACACAACATCTTCTTTATCAATTAATCTGTTGATGGACATCTGGTCTCTTTCCATAGTTTGGCTATTGTGGACATTGCTGCTATAAACATTGGGGAGCAGGTGCCCATTCAGATCACTATGTTTGTGTCCTTTGGTAACTACCTAGTAGAACCATTATTGGGTCACACCGTAGCTCTATTTTTAACATTTTGAGGATCCTCCACATTGTTTTCCAAAGTGGCTGCACCAGCTTGCATTCCCACCAACAGTGTAGGAGGGTTCCCCTTTCTCCACATCCTCGCCAACATTTGTTGTTTCCTGACTTGTTAATTTAAGCCTTTCTGACTGGTGTGACATGGTATCTCAATGTGGTGTTGATTTGTATCTCCCTAATGCTGAATGATGTTGAGCATTTTTTTCATGTGTCTGTTGACCATTTGGATGTCTTCTTTGCAGAAATGTCTGTTCATGTCTTCTACCCATATCTTGATTGGATCATTTGTTGTTTGGGCGTTGAGTTTCATAAGTTCTTTATAGATCCTGGATACTTGCCCTTTATATGATAAGACATTTGCAAATATCTTCTCCCATTATGTAGGTTGTCTTTTTGGTTTTGTCGACTGTTTCCTTTGCTGTGTATAAGGTTTTTTTTATCTTGATGAAGTCCCAATAGTTCATTTTTGCTTTTGTTTTCCTTGCCTTTGGAGATGTGTCTAACAAGAATTCTCTAGGATTTTGATGGATTCCTGTCTCACATTTAGGTCTCCAATCCATTTTGAATCTATTTTTGTGTATGGTGTAAGGAAAGGGTCCAGTTTCATTCTTCTGCATGTGGCTGTCCAATTTCCCCAACACCATTTGTTGAATAGACTGCCTTTTGTCCATTGGATAATCTTTCTTGCTTTGTCAAAGATTAGTTGACCACAGAGTTGAGGGTCCATTTCTGGGTTCTCTATTCTATTCCATTGATCTATGTGTCTGCTTTTGTGCCAGTACCATAATGTTTTGATGATTACAGCTTTGTCATAATAGAGCTTGAAATCCGGAATTGTGATGCCACTGGCTTTAGTTTTCTTTTTCAACATTCCTTTGGCTATTCAGGGTGTTTTCTTGCCCCATACAAATTTTAGGATTATTTGTTTCAGCTCTGTGAAAATTGTTGATGGTATTTTGATAGGGATTGCATTGAATATGTAGATTGCTCTGGGTACTTTGGGTAGCTTTGACATCTTCACAATATTTCTTCTTCCAATCTATGAGCATGGCATGTTTTTCCATTTTTTTGTTACTTCCTCAGTTTCTTTCATAAGTATTCTATATTTTCAGAGTAAAGACTCTTTAACTCTTTGGTTTGGTTTATTCCTAGCTCTCTTAGGGTTTTTGGTGCAATTTTAAATTGGATTGATTCCTTAATTTCTCTTTCTTCTGTCTCAGTGTATAGAAATGCAACTGATTTCTGTGCATTGATTTTATATCCTGCCACTTTGCTCAATTCCTGTATGAGATCTAGCAATTTTGGAGTGGAGTCTTTTGGGTTTCCACATAGAGTATCATATCATCTGTAAAGAGTGAGAGTTTGACTTCTTCTTTGCTGATTTAGAGGCATTTTATTTCTTTTTGTTGTCTGATTGCTGAGGCTTGGACTTCTAGTACTATGTTGAACAACAGTGGTGATAGTGGACATCCATGTCGTGTTCCTGACCTCAGGGGAAAAACTCTCAGTTTTTCCCCATTGAGAAGGATATTCACTGTGGGCTTTTTGTATATGGTTTTCATGATATTGAGGTATGTTCCCTCTATCCCTACACTGGGAAGAGTTCTAATCAAGAAAGAATGCTGTATTTTGTCAAATGCTTTTTCTGCATCAGTTGAAAGGATCATATGGTTCTTGTCCTTTCTTGTATTAAGGTGTTATATCACACTGATTGATTTATGGATGTTGAACCACCCTTGCAGGCTAGAAATAAATCACACTTGGTCGTGGTGAATAAGCCTTTTAATGTAGTGTTGGATCCTATTGGTGAGAATTTTGGCAATCATGTTCCTCAATGATATTGGTCTGTAATTATCCCTTTTGGTGGGGTCTTTGTCTGGTTTGGGGATCGAGATAAAACCTCCTAGAATGAGTTTGGAAGTTTTCCTTCCATTTCTATTTTTTGAAACAGCTTCAGAAGCATAGGTATTAATTCTTTTGTAAATGTTTGATAGAATTCCCCTGGAAAGCTCTCTGGTCTGGGACTCTTATTTATTGGGAGATTTTTTTTTTTTTACTGCTCCAATTTCTTTGCTGGTTATGGCCCTGTTCAGGTTTTCTATTTCTTCCTGTTTCAGTTTTGGTAGTTTATACATCCGTAGGAATGCATCCATTTCTTCCAGATTGCCTAGTTTTTTGGTGTATAGTTGCTCCTCTCCTCTTTCATTCATGATTTTATTTATTTGATATTTATTTATTTATTCTCTCTTCTTTTTGGTAAGTCTGGCTAGGAGTTTATTGATCTTATTAATTCTTTCAAAGAACCAGCTCCTACTTTCCTTGATCTGTTCTATTGTTCTTTCGGTTTCTATTTCATTGATTTCTGCTCTAATCTTTATTATTTCTCTTCTCCTGCTGTGTTTAGCTTTATTTGCTGTTCTTTCTCCAGCTCCTTTAGGTGTAAGTTTAGCTTGTGTATTTGAGACTTTTCTTGTTTCTTGAGAAAGGACTGTATTGCTATTTACTTCCGTCTTAGGACCGCCTTTGATCCATTCCAAAGATTTTGAATAGTTGTGTTTTCATTTTCATTTGTTTCCATGAATTTTTAAAATTCTTCTTTAATTTCTTGGTTGACCCATTCATTCTTTAGTAGGATGCTTTTAAACTTCCATATATTTGGGGCACCTGGGTGGCTCAGTTGGTTAAGCGACTGCCTTCAGCTCAGGTCATGATTCCGGAGTCCTGGGATCAAGTCCCGCATCGGGCTCCCTGCTCAGCAGGGAGTCTGCTTCTCCCTCTGACCCTCCCCCCTCTCACGCTCTCTCTCTCTCATTCTCTCTCTCAAATAAATAAATAAATAAAATCTTTAAACTTCCATATATTTGAGTTCCTTCCAAATTTTCTCTTGTGATTGAGTTCAAGTTTTAAAGCATTGTGGTCTGAGAATATGCAGGGAATATGCCAATCTTTTGGTACTTGTTGAGACATGATTTGTATGCTATTATTTGTATACTCGACCCAACCTACGGCCATACCACCCTGAACGCGCCCAATCTCATCTGTATACTTGACCCAGTATGTGATCTCTTCTGAGAATGTTCCATGTGCACTCAAGAAGAATGTGTATTATATTGCTCTAGGATGAGATGCTCTGAATATATCTGTGAAGTCCATCTGGTCCAGTGCATCATTCAAAACTTTTGTTTCCTCATTGCTCTTCTGCTTAGATGATCTGTCCATTGCTGTGAGCGGTGTATTAAAGTTCCCTACTATTATTGTATTATTATTAATGTGTTTCTTTTAATTTTGTTATTAATTGGTTTATAATAATTGGCAGATCCCAAGTTAGGGGCATAAATATTTACAAATGTTAGATTTTCTTGTTGGATAGGCCCTTTAATTATGATTTCATGTCCCTCTTCATCTCTTATTACAGTCTTTGTTTTAAAATCTAATTTGTCTGATGTAACGATTGCTACCCCATCTTTCTTTTGATGTCCATTAGCATGATAAATGGTTCTCCACCCCCTCACTTTCAATCAGGAGGTATCTTTGGGCCTTAAGTGAGTCTTTTGTAGACAGCATATTGATGGGTCTTGTTTTTAAATCCTATCTGATACCCTGTGTCTTTTGATTGGAGCATTTAATCCATTTAAATTCACAGTAATTATTGAAAGATACGAATTTAGTGCCATTGTATTACCTATAAAGTCACTGTTTCTGTAGATTGTTTCTTTCTGGTCTTTGTTACTTTTGGGCTCTCTCTTTGCTTATAGGATCTCTTTTAATATTTCTTGCAGGGCTCGTTTAGTGATCACCGATTCTTTTGGTTTCTGTTTGTCCTGGAAGCTCTTTATCTCTCCTTCCATTCTGAATGACAACCTTGCTGGATAAAGTATTCTTGGTTGCATATTTTTCTCATTTTGCACCTTAAATATTTCATACCAGTCCTTTTTGGCCTGCCAGGCCTCTGTGGACAGGTCTGCTGCCAGCCTTATGTTTCCACCCTTGTAGGTTAAGGACCTTTTTTCCCTGAGCTGCTTTTAGGATGTTCTCTTTATCTCTGAAATTTGCAAGCTTCACTATTATATGTTGGAGTATTGACCTATTTTTATTGATTTTGATGGGGGTTCTCTGTGCCTCCTGGAACTGAATGCTTGTTTCCTTCCCTAGATTGAGGAAGTTCTCAGCTATAATTTATTCAAATAAACCTTCTTCCCCTCTCTCTTTCCTCATCTTCTAGGACCCCTATTATTTGAATATTACTGTGACTTGTGGTATCACTGATTTCGTGAAGTCTCCCTTCATGATCCAGTAGTTGTTTTTCTTTCTTTTTCTCAGCTTCCTTACTTTCCCTCATTTTGTCTTCTATATCACTGACACTCTTTTTTGCCTCGTTGACCCCTAGCAGTAAGAGCCTCCATTTTTGACTGCATCTCAGTAATAGCATTTTTAATTTCGGCCTGATTAGATTTTAGTTCTTTTATTTCTGCAGTAAGGGATTCTCCAGTGTCTTTTATGCTTTTTTCAAGCCCAGCTAGTATCTTTAAAATCATTGTTTTGAATTCTAGCTCTGACATCTTACTTATATCCATATCGATTAAATCTATGGCAGAGAGTACTACCTCTAGTTCCTTCTTTTGCTGTGAATTTCTCCTTCTAGTCATTTGGTCCAGAAAAGAAAAGAAGGAAGAAAGAGAAAAAGAAAAAAAAAAAAAAAAGAAAGAAAGCAGCAAGAACTGCAATAATAATATCAACAACAACATCTTCAGGAAGTGATTCTGTTGTATGCTGTTTATACTCTGCTGTGTTGTTTTGGCTGCTTTTTCCCACTGGACCTTCCTCTACATAGTTCCTCCTTGCCTGTAGTGGGAGTGTTTGGTCCTTGAAGTAGGTATGCTTTGATTTGTTTGTGACGTTAAGCCAGAAGCTGAAGTTTTGGAGCTTTCTTAAGTCAGCAGACTTGGTAGATGAGGGGGTTTGTATTGGTTTTCTGAGGGAAAGGCCTGCTGTGCCGGTTCACAAGCCGAGTGGCCCTTGTAAAGATGCTCCAGCCAGGTCAGGGTGCAGGATTTAGTGTAAGGGACTCTGGCCTCCACCAAGGTGCTATGTTTCTCTCTGAAGTCTGATTGTGCTGGTGAGTGTGTGTGTGTGTGTATAGGAGGTACAATATGGTGTCCCTTAGCCCTCTTATCTTGGGGAGCAGAACTCCCAGCAGGTGCTGCTCAGGAGGCCCTGTAGGGAAGTAAGCAGTCTCTTGTGACCTGGGCCCTCAGAACTCCTGTATTTTTTCCTCTGGTCAAAGCTGGGATTCAAAAGTCCAAGTTTCAAATGGCCGGGTAATGTGCATGCCCACTCCTTTCCCCTGGGAGAGAGGCTCAAGGCATGCCCAGCCCTGTCCCATCCCCGAAAAGCCATTGCACAGTGCATACACAGAGGCTAGAGTTCATTGTAATGCTCAGCAAAAAGCTGGAGCCAAGTTCTTAGCCACCTGCACGTGACTCAGTCTCCTACTCCCCTTTGTCCCAGAAAAGCCATCGCGGAGGCTTGACTCTCTTGTGGTGGACACAGAACGCAGCTGCCAAGCGATCTGCAATCTGCTGTCGTCTCTGCACTCTGCTCAGTCAGTCCCAGAAAAGTAGCAAATCAGCACATGCACAGAGACTTGAGCCTATTGTGGCTCACACCAAAAACGTAAGAGGTTTTCTGCCTTCTGCATGCACCTCTGATACCACTGCTGAGCTCCACCAATGGGCTCCCTGGCTAACCCTTTGTCTCTGGAGAGGACAAATATGGCCCTCTCTATGCCCTCTAGGAAGGGGAGCAATCTCACCCTGAACAACCCAGGGATGCACTGGCCATCGCTTATTGTGCTGTCCCAAACCACTGCACTCTTTTCAACTTTCTCGCCCTTCCTGACTCTGCTCCACAAACAAGGCTTCCTCCCCTTCCCAGCCATAGGGCTTCCCAATCCTCCACTTCAGGGCTCCAAACCTTGCCTCTGTCGAATTCTCTTACTCCAACTGTAAAGATTGTTTCTGTATTCCTCTGATCCTCTTCTTCGTTGTTCAAAACAGTTGAAGGTTGAATTATTAATTCACTTAATAATTATTGAGTGCTGGGACGCCTGGGTGGCTCAGTCAATTAAGCATCTGCCTTCGGCTCAGGTCATGATCTCAGTGTTCAGGGATAGAGCCCTGCATAGGGCTCTCTACTCAGCAGAGAGTCTGCTTCTCCCTCTCACTCTCTCTCTGCTCTCTCACTCTCATTCTCTCAAATAAATAAATAAAATCTTAAGAAAAAGAAAGTATACATGGGGAAACAACATGTAATAGACATCACTTACATTTAAAATATTAATATAAGTTTGTGATTGTTGTGAACAATAGTTCTTTTTGGCCCTCAACTAGTTTAAAGAAAAAAACACTAACCCAAATGCAGAACTCAATACCTACTCGGAGTTTTTAATTTAGTATAGGGGAAATAGAGACCACAAACAAAATGAATAAAACACATAATATGCTATAGGTAATAAGTGTAATGGGGAAAATAAATTTCATCCAAGTGAAATGGATAGATGCAGTTTATTTTTTTTTAATTATTTATTTGTCAGGGAGAGAGAGAGGCAGGGAGGGAGAGAGACAGAGAGCATGAACAGGGGGAGTGGCAGGCAGAGGGAGAAGCAGGTTCCCTGTTGAACCAAGAGCCTGATGTGGGACTCGATCCCTGGAATCATGACCTGAGCCAAAGGCAGACGCTTAACCGACTGAGCCACCCAGGTATCCCAGATAGAGTAAATTTAAAATGGTTGTTAGGGTGAGTTACTAAGAAAAACTGCATTGATATAAAGACCTAAATGCTGTGACAGAGTGAGCCATAGAGTTAACAGGAGGGATAGTGGCCCAAGCAGACGGAAAAGAAATTGCAGAGACCATGGATGAGTTTGTGTGATTTGGGTGTTTCAAGAATAGCAAAAAGAGGCAGTGAAAATCACTGTTAAAAAAATAATAATTAAAAAACACCAAAAATGTGAAGAAAGAGGAGAAGGGAGAAAGAAAAAGCTAAATAAAAGTAATAGATAAAGCAGGAATCTGGAGACCACATGGAGGTAAAGGCTTTGTTAAGAAAAGCGACATTTAATATTGAATTATAAATTATCATCTATATTAATGATATAGATCCAGTTGCCAGTATTGTTATTATTAAACATCAACTCCATATACATGATACCTATGACCAGTATTGGGAGAAGTGATCAAGGAAAAACAAAAAAACAAAAAACTTCTCCTGAGTGGGTAGATGCTCAAGCATAGGAAAAGGAGCTAATATTGAATACATTATAGAGAATGATAATTTAAGAGAAGACCGAAATCATAGAGTTAACTATATTCATATACACATCCTTGAAAATACAGAAATCTTTGGCAAATATGAGATGAAGATTTAAGCCTTACAAATCTAGATCCTAAAGCAAAAAATGGTACCAGTATATATTTGGATTATATATACATAATCAACATACTCTTTCTGAGTATCTTATAAAAAATAGTCTATCCAACATCGTTGCCACATATCTTGGATTTTGCATTGCAACACTTTAGGTTCTCTTTTTTGTCTTTTTGGTCGAGATCCTCCCTTTAGCTGTCTGGGATTCCTTTTTGTTTTGAAATAGTAAAGGATAAAATGTACTCACACATCTTAGATTGAGGGAACAGTAACTCAGAGTTGTGAACAGAGATTTTCAATTTCCAGTAACCATACTCTACAAGTCCTTCTGAAAGTGCATGTTTTTATACACAAGCATATATTTAAATCAGTGTAAATATGTAAACTTTCATCAGTCTCAGCAGTTGTGAGCAGCCAGTCTTAAGTGCCAACCGCTAGGTCTTTTATCAGTTACATGTTTTGAAGTATTGTTTTTCTTTCATTTTCTTAACAATTTCTTTTGCAGAAGTTTTTAATTTTGATAATGTCTGATTTACCATTTTTGTGTGTAGATTGTTTTTCACCAATAAATGGCGTAAATATAGATTATTTTTAGATGCCCATTATCAGGATGAAGTATTCCCTTCCTATTTGTAAATTGTTTTTAAAAAATCACAAATAGATATTAAATGTTGCCAAATGCTTTCTATATCCATGAAACATCATATGAATTTTCTTTGGTATTTTAATGTGATGCAACTCATTGATCAATTTTTGAATATTAAACATATCTTACAAACCCAAAATAAGTCCTAATTGTCCTTGATGAGTTATCCTTTTAAATACTGGTAAATTTGGATAAATAAATAAATAAATAAATAAATAAATAAATAAATAAATATTGGTAAATTTGAATTGCTTTATGTTACTGAGGATGATTGCATCCTTTATTCATGAAACATATTGGTCTTCGTAAGTTTAGGTTTTCAATTTGTTTTGTTTATTTTGTCTTTTACTGACACCAAGAGTAATCCTAGCTTCATCAAATGTTGCGAAGTATTCTCTCCTCCTCTATTTTCTGAAAACTTTATGGAGAAAAGATATTATTTCTGTCCTAAACATCTTCCAAACCTGACTTTCAGTCATCTCCACCTCCTGTTATTCATGGCCTTGTGTAATCCTGTCCCCTTGTGATGGTCTGTACCTAGTAACTTGCTTCTAATAAACAGAGTATGGCAAAGGTGATGAGATGTCACTTTTGAGATTAGGTTATAATACATTATGGCTTAGTCTTGCTAGCTTTCCCTTTTCATACCCTCTCTCTTGCTTGATATGATGAATCAAGATGCCATGTTGTGAGATAATTTATGAAGCGGTCCAAAGGGCAAGGAATCTGGAGAGTCCTCCAGACTAGTGCTGATGAGGAACTGAAGCCTCAATCCAACAGTCTACAAAAACTAAATCCTGCCAGGATCCGTGAGAAAGAAAGCAGAAACTTCCAGCCAAGCCATAATTGACTGTAGATGTGTGAGAGGCCCAGAACCAGAGTAACTGGCAAAGCTACACTTCTCAAGTAAGCACTGGTAGTTTGCATCTTTCACGAAATTAATTTGTCAAATTTACTGGCATAAAATTATACTTAATGTATCCCGATTATCATTTTTCATCTTTGGAATTTGTATTAATGTCTTCTCTTTCATTTCCTATTTTGGTAATTTGTGTCTATCCTGCTCTGACTAGTCAAAGGTCTATCAATTTTATTGATCATTTCAAAGAACCAACTTCCATTTATTTCCTGAAAGCTTTTTCTAGTGTCATTGTCATTATCACCTTCTCTATTCTTTATTATCCCCTTCCTTCTGGGAAGGGATAAATTTTATTTCAATAGTTTCACAAGATGGAGGCACAATCATTGTCTTAAGACCTCTTCTCTCCTCTCTTATGAGCATTTAATTCTATTTATTTGTCTCTGAAAACAGTTTTAGTTGCATCCTACAAGTTTTGATTTGTTTCCATTTTTACTTAATTCAAAATATTTGGAGTTTTCATTATGACTTTCTTCTGATGATATGATTTTTGCAATTTTAATTTCAATTTCCCAATCTTTGGGTAATTTCAGGATATATTTTATAATTGATTTCTGGATTAATTCTGCTTTAGTATGAGAAAATACTTTGAATGATTTTATTCCTTTAAATTTGTTAAGGTGTTTTTTGGAGAGAGGGGCAGATTATGCATGTTTGAAGACGTTATTTTTTTCCCTTTTTTTCCCTTGATAAGGAGAACTTCAATTGTATCGCTAACATTCAGTAAATTCCTCAGCAGTAACTCTAAATTGTACATTGGGGATTTTTTTTCAACTATGGAACCCGTTGTATGCCATGTAAGGATGACAAGTGTGCTCTGAAGAGCAGTCTCATGATTAATTGACTTTTTCTAAACCAGACTATTTTTTTTAGGGCAGTTTTAGGTTCACAGGAAAATGGTGAGGAAGGTATCGAAATTTTCCGTTACCCCTCCCCCTACAACTGTATAGCTTATCCCGCATCAGAGTAGTGCATTTGTTACCACTGATAAACCCACACTCACATATCGTCACCAAAGACCATAGTTTACATTATTACTTTATTTATTTTTTTTAAAAGATTTTATTTATTTGACAGAGAGAGACACAGCGAGAGAGGGAACACAAACAGGGGGAGTGGGAGAGGGAGAAGCAGGCTTCCCGCGGAGCAGGGAGCCCGATGCAGGGCTTGATCCCAGGACCCTGGGATCATGACCTGAGCCGAAGGCAGATGCTTAAAGCCACCCAGGCGCCCCTATTACTTTAATTTAAAACACAGTTTTTCTGTTTATAGAATTCTCATTTTTTTTTGTTTTTCTTTCAGCTTTTTGAAGATGCTCTTTGAAGGGGTTCAGAGCAAGTCTCCCCAAAATGTCCCGCTTTGAAATGTGGACTATTTTGAGCTGAAGGCAATGGAGACATTGTAGGCTTAAGAAAAATCTTTTGCCCCTTCTGCCTAGAACAATCTAAATTGAAGGGGTATTTCCCAGAATTGGTATTATTAAAAGAGAAAAAAATTATCTGAATGACCCATCTGTATGGCATAGCAAACATCTAATTACCAAACATTTTTTTTAATGCCCTGTGCATTGCCTTCCTCCCTTTCAAAGCCCCATGCCTCTATTCCATTCCATAACTGATGGCATATATACTTCATTTTACCTTTCTCTCTTTGAACCTCTCATGTACATACAAAATTAAATTTGATTTTCTCCTCTTAATGTCTCATATAAATTTAATTATTTTAAACTAGTCAGCAGTACCTTTTGTAGTGTTTTTGTTTGTTTTGTTTGCTCATTTTCCTCTGTTCTTTCTCCCCAGTTGCAATGGATCTTCAGCTGTGTCACTGGGATCTCACTCTTTGGTCTTCTTTTATTAAGGAACTAAGTCTTTTTTCCTAAGGCATCAAGATCTAGACAGAGTTTTTGTTGTTCCTATCATGGTAGCTGCTCCCCTACCCAGGTCTAACACTTTCTCTGCCCATAATGAGATTTGTGAAGAGCCTACAAATGGAACAGACTTGTCTTGTTGAAGAAATATACTCTCACATTAACTCACATTGTCACCAGCTAGACCCAAGACCTGGTTTCTACTGCATACCTGTTTGTATTCACTAACCTTGATTTTACATTTTCCCCTAAGCTCTTCTTTCTGGTTTCCTCTTAACTCAGGCAAATAAAACCCAAAAGCCCTGCCACCCTAGGTGATGGCAACTGCCCCAACAAAACAGATCCCCCACCCCCAGCCCATCCAAACTACCCAGACAGTTTGAGCTAAATCTGACTTGTTCCTGAGCAGATGGACCATGGAGCAATCCCTGGAATGACCTACAATTACCTTTACCTCACTCTAATACTAAAATATCTGTCCGAGAAGGGGTCTCAGGCTCATTTACATAATGTACAATATATGTGCGATCTTATGCCCACCTCTATATAGGATGACAAATAGTCATTCTAACCCTAAACAAAAGGAACCCATTCACCCTCCCTAGGGGAGTCATGGCTTTGGAAGCCATTCCCTGAGATCTCATTTGCTGCAAATAAAAGTTTTCTTTGTACAAAAACTCAACCGAGTAGTTTCTGAGCGAACCAAGGCGCGAATTCATATTGGCTCGGCTACATCATTATCTCAGCAATTGTTTAAAGTTTTAGCTGAAATCTTCTTACCTATACTATGCTACTGTTTGCAAGTCATATGTCCTTGGTGGCACCATTTTCCTTGAATTTCTGGCGAGTTGGTTGCATTGCAAACTTAGCTCTCTGATAGTTAAAAGAAGAGTTACGGATTTGCATTTTATCTGTCTTTTTCTTGTTGTTAGGTTGGGAGATAAACTTTTCAACTTTCTGCATCCTAAGTGAAAGCAGAAAGGGGAAGAAATTCATCTTCATTAGGAGCAGCATTATTTGGAAATTCAACAACTTTCTTGTTGAAAGATTTAATAAATGGAAAGAAAGTAATGGAACTAGAATTTCCTAATATATTTTAAACCATAACAAATATGCAATAGCCTATGCTTAAGCTAAGCCCTGAAAAAACAGAGAATTTTGTGTATACCACATTGCTTATACAAATTAAAATAATTTATTCTACATTACTCATCAGATTAGGTATTTTGAAGTTTGTCAGAGATTTCCCTCCCAGGTAATTTACTACTGTGTGTTTTTACATTTATCAACTATCTGACCCCTGGGAGTTCTTTATAATATCAAAGGATTCACATCAAGAAGGAGCTACCTGACTTGTTTTATAATATAGTTTCTCACTAATTTTTGATGCAAAGTTTTAAATATACTCCAATCTTTCTAAGTTAATGAGCTCCAAACACCTGCATTCATAATAAATCTACTCCTCTGTATTGTCTTTGAAAGATGCATCACATTAAATTTCTTTAAATTATGATGCAGTCAGCTGGGATTATAACCACAGATTACATACACACAATAAGGTAAAATCCAAACAATTACTCATACTAGGTTAGTTCTAGGCAGGATCGTGAGATTTTTTTTTTTTTCTCTAACCTCATTTCACCTTTTTACTTCTTTAATGTCCAGTTCATTACTTCCAAATCTATCCTTCAAATGCCTAAGATATTCTTCAACTACGCATCTCTGGTTAGATGTTCCCTCGATTTCTTAAAATTTTTTTGTTTTGTGTTTTCTTCATTTTCTCAGGTTCATTCTCCTCTTTAGTTTTCAATTTCAATTACTATTTACACCAGAATGGATGAATTATAACAAAAGCAGTCTTGACAATCAAGCTATTTAAAAGGATATCAGCTAATGGAATGTGTTTCAAAACTGACAAATAGCTTCACCTTTGCTTCCCATTCTAAAACTCAGTTTCTTTCAAAATCAAAGTTCAGTAGGCTTATGAATATATTTGGTATGAGAAAGAATGAATAGAATAAAATGCATTCACTTTGGAAAAATTCTACCCATGGAACTTATACTAAGAACCCATAATTATGAGTCTAAAGAAAAACCAAAGTTTTAAGGTTGGGTCTTAGGATGTATGTAGAATGTTCTACAAAGGTGTTTTTTATGTCTCAGCACACATTTTTTATCTTTTTAAAAATTTTTAATTCCAGTATAGTTAATATACAGTGTTATATTAGCTTCAGCTGTACAATGTACTGATTCAAGAATTCTTCTTATTACTCAGTGCTTATCAAGATAAGGGCACTCTTAATCCCCTTCACCTAGTTTACCCATCCCCCCACCGACCTCTCCTCTGGCAACCACGTTTGTTCTCTATATGTCAGAGTCTGTCTTTTGGTTTGTCTTTCTTTATTCATTTGTTTTGTTTCTTAAATTCCATAAAACAATGAAATCATGGTATTTGTCTTTCTCTGACTGACTTATTCAATAGCATTATATTCTGTAGATCCATCCATGTTGCAGCAAATGGCAAGATTTCATTCTTTGTTATGGCTGAGTAATATTCCAATTGTGTGTCTTTGTCTGTGTCTGTCTGTGTGTGTATATTACTCCTTCTTTGTCCATTCATCTATCAATGGACACATGGGTTTCTTCCATAATTTTCCTATTGTAAATAAGGCTGCAGTAAATATAGGGGTGCATATATCCATTTGAATTAGAGTCTTTGTATTCTTTGGGTAAATACCCAATAGTGGAATAAGTGGGCTGTATGATAATTCTATTTTTAATTTTTGAGGAACCCCCACAATGTTTTACACAGTGGCTGCATCAGTTTCCATTCCCACCAAGAGTGCATGAGGGTTTCTTTCTTTTTTTTTTAAAGATTTTATTTATTTATTTGAGAGAGAGAATGAGAGAGAGAGAGAGAGAGCACATGAGAGGGGGGAAGGTCAGAGGGAGAAGCAGACTCCCCGCTGAGCAGGGAGCCCGATGTGGGACTCGATCCCGGGACTCCGGGATCATGACCTGAGCCAAAGGCAGACGCTGAACCAACTGAGCCACCCAGGCGCCCGAGCATGAGGGTTTCTCTTTCTCCTCATCCTCACCAATATTTATTGTTTCTTGTGTTTTTGATTTTAGCCATTCTGACAGCCATGAGGTGATATCTCATTGTGGTTTTGATTTGCATTTTCCTGATGACGAGTGATGTTGAAATTCTTTTCACGTATCTATTGGCCATCTGGATGTGTTCCTTGGAGAAATTCTTCTGCCCATTTATAAATTGGATTCTTTGTTTATTTGGTGTTGAGTTGTATCAATTCTTTATATACTTTGGATACTTATATACTTATCAGATATGTCATTTGCAAATATCTTCTCCCAAGCAATATGTTCCCTTTTAGTTTTGATGGTTCTTTTGCTGTGCTGAAACTTTGACAAAGTCCCAATAGTTTATTTTTTCTTTTACTTCCCTTCCCTTAGGAGATATATCTAGAAAAACGATGCTACCACTGATGTCAGAAAAATTACTACCTGTGTTTTCTTCTAGGATTTTTATGGTTTTGGTTCTCATATTTAGGTATTAATACATTTTGAGTTTATTTATTGTGTTTGGTGTAACAAAGTGGTCCATTTTCATGCTTTTGCCTGGAGCTTCCAGTTTTCTCAAAACAATTTGTTGAAGAGACTTTCTCCCATTGCAAAATCTTGCCTCTTTTGTTGAAGATTAACTGACCATATAATCATAGTGGTGTTTCTAGGCTTTCTATCCTTTTGCATGAATCTATGTGCCTATTTTTGTGCCAATACCATACTGTTTTGATTACTACAGCTTTACAATATAACTGGAAATCTGGAATTGCGATACCTCCAGTTTTGTTTCTCATTTTCAAAATCGTTTGGGACATTTGGGGTCTTTCATGGTTCCAAACAAATTTCATTTGTTCTAGTGCCTGGGTGGCTCAGTTGGTTAAGCGACTGCCTTCAGCTCAGGTCATGATCCTGGAGTTCCGGGATCAAGTCCCACATCGGGCTCCCCGCTCAGCGGAGAGTCTGCTTCTCCCTCTGACCCTCTTCCCTCTCGTGCTATCTCTCATTCTCTCTCTCTCAAATAAATAAATAAAATCTTTAAAAAAAAAAAAAGAAGACATGTATCATATGACCTCACTGATATGAGGAATTCTTAATCTCAGGAAACAAACTGAGTGTTACAGGAGTGGTTGGGGGTGGGAGGGATGGGGTGGCTGGGTGATAGACATTGGGGAGGGTATGTGCTACGGTGAGTGCTGTGAATTGTGCAAGACTGTTGAATCACAGATCTGTACTTCTGAAACAAATAACGCAACATATTTTAAGAAAAAAGAAAAAGAAGAAGATAACAGGAGAGGAAGAATGAAGGGGAGTAAGTCAGAGGGGGAGACGAACCATGAGAGACGATGGACTCTGAAAAACAAACTGAGGGTTCTAGAGGGGAGGAGGGTAGGGGGATGGGTTAGCCTGGTGATGGGTATTAAAGAGGGCACATTCTGCATGGAGCACTGGGTGTTATGAACAAACAATGAATCATGGAACACTACATCAAAAACTAATGATGTAATATATGGTGATTAACATAACAATAAAAAAATTTAAAAAAAAGAATGCTGTTGGCATTTTAAGAGGGATTCCATTAAATCTGTAGATTGTTTTGTGTAGTAAAGACATTTTAACAATATTTGTTCTTCCAATCCATGAATATGGATTTTTTTCCATTTTGTGTCATCTTTACTTCCTTTCATCAATGTTTTATATTTTTCAGAGTACAGATCTTTCACTTCCTTTGTTAAGTTTATTCCTACGTATTTTATTATTTTTGGTGCAATTGTAAATGGGATTGCTTTCTTAATTTCTCTTTCTGTTGCTTAATTATTAATGTATAGAAATGCAAGGGATTTATGTACATTGATTTTTTGAATCCTGCAAACTTTCTAAATTCATTTATCACTCTATTTTTTGATGAAGTCTTTAGGGTTTTCTACATATAGTATCATGTCATCTGCAAATAGTAAAAGTTTTACTTCTTCTTTACCAATTTGTATACCTTTTATTCACTTTTCTTGTTTGATTTCTGTGGCTAAGACTTCCAGTACTGGGTTGAATAAAAGTGGTAAGAATGGATGACATCCTTGTACTGTTCCTAATCTGAGGGGAAAATCTCTCAATTTTTCACCATTGAGTATGCTGTTAGCTGTGGCTTTTTCACACGTGTCCTTTATTATGTTGAGGTATATTCCCTCTAAACCTACTTTCTTGAGGTTGTTTTGGTTTTTTTTTAATCATGAAGGGATATTGTACTTTGTCAAATGCTTTTTCTGCATCTATTGATGATAATATAGTTTTTAGCTTTTGTCATTGAGGGACGCATCATGTTGCTTGATTTGGGAATACTGAACCATGCTTGTATCCTGGGAATAAATCCCACTTAATGGTGGTGAATGATCTTTTTATTGTATTGTTGGATTCAGTTTGGTACTATTTTGTTGAGAATTTTTGCACCTATGTTCATCAGAGATATTGGCCTTTGTTCCCTTTTTATGTGATGTCTTTATTTGGTGTTGATATCAGGGTAATGTTGACCTTGTAGAGTGAATTTAGAAGTTTTCCTTCCTCTTCTATTTTTTTTTGAATAGTTTGAGAAGAATAGGTATTAACTCTTCTTCAAATATTTGCTAGAATTCACCTGTGAGGCCATTCTGGACAATTGTTTGTTGGCAGTGTTTTGATTACTCATTCAATTTCATTGTTGGAAATTGGTCTGTTCAAATTTTCCATTTCTTCTTGATTTGGTGTTGGATTGTTAAATGTTTGTGAATTTATCCTTTTCTTCCAGTTTGTCAATGTTGGCATATAATTTTTTAAAATATTCTCCTACAGTCCTTTGTATTTCTGTTATGTCAATTGTTATTCCTCCTCTTTCACTTCTGATTTTATCTGAATCCTCTTATTTATTTACTTCTTTACTTATTTTGATGAATCTAGGAAGAGGTTTATCAGTTCAGTTGATCTTTTCAAAGAAGCAGCACCTGGTTTCATTGATCGGTACTACTGTTTTTTGTTTTCAGTTTCTATTTTCTTTATTTCTGCTCTAATCTTTATTTTCTTCCTTCTGCTTTAGGCTTTGTTGTTTTTCTAGCTCCTTGAGGTGTAAGGTTAGGTTGCATATTTGAGATTTTTCTTACTTCCTGAGGTAGGACTGTATTGGTATAAACTCCCCTCTTAGAACTGCTTTTGCTGCATCCCAAAGCTTTTGGACCATTGTGTTTTCATTTTCATTTGTTTCCATGTATTTTTAAAAATTTCTTCCTTTATTTCCTATTTAACCTATTCATTGTTTAGTAGCATGTTACTTAACCTCCATGTATTTGTGGTTTCCAGAATTTTTCTTGAGGTTCACTGCTACTTTCACAGTGTTGTGGTCTGAAAATATGCATGGTAGGTCTTGTTTTATCCACTGTGTCACCATATATCTTTAATTGAAGAATTTAGTCCATTTACATTTAAATTATCATTGATAGATATGTATTTATTGCCATTTGTTACTTATTTTGTGGTTATTCTACAGATTTTCTCTGATCCTTCTCTTGCTCTTTTTCATGGTTTGTTGGCCTTTTTTTAGTGATATACTTGAATTCCTTTTTCTATATTGTTTGCATATCTATTACTGGTTTTTTGATTTGTGGTTACCATTCAGTTTGTATATAACATCTTCCGCATATAGCAGTCTATATTAAATTGATGGTCGCTTAAGTTTGAACTCGTTCTTACTCCTCTCACCCCTACATTTTAGAAACAGGTGTCATACGTTACATCCTTTTATTTTGTGAGTCCCTTGACTGATTTTTTATAGATAGACTTATTTTTACTGCTTTTCTGCTTCCTACTTTCCCTACTCTTCCTTATGGTCTTTCCTTCCACACAGCGTCCCCTTTAAAATGTATCATAGGGCTGGTTTAGTAGTCATGAATTTCTTTAACTTTTGTTTGCTTGGAAGCTCTTTATCTCTCCTTCTATTATGGAAAATCAGCTATTAGCCTTATGGGATTTCCCTTGTATATAATTGTTTTCTTTTCTCTTGATGCTTTAAATATTCTCTCTTTATCATGACTTTTTGCCATCTTAATTACTATGTGTCTTGGTGTGGACCTCTCTGGGTTGATTTTGTTCGGGGATCTCTATGCCTCCTGGATCTGGATTTTTTCCTTCCGCAGATTTGTGAAGTGTTCAGCTATTCCTTCTTCAAATAAATTTTCTGCCCCCCTTTCTTTCTCCTCTCCTTTGGGGATTCCTATAATGTGAATGTTATTATGCTTGATGGTGTCACTGATTCACTGATTTCCCTAAGTCTATTCTCATTTTGCCGAGGTTCCCCTCCCCCCCACTTCTCACCTGCTCAGCTTAATTACTTTCCTTTATTTTGTCCTACAGGTCACTGATTCATTATTATGCTTCCTCTAGTTTACTATTTCTTCCACATAGTATATTTTTAAATTGTGTTCTTTACCTCTGATTGGTTCTTTTTAAAAATCTATTTGTTAAAGTTCTCACCGATGTCCTCCACTCTTTTCTCAAGTCCAGTGAGTATCATTATGATCATTAATTTAAATTCTCTATCAGGCTTATTAGGTATCTCCATTCACTTAGGTCTCTTGCTGTGGTTTTGTCCTGTTCTTTCATTTGGGACATACTTTTCTATCCCCTCATTTTGTCTAAATTTCTGTGTCTGTTTGTCTGTGTTATGAAAGTCAGCTATGTCTCCTGCTTTTGAAAGTAATGGCCTTATAAAGAAAAGGTCCTATAGTGCCCTTCAGTGCAGTGTCCTGTGTTCACCAGAACCTGGGCCTTCAGGGGTGTCTCTGTGTGATGCATGCACCCTACTGTTGTGGCTATGCCACTTTTTCCTTTAGTCAGCTGCAAAGACTCTCTTTGCCTGTTGTGGACAGTGTTTGGTCTCTGTAGTGTTAATGGGCCAATCTGGGGACACCTTGGGCTTGAGCTGAGTTAGACCATTTGCCGGAGCTGTGGTAGGACCAAACTGCAGAGTGCTCCCCCTGTTTTGTCCCCAGGGAAACTCTGTTGGTGGGTGGGGCCTATAGCAGACCAGATGTCTGCCCTATAACTCTCTGCTGGGGCCACAGTCAAACTAGTATGTGTAGTTTCTTCCCTTCTTCCCTGGGCAGGAATTACTTCGGGGCAGCTGGTGGAGCTGCTTGCACAGTGCCATGCTGGTGGCACCGCCTTGGACAGACTCTTGCCAAGGGCATGTTGGATGGGGCCAGTCCTCAGGAGAACTCCAGGGCAGGGTATGTGGTCCCAGCAAAGTGTGCACTGGTTCACTGTGGTAGAGGACCTGAAACTGCCCCAGAAAATTCCTGCCAAGGCCAGGCTGGAGGGGGAGTGTACACAGGAGAATTTGAGAGTAGGGTACCCGGTGTTAGCAAGGTTTGTGCTGGTCTCCTGTGGAAGGGAACTGGTAGCCACTTGGAAAAACTGCTGAGGCTGTGTAGGAGGGGGTGGTTCCACAGATGAGTTCAGGGTCCAGCACTGTTAGCAAGCCCTGTGGAGAGTGTTTGTGCTGTGCTGGTTCCCATACATATATGTATCTAGGCTGGGGGTGAGGAGGAAAATAGCACCTGCCAGCTCTTTTGTTCTTGGAGATGTATCCCAAAGATCCTTGGCCCCCCAGTACATGCTCTGAGGTTAGTAAACCTCTATCTCCTGCATGTATACTCTATGTGTTTTTCGAATTGCTGTTTCCATGCTGTATCTCCACAGGGCTGTTTGTTATGCTATTTCTTTAAGGGTGGGGTGGGGGTACTCAATTTCCTCCTGCTCTCTGGCTTTCCCAGAGCCACACCTACTGATTTTTAAGTTTTCAGGTGTTAAGCTCCTCTAGTTTTCAAAGCCAAATGTTATGGGGATTTATACTCCCAGTATGGGTCCCCCTGCCTGGGGTGCCTGGTGTAAGGTCTGTTCCTCTCCTCTCTCCAGTCGCATAGCACCCCTCCCTCCTGCGGACAGTACCATGGTGGCAGTTTGGCTCCCAGCCATATCTCTGCCCTTCCTACTCTCCTTGATATGGTCTCTTCTCTACATTTAGCTGTGGAGAGTCTGTTCTGCCAATGTTTGGGTCATTTTCTGGGTTATTTGTACTGATGTGAGTGTTACTTAGGTGTATCCATGGGACAAGGTGAGCCTAGGATCCTCATACTCCACCATCTTCCCCAGAAGTGTCAGCACATAGACTCTGAATGTTTAGTCTTCCTGCTTTGACACGGTAGGTTGGGCATGTGGAGTAAAAGTAAGATGAGGGCAGAGGGAAAAGAATGGATGTGGCTTTTCTTTTCACAAAGTTGTAAGAATTATTCATATTTTTTTTGATAATTTGATATTTTGACCAGTACCCTTTTCTTCTTCATGTTATTGTTTTTCATGGAACAAATCCCAGACTAGTGCCTGATCTCTGTTTTGAATTATAACCTTGTATTATTTGAAAACATAGATAATGAAAATAACAATTTACTTTCTGTAATTAGCTGGAAAATGTACTTTTCCCAGTTTTTGTGCAACTTTGCCCTTTCTCTTCCTTTATTAAATTTTGTCTTGTTCATGTTGTAATATTCATATTAGGCTGTTATTCTTAGAAAAAGCCTGTTGGAGTCTATCTGATTCTGAGAGGAATGACATCTTTAAAGAGATATAATTCCAGGTACTATGTTACTATGATTTCACTATTTCTTCAGGAATCACCTGAATAAAACATCCAAATCAAAAGGATGTTACTGATATTGGAAAGCCCACCTTCTATGTCAAAGCAGTGGAAAAGGATAAAAAGGGAAATGGAGAGAACTTTGGCTCCTTGGGTTGAGTGTTACCGCTCTTTGTAGGGTACATGATATGCTTTAATCATTCATTAGTAAACAATATGGGATTTGAAGAAAGCAGTTTTAAAAAATGTGTTCAGGATATTTCTGGAAATGAGAATAAATGGAAATAATTTTCCTTTGGGGGAAAAATCAAATTTAGCATGTATTTTAATTTTACCTCCAGTAAAAAAAGGAGTAGGAGAATAACAGTAATAAATTTTATCTCTTTTACTGTATCCTAGAAACAGCTCTGAATTGGAAAGATAAAATAGAATGACATGATTATTCTGAGAACTTAGACTAAAGCAGCTATTTGGGAAATAAACAGCCTGATTGACCACTTAATAAAATCAGTTAGGCAATTTTTTAACCCCAGTTCCCATGTTTTTATATTTTTCTGTTCAGCCATTACAGAATGTATTGAGGTAAAAAATACTTTGCGACCTTTGATTCAAGTAAAATAAGTAAAATATTACATGCTATATGGGCTATATGATATTATTAAACTATATTCATTTCTATGTGAATTAAGCTAACATATTTTACTTGAGATTTTACAGTATCAGGCACTATGTTAAATCTCCTGCAAACCTTCCAAACTTTATGAGGTGCTCACCTTTCCCTCCTTCATTTTTCTATATCTAACTTGGGGCTCAAACTCACAATCCGGAGATCAAATGTTAAATGCTCTACCGACTGAGCCAGCCAGGTGCCCCTCCCTCCTTCTTCATTGAAGAAAACAGATTTGGATCTGTTTTAAGAACAAAATGGGAACTTCAAAATAAGGAATCTATTTCCCAATGGGATAAACTAAACTGGAAGAATTTCAATTTTTCCATATGATGTTCTCTTATATTTCATCCAATCAGTGTGGAAAGAATCTAGGACTGTACAAAGGCAGGGCATTCCTTTTGCATTTGTGATAGGTAGAAACACAACTGAGGCATGATCTAAACAAAAAAGCATATGGTCGATGCTCTTCACGTCTGCTTATAATCATAATGGTAATATCTGTAATTAACATTTATTTTTTACAATGTAGCAGTCACAGTGTTAAACACTTTATGTGTATTGCTTCATTTAATTCTCATGAATTTCTTGTAACTACTTTTATAGATCACAAAAAGAGAAACTGAGGCTGAGTGAAGGATTCAAATCCAATTTTAAACTTTAATTAAAGGTATTCATGAGTTTACACATTACCCAACCTAGTATTCTTGTGAAGAAGACCACTTATGAATATGAAGACAAAGGGCTTGAAAACAAGAATTTAACTGAAATAGGAGGTTGGTGGGTCTGGTGGTTTAAAATATGTCCACTAATTTTTTGACACTTCTGTGATAATTTTATATGTCCACTTGGCTAGGCTAAGGGATAACAGATAGGTTGTAAAACATTCCTGGTTATGTCTATGAGGGTGTTTCTGGAAGAGATTAGCATTTGAATCTGCATACTGAGTAAAGATCATCCTGGCTAATGCAGGCAGATGTCATCCAATCTGTCGAAGCCTGAACAGAACAAGGTAGATGAAAGGTGAACTGGTCTTTGCTTGAGCCCAGACATCCATCTTCTGCCCTCAGATATTGGCACTCCTGGCTCTTGGACCTTCAAGAGACCTGGAGTGAATTATACCAAGAGCTTTCCTGGTTCTCTAGCATGAAGACAGCAGGTCATGATTTCTGAACCTCCATAATTATGTGAGCCAATTCTTCTCATAAACATCTCTCTCTATATATAATCTTCCATTTGTATTGTTTCTCTGGAAAACTGACAAATACAACTCCCTACAAAGTTAGAGTCAAATCCACCACAAATATACTCCCCTTAGTGTGTGATCTGGACTGAATGACTTTTTTTTTTAAAGATTTTATTTATTCATTCATGAGAGACAGAGAGAGAGAGAGAGACAGAGAGGCAGAGGGAGAAGCAGGCTCCCAAGGACCAGGGAGCCCGATGTGGGACTCGATCCCAGGACCCCGGGACCATGACCCAAGCCGAAGGCAGACGCCCAACCATCCGAGCCACCCAGGCGCCCTGGACTGAATGACTTTATTTTTTTAAAGATTTTATTTACTTATTTGACAGAGAGAGACACGGCGAGAGAGGGAACACAAGCAGGGGGAGTGGGAGAGGGGAGAAGCAGGCTTCCTGCCTAGCAGAAAGCCCGATGCGGGGCTCGATCCCAGGATCCTGTGATCATGACCTAAGCCAAAGACAGCCGCTTAAGGACTGAGCCATCCAGGTGCCCCTGGACTGAATGACTTCTAATGAAAATAATATGGTGTCTCTGGCACTAGATAATAAGTCATCATTATTTCCTCCTTGTTCTTTCTCTTATATTATTCATTCTGGGGAAAGCCAGCTGCCATATCATGAGGGCACTCTTGAGCCCTGCTGGCAGAGATACATAACCAAGATCTGAGGCATCCTGTCAACTGCCCTATAAATGAATCATCTTGGAAACTATTGATGGCCATATCCCAGACTGACTTGTTTACTGCAGCCTTCTTAGAGACCTAGAACCATAGCCATCTAGCTACATAAGATCTGAATTACTGGTCCAAAGAAAACATGGTAAGATAATAAATGTTTCTTGTTTAAGCCTATGTTTTAGAATAATTTGTTATCCAGCAATAATTAACCAATACTATGGTGGTCATGAATTTTAGATCTGTCTTAAAAAAAATTTACAAGCAGAAGCTTTTAAAATATAATAAACAATGATCAAACTCTCCCTTTTGAGAGTTCATGGTGTAAAAGAGCATAAATAAAATACTACATATAATCCAGTGTGACAGGTTGCCTTCTAGGAAAATAGGCAGACCAGGAAAACACAGCCATATGCAAGGTATTTTACCTAGGAGGATTAGGAAAGGTTTCATCCAGAAAAGTAAAATGAGGACTGAGATTTAAGTCAACTATTTGACTTCTCTGAGCAAGTTATAGACTATGAAATAAAATGATGTGTTTAACATATAAATAAGTCCCACAATTGATGGCCCTTCTCAAGATCTGTGAGCTAAAGAAGATGTATATCTGCTTCACAGAAAAGAAATATAAGACACCTGGTTCTATTAAGTGCCTGAAATGAAATTTAAAGTAGAAATTGTTAGAGGCAAACATTGTTTCCACTAAGTTCCACTAAGTGAAACTTAAGTGAAATTTAGCATACCTGGTAAGAAAAACTGGTTAATGTGCAATAAATCTGCATTTTTAATAACATTCCTCTTGGGGCAATCATGCTAGATTAACTTTTTTTTTGTTTTGCATTACATGTAAGGTAATATTTCTCTCAAAAATATTTCAAATAAGTCTGTCAATTTGCCTACCTAAAATTATATTGAGAATATTGAATCATCTTTGGACTAGGATTTTTAGTATTCATGAATGTAAGTCTTTTCTACTTTTGAGTGTAACAATTCCTGTGATTGGACATTAATAATAATCTGACCAGATGCAGTCTAATGTTAAAGTGTTCTTTACTCAATTTCACATAATTTCAATGACTTGTGGATTCAAAATTAATAGATCTGCCTAGAAAGCTGTAATTTCTACACGGGGCATCATTTTAAAGTTGAACAAAAAGAACAGACTGAACACCAAACATGCTCTTTTCTTATGGACATATTTAGGATGAGGTCCTGACATTACCTGAATTCACTGTAGCCAGTAGCCAAGAGTGGCAGATGAGAAAATAGAACAAAACAAAACATCATTGTTATGAATAATAACAATAGGAAGAAACAACAGAGTAGATCAAAGTCTCTGAGGACAGAAAAAACCCACACTATTTAGAAGGCATTTGTGGAACTCATACGGTCTTGTTTTTGTTTATTTACTTGTTTTAGAGGAGAAACAATGGAATTTTGAATTAGATGAAGGGAATGTGAGTCATGATTGAGTTTCCTTTGTACTAAATGTGTGAACTAGTTTAAGACACTTCTCAGTCTCCATTTCTTCATGAGTGAGAATAGTAACAATTCCTCACACTTGGCTCAAGTTGAATCATATCAAAGTATGAGCAGAGTGTCAGGCACTAAACAAATGTTAATTCTTATTCCTCTAGTCTGTGAGGCTTTTGGGTTCATGTCTGATGACAAACGTATTTATTCCCAGCACTTACCACAATTACTGCCAAATAGTACTGTAGCCTTAAATCTGATTGATTAAAAGCAAGAAACAGTTTCATTTTCTAAACACTTTCATATAAGTGCATGAGTTTATCTTTTCAACTCATATTAAGAGAAGAATTATTTCTTACATAAATTATGGATGTAAATTCACTAGAAAATTTCAGGTGATATGTTTTATGCTTATAATGCTTTTCTCATTTAGTTCCCTTGAGAAATACTGTCACATATTCTGACATAGTTGAAAATAAAATAGAAAACTAAGCAGCATCACTGTAAATCTAACATAGTAGGAAGATGGCAGTGTAAATTAATCTAACTGTAGGCCAAGAAAGGGGAAAGAGTATATGGATATTAGGGCAAATACAATAGGTCAGGCTAATAAGTGCAAGGTGACTAGAAGCAGATATTTCCCCATGCTGTGGTACATGGAATATAGCAACAAGAATTCTAGGATTAGCCAATAGTTGTAAATGCAAATAGGCATGCATTAATACTTATTGGGAGGGTCCATCAACAATACCTAGAGCATAATATGTGTTATAAGCCAAAGCACTCTAGAAATGTAAGGTAACATTAAAGCTAATCACTTTTATTGTTTAATGAAGTACCCATTTTAAAGAACCATGTTAGATATTTTGAAAAAAAGGGATCCGAATGTACTTTTCCTAACAATTTGTTTATTGTCAAGATTCTGATGTCTAAAATGGATAAAAGATTTAAAACAAAAGCATCTGAATAATAGTATCAATCAGTATATTTTAAATCAATATGTCTTTTACAATGTCTATATGTTGTTGTTTGTATTTGTAGCAGGATCTTTTTTTTCAAAAAAATTTCATTTATTTGAGAGAGAGTAAGAGAGAGAGCAAGCATGAGCTGGGTCGGAGCAGAGGGAGAAGTGGATGCCCCGCTGAGCAGGGAGCTCCATCCCAGGACCCTGGGATCATGACCCAAGCTGAAGGCAGCCACTTAACCCACTGAGCCACCCAGGTACCCCTATAGCAGGATCTTTTGATTGGGCCTTCCCAATCCTATGTTTTACTGTATAAGTGATATTTGGTTCTATATAAAAGAAAATAAACAAAAGTAAATAAACTTGGGGCACCTGGGATCAAGCCCCACATGGGCTTCCTGCTCAGTGGGGAGTTGTCTTCTCCCTCTCCCTCTGCCCCTCCCCCTGCTCTCTTTCTCTCAAATAAATAAAATCTTTAAATATTTTTTAAAAAGCAAACTTTAGAAGATGAGCATTACACAGAAGTTATTTTAATAAATCCTAAAAATTGCACATTTAAGACCTATCACAATTTCTGAGGTATATACCATGATGTTTTCATGAGGGTTTTGTTTTTTTGTTTTGTTTTGTTTTGAAGATGTTTTTCATTTATTTGACAGAGAGAGAGGACACAAGCAGGGGGAGTGGGAAGGAAAAGTAGGCTCGCCAGTTGAGCAAGGAGCCCGATGTGGGTCTTGATCCCAGAACCCTGGGATCATGACCTGAGCCAAAGGCAGATGGTTAACCAACAGCCATCCAGGCGCCCCTTCATGAGGGTTTTGACTCTTCTTGAAGTTTAAATTTAGGGATTTTTTAAAATTAATGATCTTGATAAACAAGATAGCAATAAGCATATAGTTTCATCATATATCCTTATTTAGGGGGCAGTATGGGCATTAATTATATTGTATTGTGGCAAATATTTGTCACATAGTCTTATGATGCAGAGTAGGCAGAGAACATTCTCTCCTTATTCTCATATATTTGCTTCATGAGAAAAGAAATCTTCCTGTGATAGGATTGTCAATCATTTGGACCCCAAGAGCTGCTAGATTTCAAGAATAAAGATAATTTTACATTATATGTTAGATACTCCTGAAAGTAAAGTCCCAGTGTTCATATATACATTTTTTTTTCTTGCAAAAAACAGAAATGTTGCTTTATTGTGTGGGGATGAAAATAAACACAAAAGAGCCAAATAATCTTTAAATGCTACAAAACTACTTGTATGTTCATTATAGCCAATATTAGAGATTGCCAGATGCATATTGACCAAGGTGTTACAGTCACTCAAAATTTATACAGCAATGAAAATAGACACCTTATAGACAGAGAACAAGATCGGTGGTTGCCAGAGGAAGGGGATAAAGGGAGTCAAAAGACACAAACTTCCAGTAAGAAAATAAGTCATGGGGATGAAATATACAGCATAGTGACTATAGTTAATTCTCTATTGCATATTTCAAAGTCCCTAGGAGAGTAAATCTTAAAAGTTCTCATCACAAGAAAAAAACATTCTGTAACAATGTGTGGTAGGTATGGCTACTAGACTTATTGTAGTGATCATTTCACAATACATATAAATTTGAATCACTATGTTGTACACCTGAAACTAATATAATGTATAATGTCCATTATACCTCAATAATGAATGAATCCTCATAAATATAATTTGAATGAATGATGCCAGATGTGACAGAATACACATTATATATATTTTTTCAAAATTTTTTCATTTTTAAATACAAAAAACAGGCAAAAGATTAATGCTGTCAGATTTCAGGATAATGGTGGTTATACTTGGTGAGAGAGGGGTGGATGGAAGGGAAAATGAGAGGGGTTTCAGGGATGCCAGGAATGGATAATATTCTTTTCTTGATCTTTCGGTTGCATAGGTATGTTCAGTATGAAAAAAATTGAACTATACCTTATAGTTGTAAGACAATTCTTTATGAAACCTTTGCATTTCTACATGTGTGAGGAGAGACACTGGCTACCTTTTTTTCAGACTATCTTTTCAGAGATGTTAATATAGAAACGGCCTTGGAAAAGAGAGAAATAGCTCCCTTCTGGGTGGAGAGATTTGTTTCTGATTAGTATAATAAAGATAATGCCTCTCTCTAGGAAAAAGTTTTAGTAGGCTTGCTTGTAGCCTTTTATAAAAGATTGGGATTCTTAAAGTTCAGATTTCCTCTCCTCTAACACAACCCACTACATATTCAGATGTTACCAGGCCTTGTTGAATAATCATGTAGAGACTGAGGCTAAGGAAATCTTGTAAATGACCATAATTTAGCTACTGCTGCTGCTGTGAACAATAAACTGTCCTTTATTTCTTCCTCAGAAGTTTCATGACTTATAACAGCATCTATGAAAACCTGGCATGCTAACTTAGCTTGAGAGTATGGTAAGATCTTGGACCCTTAAGAATTTTAATTCCAGGGGCATGTGGTGGCTCAGTTAAGCACCTGCCTTAGGCTCAGGTCATGATCCTGGAGTCCTGGGATGGAGCCCACATCAGACTCCTCCTGCTGAGCAGGAGTCTGCTTCTACCTCTGCCCCTCATCCCACTCATGTTCTCTCTCTCTCTCTTGCTCTCTCTCTCAAATAAATAAAATCTTTAAAAAAATTTAATTCCAGTATTTTTAACATGCAGCATTTTATTAGTTTCAGGTGTATAATGTAGTGATTCAACAATTCCATATATTAGTGCATATCAGGATAAGTGTACTCTTTAATCCCTGTCACATATTTTACCCATCCCCTTCCCCCCACCAACCTATGCTCTGGTAACTGAATGTTGGTTCTCTATAGGTAAGAGTCTATTTTTGGTTTTTCTTTTTTTTTTAAATTTGTTTGTTTTGTTTTTTAAATTCCACAAACCAATGAAATCATATGGGTATTTGTCTTTCTCTGACTCATTTCACTTAGCATACTATTCTCTAGCTCTATCCATTTTGCTATAAATGACAAGATTTCATTCTTTTTATGGCTGAGTAATATTCCATTGTGTTTATGTATACACATACACACACCCCACATCTTCTTTAACCATTTCTCAATCAATGGACCCTTGGGCTGCTCCCATAGTTTGGCTATTGTAAATAATGATGCAATAAACATAGGGCTGCATGTATCCTTCTGAGTTAATGTTTTTGTATTATTCGGGTAAATACCCAGTCGGGCAATTACTAGGTTTTAAGGTCTTTTATTTTTAATTTTTGAGAAACCTCCATAGTGTTTTTCACAGTGGCTAAATGAGTTTGCATTCCCACCAACAGCACATGCACGTTCTTTTTTCTCTATATCCTCACCAACGCTTGTTGTTTCTTGTGTTTTTTATATTACCCGTTCTGACAGGTGTGAGGTGATAAGCATTTCCCTGATAATGAGTGATGTTGAGCATATTTTCATGTGTCTGTTGGCCATCTGTATGTCATATTTGGAGAAATGTCTGTTCATGTCTTCTGCCCATTTTCAATTGGATTACTGTTTTTTGGGTGTTGAGTTGCATCAGTTCTTTATATATTTTGGATATTAACCCTTTATCACATATATCATTTGCAAATATCTTTTCCTATTCAGTGAGTTGCCTTTTAGTTTTGATTGTTTCCTTTTCCATGCAGAAACTTTTTATTTTGGTGTAGTCCCAAATGCTTATTTTGCTTTTATTTCCCTTGCCTCAAGAGACATACCTAGAAAAATGTTGCCATGGCTGATGTCAGAGAAATTACTGCCTCTGTTTTCTTGTAGGATTTTTATGGTTTCAAGTCTCACATTTAAGTCTTTAATCCATTTTGAGTTTATTTTTGTGTATGGCAAAAGAAGATGGTCCAGTTTCATTCTTTTTCATGTAGCTGTCTAGTTTTCCCAAGAACATTTGTTCAAGAGATAGCTTTTTCCCCATTGGATATTCATTCCTGCTTTGTCAAAGATTAATTGACCATATAATTGTGGGTTTATTTATGGATTTTGTATTCTATTCCATTGATCTATGGGTCTGTTTTTAAGTCAGTACCATACTGTTTTAATTACTACCACTTTGTAAAATAACTTGAAATCTGGAATTGTGATATCTTCAGTTTTGTTTTTTGTTTTTCATGATTGCTTTGGCTATTTGAGGTCTTTTTTGGCTCCATACAAATTTAGAATTGTTTCTTCTAGTTATGTGAAAATTGTTGATAGTATTTTGATAGGGATTGATTAAATCTGTAGATTGCTTTGAGTACTGTGGACATTTTAACAATATTTCTTCTCCCAATCCATGAGCATGGTATATCTTTCCATTTCTTTGTGTCATCTTCACCTTCGTTCATCGGTGTTTTATAGTTTTCAGACTACAGCTTTTCCATGTCTTTGGTTAAGTTTATTTCTAGGTATTTTATTTTATTTGGTGAAATTGTAAATGGGATTTTCTTAATTTCTTTCTCTCTTGCTTCATTATTAGGAATAAAACAGATTTCTGTATGTTGATTTTGTACCCTGTGACTTTGGAGGTCAAAATACCACAACTTTCTGATTTCTTATTTGATTTCTTGGTTCACCCATATTTTAGTAACATGCCATTTAACCTCCATATATTTGAGCTCTTTCGATTTTTTTTATGGTAGATTTTTATTTATTTATTTATTTATTTTAAAGATTTTATTTATTTATTTGAGAGAGAGAATGAGAGAGAGCATGAGAGGGAAGAGGGTCAGAGGGAGAAGCAGACTCCCTGCTGCACAGGGAGCCCGATGTGGGACTCGATCCCGGGACTCCGGGATCATGACCTGAGCCGAAGGCAGTCTCTTAACCAACTGAGCCACCCAGGCACCCTATGGTAGATTTTTATAGAGCATGGTCAGAAAAGATGCATGGTGTGACTTCTATTTTTTTTTTAATTTTTTGAGATTTGTTTTGTGGCCTAATATGTGATCTGTTCTGGAGAATGTTCCATCTGCACTTGGAAAGAATGTATATTCTCCTGTTTTAGGAAGGAATGTTCTCAATACGTCTGTTAAATCCATCTGATCCAGTGTCTCATTCAAAGCCACTGGTTTCTTGTTGATTTTCTGTTTGGATAATCTGCCCATTGATGTAAGTGGAGTGTTAAAAGTCCCCTACTATTACTGTATTACTGTCGATTATTTCCTTGAGTTTGTTAACAGTTTTATGTACTTGAGTGCTCCTGTGCTGGGTGCATAGATATTTACAATTTTTATAGCCTTCTGTTGGATTGTCCCCTTTATTATGATATAGTGTCCTGTATCACTATGTATAGTATCCTATGTTATAGTGTCTTTATTATGATATAGTGTGTCTCATTACAGTCATTGTTTTAAAGTCCATCTTCTCAGATATAAGCATTGCCACCCTGGCTTTCTTTCAAGATCCATCTGTGTGATGAATATTTCTCCATCCCCTCATTTTCAACTGTAGGTGTGTTTTGGTCTGAAATGAGTCTCTTGAATGCAGCATATAAATAGGTCTTGTATTTTTATCCATTCTTTCACCCTATGTCTTCTGATTGGAGCTTTTAGTCCATTTACATTCAAAGTAATTATTGATACATATGTCTTTATTGCTATTTTGTTACTTCTTTTGTGGTTGTTTCTATAATTTTCTCTGATCCTTTCTTGTACTCTTTCATGGTTTGTTGACTTTCTTTAGTGATATACTTGGATTCTTTTCTCTTTATTCTCTGCATATCTATTACTGGTTTTTCATTTGTGCTTACATTCAGTTTGCATATATCATCTTTTGAATATAACAGTCCAGAATAAGTTGATGGTTACTTAATTTGAACCCATTCTTTACTAAGACTATTCACAATTTGCATAATTTTATTTCTTCTTCTTTGCTTAGCTTGATTACTTCCCATTACTCTGTTTCCTAGGTCATTAATTCATTCATTGGCCTGCTATTTATTCCATCCAGTGTGTTTTTTAATTTATTGTTTTCTTGATTTTTGATTGGTTCTTTTTTTATCTCTGTGTTAAGCATCTCTTTGATATCCTCCACTCTTTTCTCAGATCTGGTGAATATTTTAATTATCATTAGTATAAATTCTCTATCAGGCATATTACTTATATGTATTTTTCTTAGATTTCTTGCTGTGATTTGTTCTATTCTTTCATTTGGGACATGTTTATCTGTTTCTATTTTTCTGTGTTAGGAAAGTCAGCTACTTCTCTGCTTTTAATGATAATAGCATTGTGAAGAAGAGGTCCTGTAGTGCCCTGTAGTACAGTTTCCCCCTGTTCTCTAGGGCCTGGCATTTCAGAGAGCATCACCTATTTGCATTGTGTATGTTGTTGACTCTTGGCCTCTTTTTATTTCAGTCCAGTTGTCTGAAGAGGCAGTCCGCCTATTGTGGGGCAGTGTTTGGTCCCCAGCAGGGGTGTAGTGGTTTGCTTGCAAAATGAAACCTGCCTTCACTGCTGCTGGAAGTGAGGTCATGACTGAGGTCAGGAGAAGTGGCGTTGATAGGGTTTGTGCTGGTATTCTAAGGGAGGGGACCTGCAGTGCTGGGACTAAGGTAAGCATGACTGGGAAGGGTGGATTTATGGAAATGAGGGATGGGGAGGGAAGGGAGCTTGGTGTAAACAAATTAGATCTCTTTACCCTAGGTGGCTATTCTTTATTCTGGGGGTGGGAGAGGGAAATGACACCTGCCAGGTCCTTTGTTCCTGGAGGGATCTCCCTGTCTCTCCAGGCCATGCTCTGAGATGAGCAAATCTCTCCCCACCCACCCCCTGTCCACCCACCTGCTCCCGTGTTTTTCAAACAGTTTGTTCTATGTTGTATCTGTATGTGCTGTTTGTTGTGCTGTCTCTTTAAGGGTGGGGACTCTACTTCCTAAAGCCTTTCCAGATCTCCCAGAGTACAGCCCACCAGTTTTTTAAATTCCAGGCTTTAAGTTCTGCTGGTAAGAACTCATGAAATTCAGCCTCTTTCAAAGGCACATGTTATGGCAATTTGTCCTCCTGTTCATGGGCTTCTCAGTGTGAAAGTCTGTTTTTCATCCTTCTCTGCACCACTGGATCTCTCCCAAACAAGGATGGCCATGGCCTTTTGCTCTAAGACTGTGTGTCTTCACCCTTCCTACCTTCTTCTAGGTGGCCTCTTTTTTCTGCCTTTAGTTTTGGAGTTTGTTTTGCCAGTCTTCAGATTGTTTTCTGGGTTATTTACACTGATGTGAGTGTTACCTAGTTGTATCTATGGGACAGGGTGAGCCTAGGGTCCTCCCACTCTGCTATCTTCACAGAAACTGCCTCATTGAACTTTTAATTCCCACTGGACATTTCTGGTGATTTTATGCAAATATACATTTTTACAGGGGAAAATTCTTTATTAACATGATTTAGCAATTATGTTACCATGATCTTAGTAAATTCACAGTGTAACTTGTTGAAGTCAAAAGATTTTAACAATTTAATCGAATTACCATATTTCTGGATACAGTCATAGGATGAGAATTATGGCTATTCATTAACTAAAATTATCTGATTTGAGGTGTAGGGAGGTGAGACAGTGCTCAAAGACCCATAAAAAATATCAGCACCCAAAACCAATTTTCTCTTTAAATTATGTGTCCTTTTACTTGCTTATATTTCAAAAGCTGCATTTTGTTTATTTTGAAAAATCTAAGCATCTCACATGGTTAACGAATTAGGCTCAATATCCTCAACCCTTCTCTTCTATTGTATCAAAGTTGAAAAGCAACACGAAAATCCCAGGAGTATAGCCTCAGTTATGAAAGCCAGACTACTTGTATCACTGAGGGGAATTCCATAGGGTCTTTTGCAAAATATTTCATATAGTACAGGTTTCCATACACAGAAAGCTTATTTTTTATTTGGCCATTCTTGTGGTTTTATTTCTTGTTGCTCTAAATATCATTACAGTGAGTTGAGTCACTGACACTACTTTAGAGAAAACTGCATGCTATGGGAATTGAAACCCTGAGTATGTATTATTTTTCTAGTATTTGATTATCATTTTCTAGTTCCTAAGTTTCAGTTTTAATGATTTATTGTCAAAATTACACTAAAATCATTTTTTCTATGTTTAGAAGTTGGAAATTGTACAACATTCACACATTAAAATAAGGAATTATCACATTTAGAAATAATTGTCATTCAATACTATAAATATATTTCTTAAGCAGGAAGGCTTAGGAACTTTTGCCCTTTCGAGATAAATTTGTGACTACAAAGTAAAGGCATTTTAGTGAAGTCAAGGTTAGGCACCTTCTCTATAAAGTTGTTAAATAATTTTGGAAGAATCAGTTTCCCTATTCACTATGCGGAGAGCTATTATCTTTACTTTCTTTCACAATATACTTAGAATTCAATATGATATGAGTGTAAATGCTCCAAAAACTTAAAATTTGCCCAAATAAGGCATTATAATCATTTTTTAACCATCACATCATCCTTTACCAACAGATTCCCCCTCAAAAGGCACAAACAAAACTATTCACTTGGCAAATATTGAATTTCACATCCATCTTGGATTCTTTTAACAAAGTGAAAATATAAAGCTATAATCTTTAAACTCTTGAAGTAGTATTTAAGTGTTGCTGATTTGAAGAAAAACATCAAATAATATATGACACAGAATATTCTAGGGTAATTTTTCAAATGGAAATTCAATCAAAATTTCATAAAATCAGTAATATTCTCTTCCCAGGAGAGTAATGTGTTGGGATGTTAGCAGGTGTTTTTGTGTGTTTTGATTTTGTATATGTTCTAAAAGAAACCTTTAGTTTCTACATTTGCTTCCTCTTGTGGTTTGCGATCTTAAGGAATCAAGACTGATCTAAGTATTTAAGTTTCTATTAAAGTATAATTTACACATGGAAAAGTATACATTATAAGTGTCAAAAACTGTAGTTACTTTTTATCCAAAAATATGGTACATTTACTACATCTGTTAGGTGGCTATTTTAGTATTAAGAAATGTGAAGAGTTTATAAGAATATTTTTCTAGATATGTCTAGTGAGACATGGGAAATAAAAGTAAACTATTGGGACTACATCAAAATAAAAAGCTTCTGCACAGCAAAGCAAACAATCAACAAGACTAAAAGGCAACCTACTAAATGGAAGAAGTTATTTACAAATGACATATCTGATAAAGGGTTAGTATTCAAAATATATAAAAAACTGATTCAACACCAAAAACTAAAAATCCATTTAAAAATGGGCAGAAGACATGAACAGACATTTCTCCAAAGACATACAGCTGGCCAACAGACACATGAAAATACGCCCAGCATCACTCATCATCAGGCAAATGTAAATCAAAATCACAATGAGATATCACCTTCCACCTGTCAGAATGACTAAAATCAACAATACAAGAAATTACAAGTGTTGGTGAGGATATGGAGAAAAAGGAACCCTCATGCACTATTGGTGGGAATGCAGATATTATTTTATAATATTAGCTATATCCATAGTACTAAAATTTATCCAAATTATTAGCAAGAATATGTTACCATAAATTTTATGTCATCATGGCCATCCAAGGCTAACTTGACAATGCTTATAGTACCAAAACTTACCAGTATGACTGAAACACAGATTTTGAATTAAAATCTAAGGATCATGGCTGGGTTTTACTTTCTATTATAGCCAGACACCTATCGCTTTTCAGCCCTATTCTAAAAGATTTTAGAACAAATCTAATATCATCTAGTAATTTTCCTCTTCTCAGTGTTCTTCTGCCTTCCAAAACACCTAAATTCTTGCATGTCACACAGTGTTCTTACTGTTGACAACTTATCTCCAGCTCTTCATTCTCTAGCTTTGACACCTAGTCTTCCATTTCTAGGAATTAATAGTAAGGATCTTTTCTTGAGGAATTGTAAAAGAGAAGGACTTTTGTTTTGAATTTATACCCTTCTTTCTTTTGGAGCTTTTAATGAGAAGCATGTAATACTTTTATGAATAAAACTTAATACAGAAAATTTAAAATGTCTATAATTTTAGACACTTCAGCATAAAATGCATAATATTATTTTTGTCCTGGTTAATTCAAGCCTTAAATCCAAGGTAATATATTGGAAAAAGTCTACAACACAGGGTAGTCAACTGGTATTATTTCAAAAAGGTCACACTCAGAGGCAATGCTATAATCTACTCAGCCTATTTCAGTCAATATATGAGGCTTTGATTATTGGTATGATAAATATCAGATGAGAGTTTTTACCAGTAAAATCATAGATTGTTAATCAGCATTGTGTCTTGCTATTGGTTTCAGGGGGATCTGTTGCCTCGTGACAACTACAAGGCTGTAGAAATTAACCCATGGGATGTTGTCACATTTGTTCTGTTAGAACTTTCCATACAAGAAGCAAAATACATAAAAAGAGACAGAAAGTTTAGTAAACAGGTTCTTGAACTAATGGAGCATTTTTTAATAATTGTTTTTTCTAATATATTTGTATGTATGGCATAATTTGGACTGGGATTTGCTTTAATTATTTGTGAGTAAGGTGAGTGGATAGCCACTCATAAATTCATATTTATTCTAGGTAAAATGGAACTTCTGAAGGGTTTTAAGCAAATAAGAGGCATGATTCAATAATACAATTTGTATCTTAGAGCAAGAGCTACAATGAGCAGCTTGAACTGTGATGAGTTGGAAGAACAGACAGGAAGGCAAATATCAAAATAGCTAAACAGATTTTATCTGTATTACTTTCCTTTTTTTCTTCTTTTATTAAATTATTAAGCTTATTAAAATTCCCCTATCAGTTATCACAAAATAATACCTCAAAAATATCCTTCTTATTGCTTATGGGGATATTAGTAGAAAAGATCTTAAGCCCTTCACTGCTAACTCTGGGTTATATAGCAATCAAGCTTTAGAGAAAGACATAACTACATGCAAAGTTAAACAAAATGTCATTGAGACCATAAAAGCTATCAAAAAATAAATGGCATAGACAGGATTTACTGAATGCTCAAATGGAGGGTTGGATTTCATTCTGTTGAGTAGTGGAGGAAGATACAATAAACTCAAGCTTGTCAGAAGCAGATATTGGAAAAATAAGCAATTCAGATATTAGAATATTAGAGTCAATTCATTTACCAAAATAATTCAGATTCATTAAACATCACCTTTTCCTTAAAAAAAAACTCGTTAACTTAATATTTCATGTAACTGAGTGGCAAATATTAATGTTGCAATTTTACTTGGCTTCATGGTGGATATGGATCAAACCAGAAGCTGCCAAACCAGCTGTGTTAATTTTGATGAAGTGACCCTATCAGTGAGGTTCGACAAACATCAGTGTTATCATGGCCAGCCATGTGTAAGTAGACAATGCAAGTCTAGCTTTTTGTTTTCTGTTTTTTGTTTTGTTTTGTTTTCCCACACACAGAACAGACAAGAATATGCTTACTGCATTGCAAACCTTTTCAGGAACACTGGCCTGGCTCTGGGCAATATACTGTAGGGCCTGAACAGAAGCATAAGTTCTTCCATGGAAGGGATATTCAGAATGTTCTATTTATATTAATCAATAGGGAAGGCAAGACATAACACTAGTGATATGCCTGAAAAGAAACCATAAAAACAAAGGCTTCTAAATTTCCAAAAGTCACTGTTCCCTGCTTACACCCTGTACTCTAAAGTGTATTTTAAAATTTATTTTAATCTATTTCAAATTTTCTGGTATCCTATTAGTTCAAAAGTGTTGGCAGCATTTATACTATATTGTGACTTCATTTTTAGTAAATATTTAGGGCATTTTAATTTCATTTTCTCTTAAAGCAGTCATAGTCCAAAAAGGGATTAACTTTATTGAATGCAATATTTTTTCCTCTAATAGTAGCTTAGAAATGCTCTAAGTTCATGGAATTCTCCAGTATGAGTAACAGAATCACTGAAACTTATCTGCATTATGAAGCACATTTAATTTAAAACCATTTTTCCCCAAATGAATGCTATGACCAAATGGCAAACACCTTAAAAGAGGATTCTATAATTAAAATCCTGACATAAAGTTAACTAAAACAACTCTAGAAGTCAAGATTCTGATAAAAATAAATTGGATTTATGCTTGTGTTCTGTATCGCCTATTACTTGCAAAGAAAAAAACTAGGGAAAAATCAGCAATACTTACAATTCTGTGCTTAATGGATTTGCTGGTTTGAATTTCCAGTTGTGTGTTACATGAAAATCTGCAAAGAAAGTAGTATATTCAGCTAATTAATTACCACTGTTAATAATCAACCTCATATATTTCTATTTTCTTGAACCTGGAAAAGATGCAAGTTGGTGTGTAATTTTATGGAATGTCCATGTAGTGAATGAAAATACTGTATGCATATAAACCTGTAACTGTATGTTTTATCTCAGACTTAAACCATTTTTATAAATCAGAAGCCAGTGGGTAGCCACAGCTGGTTAACAGGAGAAAGCACTTGTTACTGCAGAGAACTCGTTCATGAACTGCTTGAGCTGTCTTAAAATGGAGAGGCTCCTATCACAAGCAAAGCAGCCACTGGGAAGTCCTAAATATGCTTTTGGTTTAAGATTACACTGATTTTGACATAAACATCTCACCTTTTTTTCTTTTTTTTTTTTTTTTTTACTCCCTTCCCTTGGAAATCTGAAGCTCTTAAAATCAAGAATTGAAGTCTGGAGAGTACGAAGGGAAGTACAAATGTGCAAAAATATTGAGTGGCAGGTTTATCACTAATTATTTATTCTCTTAACACCCTTTCAAAGTACACTTCTACTCTTATTTACATTTTGAAGGTTAAAAAAAAAATCTATAAACCCACTGACTTTTCTAAACTTCTAAGTAAGGAATATCTCATCCAAAATAAAATCCCATGAGAATTTTGTTTGAGATTTAACAACTCATTCTTCCATGTCCTCATTCCTCACATTCCCCATCCATTACTCATCAAAGGACAACTTAAGAATATGGTTAAAATGATGCAAAGAAACAAAATAACTCTTAGGAACTCCTAGAGAAATGTTTAGTGAGTTAAGTTACTCTTTTTTTTTTTTTTAACAGATTTTATTTACTTATTTGTCAGGGAAAGGGAGATAGAGACAGCATGCACACAAGCAGGGGGAGCGGCAGGCAGAGGGACAAGCAGGCTCCCCACTGACCAGGGAGCCCAATGCAGGACTTGATCCCAGGATCCTGAGATCATGGCCTGAACTAAAGGCAGACACTTAACTGACTGAGCCACCCAGGCATCCTGAGTTAAGTTACTCATAAATTCATTTATCTTTATATTATTTTCAGGTAATATATATCCATATATTTTTTACATTAAATAAAAACCTAAAATGTCAGCCATTGCCATTCCAATCCCCACTGTCAGTCCTGCTCCTTCAAATCAACTCATTTTAAATAATATCAGCTTTTTTGTTTATATTCCTTTTGATATTTAATTTCATGTTTTTAAATACCATAGCATGTTGCTTTGTATTTTTTTAGCTTTGGACTTTTATATATGGACTTACCTCTAATTGAAGATTAAAATTTAGCTATCTTACATTATGCTCTTGAAATAAACATATCCCTACCAAACCAATGTAGTTCAGATCTCATTCATTTATGCTCATTCCAGTTGAAATAAAGGTATGGCAAAATAAATCTTAGAATGTTGACAAAAGAGGATTTTGTAAAATAGTAGCAAGTAAATGGGTAGTGGTTGTAGACAGAGATTAATTTTTTTTAAGATTTTATTTATTTTATTTGAGAGCGAGAATGAGAGAGAGAGAGAGCATGAGAGGGGGGAGGGTCAAAGGGAGAAGCAGACTCCCTGCTGAGCAGGGAGCCCGATGCGGGACTCGATCCCGGGACTCTGGGATCATGACCTGAGCTGAAGGCAGTCGTTTAACCAACTGAGCAACCCAGGCACCCTAGACAGAGATTAATTTTAATGGAATCCACACTAATTACATAGACCATGAAAATCCTATAGTCCTGTCCAAGATTTCTGCAAATTTCTCAGTGCCACTTAATACTGTAGTTTTACAGTCTTTTGTCTATACTTATCTTATGCCAGATTGATCCTACTGAGAAACTAAGCCATAATTTCATTTTCAAAATTAAAAAGAAACCTGGCACTAAATATTGGTAGATGAAAAACCCCTTTCTGCCTTATTTTTGAGATGTTTACATTCTCATGATCAGAGTATACTCCTTATGCCAATAGTCCCTCTTCCCCTGTCCCAGTACACACCCTCCTCAGCTTATGTTGAAGTTATGTCCTAAAAAGCCATCATAAATTGAAAATACTTTAAGTCCAAAATGCATTTTTTCCCACCTAGCCTACCAAACATAGGATAGCCTGGCCTTGATTAAACATGCTCAGAACGCTTACATTAGCCTACAGTTGGGCAAAATGATCTAACACAAAACCCATTTTATAACAAACTGTTGAATATCTCATGTAATTTATAGAATGCTGCACAGGAAATGAAAATGGCTTGTATACGTTCTGTATATGGCTCCAAAATGGTTGTAAGTGTATTGGTTGTTTATCCTCATGATTGTATGGTTGACTGGGAGCTGTGGCTCACTGCCACTGCCCAGAATCATGAAAGAGTATCCTGCCTCATATCACTAGCCCAGGAAAAGATCAAAATTCAAAGTCTGAGGTACAGTTTCCAACTGACTATATATCACTTTTCCACCATTGTAAAGTAGAAAAATTGTGTTGAACCATCGTAAATCAGGGACCATCTATAGATCCTCTCCCTCTCTTGCAATAATGCATTTGAATAAAGTCTCTCCTTATCTAATTCCCAATTTGTTTTTTATCTGATTTTGAGCTTGAGAAACATTACTGATGCTTTATGGTGTTATGAGAGAGACTGCATCCTCCAACCTATGATTTTTTTTTCTTTTATTCTCCTTCCTAACCCTATCTCTATTTGCCCCGTAGAATTTGCTAAGAATTTTTAGCATACCAGCCAAATGACTTCCAAGTACTATGAAATTTTATTTTTTCCAAATAAGTGCATATTTATATTTCATAAAAATATGAAATTATTCCATACAAGTATTTCATTTGCCAGCTATGGCAATGAGATATCACCTCACACCTGTCAGAATGGCTAAATCAAAAACACAAGAAGCAACATGTGTTGCAAAGATGTAAAGAAAAAGCACCCTCATGCACTGTTGGTGGGAATGCAAACTAGGGCAACCACTGTGTAAAACATTATGAAGGTTCCTCAAAAAATTAAAAAACAGAATTACCATAGCCCATAACTCCACTACTGGGGACTTACCCAAAGAATACAGAGACACCAATGCAGCCCTATGTTTACTGCAGCATTATTTACAAGAGTCGACATATGGAAGGGACCTAAGTGTTCACCCACAGATGGATGAAGAAGAGGTGGTATACATATACAATGGGATAATACTGAGACATTAAAAAAGAATGAAATCTTCCATGTGCAACATGGATGGACTTGAGGGTAGTGTTAAGTGAAATTAGAGAAAGATGCATACCATGATATGTAGAACTTAAAAAGCAAAACAAATGAAAAAGAAATAGACAAACCAAACACAGACTCTTAACTATAGAAACAAACTGATGATTACCAGAGGGGAAGTGGGTGGGGCGATGATAAAGGGGATTAGGAGTAAACTCATCATGATGAACACTAAGTAATACATAGAATTGTTGAATCACTATACTGTACACCTGAACTATCATAACACTACATTCATTATACTGGAATTTATTAAAAAAATAAAAGGTTAGAAATGGTAGGTGTATAAAATACTATAAATCAACAACAAAAAAATATAATCAAATAAATACTATTTCTCGTGACTTATGAAAATTACTCTAAAATTGTATTGCTGCCCCTTATTCAATACTAAGGCATTTCTAAATTTTTAAATAGTTATTGATGACTTCTTTCACCTATGTGCAAAGGATTTTACATAAATTCATCATGTTTACTATTTCAAATATACATGCTTGCTACATAGTAAAAATCTTTGTAAAAAAAAATTCTGGGATAAAAATAATGAAAAAGATCTCTATGGACAATTTCAATCTGTGCTGCATTCAAAGAAATGTGTTAAAAAATATTTATTGGCTCATGACACAGATTTAACTTCCAGAAAAATAAAAAGATGTTACACACTTGTCATTAACAGGAAGTGAAATTATAAATAAAACAATCCTATTTTCTGCCACTTTTAATTATATTAGATGTATAGAAGTTTTTAAAAATCTGTTACTTCAAATATATAGGCAAGATGGCAGAGGAGTAGGGGACCTAACATTCGTCTGGTCCCAGGAATTCAACTAGAAAGGGATCAAACCATTCTGAACACCTACAAACTCAACAGGAGATCGAAGAAAAGAATAGCAGCAACTCTGAACAGAAAAACGACCACTTTTAGAAGGTAGGACATGCAGAGAAGTGAAGCCGAGGCAATATTCGGGAGGATAGATGGCAGGGGAGGGGGGCCTCTGCCAGCCGCTACCATCAAGTGATAAGGCAGCAGGGCACAAAATCAGAACTTTTAAAAGTCGGCTACTGAGGGATGTGACTCTAGTGGCTAAGCAGGGGGTGGAAACCTCGCAGGACAGTGTGGTCTCAGGACCCTCGGGATCACAGAAAGACCGGGGATGCCTGAGGGCGGCAGAGCTCCCAGGTATGGGAGCAGTGGCAGAATATAAAATCAATGCACAGCAATCAGTGGCATCCCTATGACCAACAACAAGACAGAAGAAAGAGAAATTAAGGAGTCAATCCCATTTACAATTGCACCCAAAACCATAAGATACCTAGGAATAAATCTAACCAAAGAGGCAAAGAATCTGTTCTCAGAAAACTATAAAATACTCATGAAAGAAATTGAAGAAGACAAAGAAATGGAAAAACGTTCCATGCTCATGGATTGGAAGAACAAATATTGTGAAGATCAGTGCTACCTAGAGCAATCTATACATTCAATGCAATCCCTATCAAAATACCATCAACTTTTTTCAGAGAAAAGGAACAAATAATCCTAAAATTTGTGTGGAACCAGAAAAGACCCCGAATAGCCAGAGGAACGCTGAAAAAGAAAAGCAAAGCTGGCGGTATCACAATTCCGGATTCCAGCCCTATTACAAAGCTGTCATCATCAAGACAGTATGGTACTGGCACAAAAACAGACACATAGATCAGTGGAACAGAATCAAGAGCCCAGAAATGGACCCTCAACTCTATGGTCAACTAATCTTCAACAAAGCAGGAAAGAATGTCCAATGGAAAAAATACAGTCTCTTCAACAAATGGTGCTGGGAAATTTGGACTGCCCCATGCAGAAGAATGAAACTGGACCATTTCCTTACACCACACACAAAATAGACTCAAAATGGTTGAAAGACCTAAATGTGAGACAGGAATCCATCAAAATCCTAGAGGAGAACACAGGCAGCAACCTCTTCGACCTCAGCCACAGCAAATTCTTCCTAGAAACACCGCCTAAGGCAAGGGCAGCAAAGGCAAAAATGAACTATTGGGACTTCATCAAGATTAAAAGCTTTTGCACAGCAAAAGAAACAGTCAACAAAACCAAAAGATGACCAATAGAATGGGAGAAGATATTAGCAAATGACATATCAGATAAAGGGCTAGTATTCAAAATCTATAAATAACTTATTAAACTCAACACCCCAAAGAACAAATGATCCAATCAGGAAATGGGCAGAAGACATGAACAGACATTTTTCCAAAGAAGACATCCAAATGGCCAACAAACACATGAAAGAGTGCTCAACATAGCTCGGCATCAGGGAAATCCAAATCAAAACCTCAATGAGATACCACCTCGCACCAGTCATAATGGCTAAAATTAACAAGTCAGGAAACAACAGATGTTGGCGGGGATGTGGAGAAAGGGGAACCCTCCTACACTGTTGGTGGGAATGCAAGCTGGTGCAGCGACTCTGGAAAACAGCATGGAGCTTCCTCAAAAAGTTGAGAATAGAGCTACCCTACGATCCAGCAATTGCACTACTGGGTATTTACTCCAAAGATACAAATGTAGGGATCCGAAGGGGTACATGCACACTGATGTTTATAGCAGCAATGTCCACAATAGCCAAACTATGGAAAGAGCCAAGATGTCCATCGACAGATGAATGGATAAAGAAGACATGGTATATATACACAATGGAATATTATGCAGCCATCAAAAGGAATGAAATCTTGCCATTTGCAACAATGTGGATGGAACTGGAGGGTATTATGCTGAGCAAAATAAGTCAATCAAAGAAAGACATGTATCATATGACCTCACTGATATGAGGAATTCTTAATCTCAGGAAACAAAGTGAGGGTTGCTGGAGTGGTGGGGGTGGGAGGGATGGGTGGCTGGGTGATAGACATTGGGGAGGGTATATGGTATGGTGAGCGCTGTGAATTCTATAAGACTGTTGAATCATAGACCTTTACCTCTGAAACAAATAATACATTATATGTAAAAAAAAAAAAAAGATAGCAGGAAGGGAAGAATGAACGGGGGGAAATCGGAGGTGGAGAAGAACCATGAGAGACTATGGACTCTGAGAAACAAACTGAGGGTTCTCGAGGGAAGGAGGGGTGGGAGGATGGGTTAGCCTGGTGATGGGTATTAAACAGGGCACGTTCTGCATGGAGCACTGGGTGTTATACACAAACAATGAATCATGGAACACTACATCAAAAACTAGTGATGTAATGTACAGTGATTAACATAACAATAAAAAACATTTGTTACTTCAAGTCATCTTTGGCTTCATTTCCAAGGCTATTTTATATACACATGTATTAAACCTGGATTACTACTTATATATGCAGAACCTCACTTCTGTCTTAGTTTCCCATTCTGAGAATTCTAAGCTAGACACAGGACATACATAACCTAAGAGTTCTTATTCTGGAAAGTACTCCCTGTTAATGCCATCAGTTCCAGACTGCAGCTGGTGGCTACCTCGTGCCAGCATTTCCACAGGTTCAGGGAAGACCTCCATATTATACACCTAACTAGTTAGCACAAATGAGGACTAATCTATACTGGCAGCAAGGTGGTAAACCTCAAGGCTCTCAAGGAAGTGCTCAATTCTATAACCATTCTGGGCCTCATCAAATGCTATACCATCTGGCTCCAACTGGAACTGTGTGCCTGGACCACTTGATTATGGACTTTGGTGGGGCTGGTGCTGCCAGTCTGGAGGTGTCCCAAAGTTGTGCATAACTTAGCATCTTATGGTACCATTGCTGCCACTGTTCCTCAGACTGTTACACCTTACAAATATATCTCCTGTGTCTGAAGCCATCACCCTACTGTGCATATGCAGTGGCAGGAGCCCCTGACTGCCTCCATCCTGGCCACAGCACCTTACCCCACCAAGGAACAAAAACAAATAGGGGAGAATGTTTGTTCCCATTTGTCGAAATCATGCCTTCAAACCTGGCTGGAAACATTATGGGAATGTTGCTGGAGATGGACAACTCTAAGCTGGAGCACATGCCAGAGACTCCTGAATCTCTCTACTCCAAGACGGATAAAACTATGGCAGTTCTACAAGCTCATCAAGCCAAGAAAGAGGCTGACTAGAAGATGGACACTGTTGCTCTTTCTTAGACAAAGAAAAACCAATTCAAAAGCCAAATATCTCTCATGAAATTTTGCCCAAGGTCTGAAGACTTCCTAGCTTATCCTGTGAATCTCAACAACAAGAATAAGAGATTGCAAATTTAATATGTCATATTCTATCAAAGATCCATTATGAAGTGCCTAGAATTTTCCTTTTGTTTTTTCGTTCAGATCTTTTCAATAAAAAAAATACATTCTCTGTGTTCTGCTATGGTCTGGACAATGTTAACATTTTTTTCTCTTTTTTTTTTTTAAGATTATTTGAGAGAGAGAAAGAGAGAGAGCGAGCACACATGAGCTGAAGGGGCAGAAAGAGAGAGAGAGAGAGAGAGAGAATCTCAAGCAGACTCCCTGATGAGTTCACAGCCTGATGCAGGGCTCCACCTCATGTCCCTGAGATCATGACCTGAGCTGAAACCAAGAGTTGGATGTTCAACCAACTGAGCCACCCAGGCACCCAAATCTCTTGTAGGTTTTGATATTTTTCTCCAGAAATTTGTTTTACTTGATATAGCCAAGTTTTAAATTTCTCAATAAAGAAAAAAATCTCCATAAAAACACATTAAAAAGAAAATTCTCATTCTGGGTCTAGGTATATGCTTAAAGAACATCACTGGGAGAATTACCTTAGACTTCCTCATACTGTCCTCCTTTTATAATATATTCTATGATATATTTCTCTGGGGATGCTTGGGTGGCTCAGCTGGTTAAGTGTCCGACTCTCGATTTTGGCTCAGGGTCATGAGATTGAGCCCTGTGTTGGGCTCCGTGCTGGGCTGGGAGCCTGCTTAAGATTCTCTCTCCTTCTCCTTCTGCTCCTCCCACCCTCCTTCTCTAAAATATGTATATTTCTGTGTCTATTCTAGTTTTACTTTTCAAATATATCTTCAAAATTAGCATCTCTTTTTACAGATGGCCTACTTTGTTCTCCTATCCATATAGTGAGGTTATAAGTTTTTAATTCTGGAATTTCAATTTTTATTATTGTTTTTCAAATAAGCCTGTAGATTTTTCATGCCATCTTGGTCTTGTCTCATACTTTCCTTTCCTATATCTATGATTTCACTGATTCTTGTTATGAAATATCCTTTTTATTGCTACTATCTTGTTTACTGAACTATATATTGTCTTGTTTTGTCTTGCTGACTATTCCTCAAGGTGATTTGTTTATACATGTGATTTATAATGATTATGTTGAATATATTTTCAGTGAGTGTTACTCATGAGAAATTATATACCCTGGAATCTGAATATGTTGTTATATAATCATTTTAAGTTTGTCTCTTCCTGAGCCTCATGGTTTTACTCATGCCACTTAAGCTTTAAAGTTGACTTTTTAGTTATTTCCAACCATCTCATTGTAGGGCAACCTCACACTTGTTTGTGATGCAATCCTATGATTATGTTTTATTTTAGGTTATCATTGTCTTATAGCCCAGGATAGGTAGCCATTTTCATGTTGCCTCCTGGAATAGGAGATAAAGTTTTTCTAGATCTTAAAGCAGATAATTTCATGGCTCCTGACTTCACTTCACTTATCTGGCTTAATCTGGCTCCCTACAAGGAAAATGCTGTTTTCATTATATCCTTCCTATTGTAGGGTCTAAACTGTAACTCCCAAACATGAGGAATTATATCAAGCTTTGTTGCACTGATGATCTCTTTGACCCTATGCATCACTAAGATATTGATATTCTCCTTTGCTTTTGTCACCCAGAGTCCATTCTTTCTTAGAAAAATTTTCCTACTTTTTTTAAAATCCTTTCCTAAATCCATGGAAAGAAGAGTGATTAAATGAAAGAAAGAATAATGGACAGAAGAAGGACCATTAAGATAGGCTTTGAAATCTTAAACTTGTCAAATATTTGGCATTGAACTAAATCTCTCAGCCCAATTTCTTCCAAACAAGCCAACTCCTGTCTCTTTCCTTATAATCTCGTTTCCTTTATCCTAGTATACTTTTAACACACATATCCTTGTAAATCATTATTCCTTCACATCATCCAGATCCCATCCAGCTCAAATGTCTATTAATTTGGGAGGTGTTCCTTGACACATTACCCTCTTGTCTATGTGCTCCACTTCCCCTTATCATTCTCCACAAAGCTATTTACTTATATTCATTAATATTACATATGTATTTGCTTTTTCACTTATTTTTAGTCTTCCCTCATTAAAATGCGATCTTCATGGCAGTGACTTTGAATTATATGCCACTGCTATGTCCCCAGAACACAGAGGAATGATGGCTGTTTGTTAATATTTTATTATCAATATAAAGTAAATATTTAGTAAAGTCATTAATTAAACATATCACCCTTTCTTAGAAGAATATTTAATTCTCTTCAAATTTGAACTACGGAGATCATCTCAGTTTTTATTGAAATAACCTTCAGATCATTTGTTTTTTTATTAGTTATTATTTTTCTTTTCTTCTCTAGTATAAGAAGGGCCAAAAAGTAGTTTGCTTAAGTTAGAATTTCAAAGTCTATAATAAGAGTTCCTTTTACATTTTGGTCACAGAGAGCCAGTAGACAATCAGTGAAATCATGAAATACTTAAGAACTCAAAAGGAATGAAAGAAAAAATCAATCGTTTTTGTTTTAATCTCTCTATAGGAAATCATTGTTCATATTTGCAACACCACATCCATTTTTAAAGCCAAATAGAGGAAAATACCAAATAAAAAGATATTTGATTCCCAGAATATCCTCAAATAAATTGCCAAATAAGAGCCAAACATTCTCAATACCAGAGGACATCTTCAAAATTTTAAGAAATTTTCTGATAATTGGGTAAATATTTATCAAAATAACACATTTTAAAAATATTTTAGAATTCAAAATTGCCTTATTTTCACTTATTGTTTTAAGGCACATAGTTCGATTTACATTTTCATGTATGTATGTATGTATTTTCCATTTCTATTTAAAAAACAAAAAATGTTATGTTATGCCACGATGTAAGGGGATTAGGCCTTGGGCACATTTTCTTGAGCTTTTCCATGTCCTGCACTCTGTTAATTGATAGTTACTACTTGTGTATGCTCCAAACTAAAAGGCAATTCAAACAATACCTCATTTAAAAATGTAAATGAATGCTTATTTTTTTATCAAAATTTTATTTGTTACAAAAGAAAATCATTATTTCTTATTCAAAATTAAGATTTAAGAAGACACTAAAGCAACCCACTGATCAGCAAAAGTTCTTTATCTGCATATCAAAGGATCTATCATTAAAGCAGCCCTATTGTTCTATCCTGATTGTTCCTCCAGAAATATTAGAAAGGAAGAGGGCCTGTTATTTGTTAATCGAAATTATTTTCAAAATATATTTAGACATTGTGTTATTTCTTGATTTACACTTTGTCTACAGACACAAAGAGGAAAACAGCAAGATTATAGCAGAGATTATCATATACTCATATGATAATCATATACATTAAACAGATTTCCCCCAAAGATATCATATACATTTAAAACCAGATTCTTCCCCAAATTATATTTATATCCTAATGGTTTAAGAAATTGTAATATTTAAATTTTAAGCTCAGAAATTGAACATCTCAATTAAAATAATAAATCTTGTTTGTTATCCATGTTAGGGATTTTTTCTCCTGCCATACTTTTGCCTGTGATAACTCACTGGTCTCTTTCAATCTCTATTTCTCTGTTTCCCTCTGTCATGTCCCAGGTGTGTGCTTATTATACATGAACATTTCCATTGATTAGGAATGGCCCACACTCTGTGTCAATATTTAAGCGTTGTTACACTTGATCAAAGGATCAAATGTAAAAATATTCTAAGGGAAATGAGATGGACTCTAAGTAAATTCCTTAAAGACAAATATAGAGCTAAAATCACAGATCTCTTAAGTTTTATTTTCTTCCAAACTGATTCTCAGAATGCAGTTGACTTGTGTGTGTGTGTGTGTGTGTGTGTGTGTGTGTGTGTGTGTGTGTGACTGTGTGAGATATAGCCTAAAACAAAAGCTATTTTTGTGTTTTGATGAAAAGCAAAATCACAGAAAATGATCTTTTTTTTATCTCTGTATGCCAGTGATCTTTAGAATTGAACTTTGCCCAACAAAAGATCCATAGAATTCTAAAGAATGAATAACCAAGATGTGTATTTATTTTCATATTGGACTATTGATTAAATCCCTGATAAAGGAGAGGATTATGAAAGAAAACAAAATTTAAAGAGCAAACATAACATGGTTTTTACAAAGATAATTTTATGATAGCTATAAATATCTATTACTATACAAAACAATAAAATCATAGTAGATATAATAAGACTTGGTATAGGTTAGAAATACTGGATGTTTGAATCAGAAATGTTGAGTATCTAAAAGTATCCTACCTTGTACAGCTGTCATTTACTCCACAGAACCTATTATTTTGTAGCTTGTGATTAAAAGCTCCATTTTCAAAAAAGACTTTTAATTATAATTATATTCATACAGATGCTGTAATTTGGAGCCCTAATACTGCCAGCTTTTCATTAGCTGCTACTATCTGTTACATCAAAATTGTTCTTTTATATTTAAAACATAACAGTTTTCACAACAAATAATTCCATGAAACACAGTACTGTGGATAATTATTCATATACTAGTCTTTAGGAATAGTTATGTGGCTATCAGTAGAATTATCTGCTCATTCACATACAATGTCCTTGAAATGAATAGACTAAAAAAATAATAAGGCTTTTAAAATGCACTTATATAGAGATTAACTTTCTAATATGAATATAAATGTTATGGAGCCAATTCCAAAGCTTGAGATACTGACTAATCATGTGGATATTTCATTTGAAAGCTGTGGTGCTTGAAGTACTTGGACATACTTTATTTCTTTAAATGAATCCATTGGAAGCCAATATTCTACCTCTATTACATGAAACAGTTGGGCATTCTATTTAACTCCATATGGTTTAGATAACTATATATAGATTTGATAAATCAATGTAGCAAAAGTAAAAAGATGGTAAAATAATTGCTTTCTAGCAACAATAATCAGAAAATGCTATCAAACATCAATATAAAAATTAGTTCTAGTTCAAGATGGAGATGCAGGAAGATTCTGAACTTACCTCCTCCATGGAAAACACCAAATTAAACCTATTACTAAAACAATTCCTTTTGAAGAGGAACTGAGGCTGACTGAACAGTTACTGAACCAAAGATAGAACAGCAAGAAAACAGCATGAGAGACGGAGACATGGCTTAAATGAGTAACTAGTATATACAGCCACAGCTCCAACCAGCCAGCAAAAGTCTCAAGCACACCTGGTTTAAACAGGGAACACCATACAGACCACTCTTTCAACTTTAGAAGTAGCCATTTCACCTAATCCATAGAAACGCACATAGAAAGGCAAACAAAATGGCGAGGGAGAAGAATATGCTCCAAAGAAAGAATAAGGAAAAGAAAAAAAATAAATAAATAAAACACCTCAGAAAAAGAAATAAATGAAACAGAGATAAGCAATATGCTTGATAAAGAACTTAAAGTAATGATATAAAGATACTAAATGGCCTGGAGAAAAGAATGGAAGAAGTCAGTGAGACCTTCAATAAATAAATAGAAAATATTAAAAAGAACAAATCAGAGATAAATAATAGAATAACTGAAATTAAACATACACACACACACTGTAGGGAATTAACAGATTAAAGGATGCAGAAGAATGTGTCAGTGATGTGGAAGACAGGGTAATGGAAAGAACACAAGCTGAATGGCAAAAAGAGAAAACAATATTTTTAGATATATGAGGATTAAGAGATCTCCTGGACAACCTCAAGTAAACAAACATTTGCATTATGGGGGTCCCAGAAGAAAATGAGAGAGAGAAAAATATTTAAAATATTTTTGAAGAAATAATAACTGAAAATTTCCCTAACATAGGGAAAGAAATAGACATCCATGTCCAAGAACAGAGAATGCCAAACAAGATGAACCCAGAGAGGTCCACACCATGGCACATAATAATGAAAATGTCAAAGGTTAAAAATAAAAAGAGAATCTTAAGAGTAGCAAGAGAGAAACAAAAATTACCTACAAGAAAAAACTTATAAGGATGTCAGCTGATTTTCAGCAGCAAAATTGCAAGCCAGTGGGAGTGCTATGATATATTCAAAGTACGAAAGGAAAACACCTACAACCTAAAATACTCTACCTGACAAGGTTGTCATTCAGATCTGAAGGAGATAGAGATTTTCCCAGACACACAAATATAGTTTTCACCATTAAACAGGCTTACAAGAAATGTTACAGGAAGTTCAAGCAAAAATAGACATAAATAAACAAAAAATGTGAACAAAATAATGTAAAATGTGATAACATAGACACTAAATGTGGACAATGGAGTAAAAAGGAAAGAAAAGGGGGAAAAGAAAAATGAAGATTTTTTTTAAAGAATGTTTTTGAACTTAAATGACCTTCAAATTATATGGACTGATATTTACTTGGGATATTATATGTGAACCTCATGGTAACCATAAATCCAAAACCTATGATATATAAAAAATAAAGAGAAAGAAAGCCAAACACAATAGATACTCACTGATCACAAAGAAAGAAAGCAAGACAAAGAAAGGAACAAGGAGTATAAAACAACTAGAAAACAAATTTAAAAAATGACAGTAGGTATATATTTATGATTAATTACTTTAAATGTAAATGGTCTAAATACTCCAATCAAAAGACATAGAGTGGCAGAATGAATTAAAAAATAACAACAAGGCTTATCTATATTCTGTCTACAATAGACTCACCTCAGACCTAAAGATGCCTACAGACTGAAAGTGAAGGGATGGTAAAACATTCACCATGAAATCAAAGTGGAAAAAAAAGCCAAGGTAGCAATACTTACACAAAACAGACTATAAAACAAAGACTACAGAAAGGGCATTACATAATGATAAAAAGATCAATCCAACAAGAGAATATAACAGTTGTAAATATGTATGCACCTAACACTGGAGCACATACATACATAAAACAAATATCAGTGGACATAAATAGAGAAATTGATAGTAATACAATAGTAGGAGACTGTAACACTCCACTTACCTCAAGGGATACATCATCCAGATAGAAAATCAGTCTATGTCTTTGAATGATACATTGGACTAGATGGACATAACAGGTAGATACACACCATTCCATTCCACCCAAAGAACAGAATATACATTCTTTTCAAGTACATACAGAACATTCTCCATAATAGATCATGTATTAGGCCATAACACAAGCCTCAGTAAATTAAAAAAGAGTGAAAACATACCATGCATCTTTTCTGACCACAGCAGTGTGAAACTAGAAATAAATCATAAGGAAAAAACTGGAAAATACACAAACACTCAGAGACTAAACAACATGATACTAAAACCCAATGCATTGATGAAGCAATCAGAGAAGAAATTAAAAAAAAAAAATACATGGAGACAAATAAGAATGAAAACACAACTATCCAAGATATTTGGGACACAGTGAAAGCAGTTCTAAGAGGGAAGTATACAGCAATACAGGCCTGCTTCAAGAAACAAACAAAAACTCAAACTATCTAACCAGATGCCTAAATGTACTAGAAAAGAAGGAGGGGGGGAAGTGCAAGGTGAGACTAAAAGAAATAATAAAGATCATAGCGGAAATAAATGATGTGGAGACTTAAAAAAAGAAAAAAAATAATGAAACCAAAACCTGGTTCTTTGTAAAGATAAACAAAATTGACAAACCCTTACCCAGACTCATCAAGAAAAAGAGAAGGAACCCAAATAAAGAAAATCAGAAATGAGATAGAAGTAGAAATTGACACCACAGAAATACAAACATTTTTAAGAGAATACTAATGAAAAATTTTATGCCAACAAACTGGACAACTTAGAAGAAACTGATAAATTCTTAGAAACATGAATCTTCCAAAATTGAACCAGGAAGTAGAAATTCTGAACAGACCAACTACAAGTAACAAAATTGAAATGATAATCAAAACATTACCAAAAAATAAAACTCCAGGATAGATGGATTCACAAGTACATTCTATCAGACGTTCAAAGAAGAGTGAATACCCAGTCTCCTCAAACTATTCCAAAAAATAGAAAAGGAAAAAAAGCTTCCAAATAAATTTTATGAGGCCAGCATTACCTCGATACCAAAACCAGATGAAGACACTACCAAAAAAAAAAAAAAAAGCTACATGATAATATCCCTGATGTACATAAATGCAAAAATCCTCAACAAAATATTAGCAAACCGAATCCAACAATACATTAAAAAATATCATTCACCATGTTCTGGTGCGATTTATTCACAGGATGCAAGAATAGTTTGATTTCTGCAAATCAATTTATATCATAAAACAAACAAAGGATAAAAATCATATGATCATCTCAATAAATGCAGAGAAACAATTTAATAAAATTCAACATTCATTCATGATAAAAACTCTCAACGATTGGGATTAGAGGGAACATACCTCAACATAATAAGATATGGGACTAGAGGGAACATACCTCAACATAATAAAGACTATATATGAAAAACCCACAGCTACTATAATCCTCAATGATGAAAAACTGAGAGCTTTCCCTCTAAGTTCAGGAAAAAGACAAAGACGTCCACTCTCACCACTTTTTTCATCACAGTACTGGAATTCCTAGCCACAGTGATCAAATAAGAAAAATAAATTAAATGTGAGACCCCAAACTACCAAAATACTAAATTTCTAGTAATTTCTCTGACATTGGCCATAGCAGCATTTTTTAGGTATGTCTCCTGAGGCAAGGGAAACACAAGCAAAAATAAACTATTGGGACTACATCAAAATAAAAATTTCAACAAAACAAAGGAAACCATGAATAAAACTAAAGAACAACCTACTGAATTGGAAGATATTTCCAAAAACATATCTGATAAAAGGTTATTATGCAAAATATATATATTCTTATATAACTCAACACCTAAAAACATAATCTAATTAAAAAATAAGCAGAAGATATAAACAGATGTTTCTCGGGCGCCCAGGTGGCTCAGTTGGTTAGGCAACTGCCTTCGGCTCAGGTCATGATCCTGGAGTCCCAGGATCGAGTCCCGCATTGGGCTCCCTGCTCAGCGGGGAGTCTGCTTCTCCCTCGGATCCTCCCCCCTCTCATGCTCTCTCTCTCTATCTCATTCTCTCTCAAATAAATAAATAAAATCTTTAAAAAAAGATATAAACAGATGTTTCTCTAAAGAAGACATACAGATGGCTAACAGACACATAAAAAGATACTCAACATCACTCATCAACAGGGAAATACAAATCAAAACCACAATGAGATATCTTATACTGTCAGAATAGCTATAATCAAAAACTCAAGAAATAACAAGTGTTGGTGAGGATGTGCAAAAGGGAACCCTCATACACTGTTGGTGGAAATGCAAAGTGATGCAGCCACTGTGGAAAACACTATGGAGGTTCCTCAAAAAATTAAGAATAGAATTACCATATGGTCCAGCAATTCCACTACTGGGTATTTCCCCAAAGAAAACAAAACCAGTAATTTGAAATGATATATGCATCCCTATGTTTATTGCAGCATTATTTATAATAGCCAAATTATGAAAGTACCCCAAGTATCCATCAAGAGGAATGTACAAGGAATAAGTGATACACACACACAGAAATATTACTCAGCCATAAAAAAATTAAATCTTGTCATTTGCAACAACATGGATACATCTAGAGTATAACGTTAAGTGAAATAACTCAGAGAAAGACAAATAGTGTATTATTTCACTCATATGTAAAATTTAAGAAACAAAACAAACGAACAAAATAAAAAAGACAAACCAAACAAGAGACTCTTAACTGTAGAAAACAAACTGATGGTTACCAGAGAGGATGTGTGGAGAGATGGGTAAAATAGGTGAAGGGATTTAAGAGACACTTATCTTGAGCACTGAGTAATGTACAGAACTGTTGAATCAATATATTGTGCACCTGAAACTAATATAACACTGTATATTAACTATACTGAAATTAAATTTTTAAAAAAATATATTAAATTTAAAAAAAAAAAAAGAAACGAGGCATCCATATTGGTAAAGAATAATTTGTGGGTGACATGATACTACACATAGAAAATCTTGAAGATTCCACCAAAAAATTACTAGAAGTAATTAATTCATTACAGTGTCAGGATACAAAATTAATAACCAGAAATTGGTAGCATTTCCATATACTAACAATGAAGTTGCAGAAAGAAAAATTAGAAAAAAATTGCACCAAAAAGATTATCTAGGAATAAACATAAGAGTTGAAAGATCTATACTCTGAAAACTATAAAACACTGATGAAAGAAATCAAAGATGATACAAGTGGAAAGATATTCTATGTTCATGCATTGGAAGAATTAATACTATCAAAATATCCATATTACCCAAAGCAATCTAGAGTCAATGCAATCCCTATCAAAATACCAACATTTTTTCACAAAATGAGAACAAATAATACTAAAATTTATATAGAACCACAGAAGATCCTGAATATCCAAAGCAATCCCGAGAAAGAACAAAGCTGGAGATATCACAAGTCCAGATTTCAAGATACATTCAAAAGCTGTAGTAATCAAAACAGTATGGTACTGGCACAAAAATAAACACACAGATCAATGGAATGTAATAGAGAACCCAGAAATAAGCCCACATTTATATGGTCAATTAAAACATCACAAAAGAGGCAAGATTATACAATGAAGAAAAGAATCTTTTCAGTAACTGGTGCTGGTAAAACTGTACAGCTACATGTGAAAGAATGAAACTGGACTACTTCCTAACACCATACATAAGAATAAACTAAAAATGCATTAAGATCTAAATGAGAAATCTGAAACCATAAAAATCCTAGAAGAGAACACAGGCAGCAATTTGCCTGACATTAGCCATAGTAACATTTTTCTAGATAAGCCTCCTGAGGCAAGGGAAACAAAAGAAACAAACAAACAATTGGGGATGTATCAAAATAAAAATCTTTTGCACAGCAAAGGAAAGCATCAAGAAAAAAACAACATAATGAATGGGAGAAGATACATAGAGTAAAAGGAACCTTTGTGCACTGTTGGTAGGAATGCAAACTGGTGCATCTACTGTAGAAAATAGTATAGACGATCTTCAAAAAATTAAAAGAGAAATATCATATGGTCAATAATTCCACTACTGGGTATTTTCCCAGGGACAATGAAATCACTAACTCAATAAGATATATGTTTGTTGTAGCATTATTTACAATAGCCAAAACATGGAAACAACCTAAATGTCCATCAGATAAAAATGGATACAATGATGGGCCATTCTCCTAAAGCTTTTACTTTACTGGATGGATCTAATTTTTAGCACATTATTTTTGATTTCATAAGTTTGATTTGAGAAATAAAACTCAAGGTAAATTTGAATAAAATTATTCCAGGATGTTAAGTTTTTATCTTGTAAAAGACAGATACACTCTATCAACTATGTACTCATATTGTTGTCTTTGTACATTATAGGAGTAAAAACTAACACTATGAGTAGTGTTTATTTACAATGCTTATTTCCTTTAGAACTTTTCCTTTGGACTCATTTACTATTACTTCCTCTTTTCTAAATTATTCTCAAAACTTTTGTATTCAAATGCACTAAATTTGTCTATTACAATATTATAAAACATTTAGAATTAATCTATTCTCTGAGGTAATTTTTTACCTCTACCCATCACTAGGTGGATTATCATAGTCTGAATATTGTTTTTTTCAATTTATGTTGCTGAGGATTCCAATGTCAGGTATGGAGAATTCAAACACAACTCACAAACCCAGTGAAAAATAGCCTTATATTCAAAGTGTCTAGTACTGTAAACATAAATATATTGCCTTCATATTTTGAAACTGAGCAAAAAGGTGTACTGTTTATGACTATACTCAAGGAATATTCATAGCAAAGTAATTTTTTATAGTCCATTTTTATAGTCCATCATTATATCCCATAAGAAAATAAGTCTTCATTATAATAGAATTAAGCATATAAAACAGTGCTAACAACTGGTTTGTGAAAGTATATTTTCAGCCACTTCTCAAATAAAAAATAAGATTGTGTGTGTATGATTTCTAGTAGAGTTAATAAAACAAAATTCAGATGTCACCAATGAATCTTCAGCATAAAGCACATATGAATTTCATGCCTTCCACTGGTTTCCTTCCAAAGGGAGAAATGGGCATGTAGTTTATTTCCATAAGACAGAGCTCAAAGAAGCTGTTTGATTTAGTAATGCAATTTTATTTCCCTCCCCCCTTCTCCACTTCCTCTCTTCTCTGTTCCCTTCCCTTTCCCTTCCTTTCTTCCTTGTTCCCTCCCTCCCTCCCTCCCTCCATTCCTCCCTCTCTCCTTCCCTTCCTTTCCTTCTTGGACCAGGTGTTTACCAAGTTTCTACCTTTTATTAAATACAAAAAGTCTGTCCTTAAAAATTCCTATTCTACACTAAGTGATAAGCCTTATAACTGAATAACCATAATACAACTATTATTTTCTAAATTAGTTAATGTATTTTAAAATACTACTATTAGGGGTGCCTGGGTGGCTCAGTTGGTTAATTGTCTGCGTTTGGCTCAGGTCATGATCTCAGGGTCCTGGGATGGAGCCCTGCCCCATGTCTGGCTCCCCGTTCTGTGGGGAGTCTGCTTCTCTCTCTCTCACTCGGCCCCTTCCCCCGCTCATGCTCTCAATCTCTCTCAAATAAATAAAGTCTTTAAAAAATAATAAAATAATACTATTAAATTATAGACTTGACTTTGTCAAGTAAATCAGATATTAATTAACAGAGGCAAAATTTAAATATTTCTAACTGGACTTAATTTTATAAAAGACTCTAAAGGTCTTTTAAAAAAAAGAGCTAACTAAATTATAATTGTTAAATTGTCAGATATCTTCAGGTTTCTGTCATTATGGTAAACAGTAATAAAACTGGATGTAGTAATCATGAAAATTTAATTGTTTTTTCCAAGAATATTTGCCTCAGAAATATCTGTATTGTCACTTTTTAATGAATATATTTCAAAATCAAACAAATATGTTTGACAAGATATGTCATACAATGTTTGATTAGAAAAAGATAGTTCAGATCATGCTGAGTAACTTTTATTCCATAATAAAAAATAATCAAAGAATACAGAGACTACTTCTAGGAGCAATACAGATTAGTAGCACAAGAAATACTACAAACTAAATCAGATTCTGCTGTTCCATGAATAAACTGAGCAGGATTAATTGAATAAAAAGAAATACATAAATGCTATGACAAGTATACAAATTTGCTTTGTGTAAATATTTCTTTGATCTTAAAATCAGTGGTGAAATAAATCAAGGATGTGTTCTATAGCAGCAACTCTGCTGGATTACTCAAGCTTTTTTTGGTTTAGTTTTGTCTGCAGGTTTGTATGTCTGTTTTTTGATTAAATATCAACTTGTAGCAAATAGTAGAATAACTGCTATCAATGGTTTTATCCTTCTCTTAATTTCTTCTTCATGTTAGCATTACTATGCTCTTTTTTAGATACTGTCTTAATCTTTAATTATTGTTCTATAATTGTCCTTGGGGGAAAACATCTGCTATCGCCTACTCATGTTTTTTCTCTGTTGCCTCAGATTCCCTGTGGACTATATTATATCTTGTCAACATTGCATTTTTTAGTTGCCTTTGATGGTTTTCTACTCCAAGGGTCCTACAAAGATCAAAATATCCAGCTGCCTCATTTCCTGTGGCAATTATAATACTTTTCTCTCTATGTTACGGTCATGCTCCTGGATTCATGAAATAATTTTAGTGAATGAGAGCTATCAAATTATTCTACTTTGACACTTTTGTTCTTTTAATGATTTAAAATAATGAGATGCCTAATATAGCTTCTAGTTATATTCAGTCTTTTTTTGGCATCCTAATTTTTCAATGTCTTTTATAATCTCAGTTAAATTAATTTCTATTATTCAAATGCAAAGGATAATCATAAATTTCTTGCACTCCTTTTGAAAATATAAATTCTTCTTTATCAGAATTAGATTATAAAATAAAGATTTGTGAATCTAAATAATCTGATATTTACTGAAAGTCAATTATGAATATTTATGTTTTATTCCTGGTGCATATTTCATATTAATATAATGTAGTTATAATAAAGTTATTTTATCTTTATGTAATAAAATTATTTATTTTATAAAATGTGATTTGCTATATAAAACATATAATTATAAAATATAATTATAAAAATAATATACATATTATATGCAGATTGGTATGTTACTTATCACTATAATTTTTCTCAGAAATGACTTTGAATAAACCAGATTGAAAAGTATGATTATTATTTTTGCTAGTATTTATTTATGTTTATATTTCTATAGAGGCCATTTCTATATTTATATTTTATATCTAGATCAGAAGTATAATTATTGAAACTTTAAAGGTAAAAGCTTAGAGATATAAGTTATTTATATTATTAATCTACATAATTGTTGGCCTAGTCTTATATTAAGCAGTTTTATCTGTCTGATCTTTTCTAATAAAAATCCCTTTTAATTGCCTGTATTTTGTCAATCTTAGCCCAGTTTATACATTTTCTTTAAATTTCATTCTAATCAATATTTGTACAGAAATATTTCCCTGTTAAGATAGTGTCATTCCCTTACTTTATAGGTTATTATAACACATCATTATGTTAGAACAGCAATTTTTATAGATATAATTTTTATTGTGTGATTTTTCAATAACGTATATTAGCTCCAGACACAAGACTATAAGCTATAAACTTCATCTAGGATAATCTACTATTCATTCACTCATCCATTTCTTTTTCTTATGATGTATTTCCTATGCCCAAAACATAGCTGCTGCTTGATAAGCACTTGATGAAAGAATGAGAATATCTAACTGACCTTGAGATAGGATCAGGAATGGCATTATCATTTGTTTCACAAGTTAAACATTTTAATGACTATTTCATTTTGATAATTCTGGGTCCTTTGCATTCTTATATTTTTTTTAATCAGCCTGTCAATTCTCTCATAAAAGGCTCTTGAGATTTCTATTTGGATTTTTTGGTTCTTTGTGTCAATTTGCAGAGAACTGACATCCTAACAATATCAAAACTTCTAGTCAATTAAAATGGAAAATTTTCCTTTTATTTGGGTCATTTTTTTCAGCAATATCCTCATAAATTTAGAATATAGTTCATGCACATATTTTAAATTTAATCCTAAGTATTGTTATACTACTATAAATGGTATTTTAATGTTATTTTCCAGTTATTACTATTTCATAAAAATACAAATGATTTTTGGGGTGCCTTGGTGGCTGAGTTGGTTAGGCACCCAACTCTTAATTTCAGCTCAGGTCATGATCTCACGGTCCTGGGGACTCCATACTCAGTGGGGAGTCTGCTTGAGATTCCCTTCCTCTCCCAGTGCCCCTCCCCCTCCCTGCCACACATTCTAAAATAAAATCTTGAAAAACATAAAAATAATTGAAAACAGGGTCTTGAAGATGTATTTGCACACCCATGTTCAGTGCAACATCATTCACAATAATCAAGAGGTGAAAGTAACCTAAGTGTCAATCAACAGATGAATGGATACACAAATGCCATATATACATAAAGGATTATTATTCAGCCTTAAGAAAGAAGGGAATCCTACCATTTGTGACAAAATGGATGAACCTAGAAGATGTTTTGCTAAGTGAAAAAAGCCAAACATAGAAAAACAAATACTACATGATATCAATTATATGAGGATCTAAAATAGTCAAACTGATAGAAGAAGGGAGTAGAATGGCGGTTGCCAGGGGCTGCAGGGAGGTATTAGTCAAAGGGTACAAAGTTTCAGTTACACAAAATGAATAAGTCTCAGAGATCTGTTATACAGCATAGAGACTATAGTTAACAACATTGTAAAGATCCCTTAAATGTGCTAAGAGGGTAGATCTTATGTTGTGTTATTATCACATGTACCCTTCTCCTCCTTCTCCTCATCATCATAGTAATAGTAATAATAAAGGGGGTGAGAAACTTTTGGTGGTAATAGACATGTTTATGGTATAGATTGTGGTGGTAGTGTCATGGATGTATACTTATTTCCAAAATCCTCAATATGTGTTCATTAAATATGCACAATTTTTTTGTATTTCAATCATTCCTCAATAAAGTGACTTAAAATAATACAAGCAATTAACTATCATTTTTAAAGACTCCTAATGTAACCTGAAGAAAAATAAAAATGAAGAGGTAATGTTTTGAGTAGAGTTTTTTTCTTATTTTCTAATCTCTATATTTTTTATTTTTTCATCTTATTTAAATGGATAAAACCTCCAGTACAAGATTGAATAAAAGAAGTGAGAGTGAACACCTTTTGGTTGTAATCTAAGAGGGGAAGTCTTTAAGCCTTCCTCATTAAGTATGACATTAGCTGAAGGTTTTCCAAAGTGTTCTTAATTGGGTAATGCTTTTTTTTTTTTTTTTTTAGCCAATCCAGCGAACAGTAAATGCCGATGACCTCGGGAAGCAAAAGGTTTGTACTGCAAAACAGAAGTCCAGATAGGACTGGAGTATAGTGGACGTGACAGTGGTATTTACGTGTCTCTTAATGTATATTTTTTTCAAGTATTTTCTATTTTTAATTGCTAAGTATGCATAATCATTTATCATTCAGCAAGCTTATTATACTTCCTTATTGGTTATAACCACTTATTCTCATTACATTTTATAAACATTACCTGTAATCTTTAAATATTATATCATGTTCATGATTAATGTTTATGTTTTTCTTCTCTAATCAAATTGGTTAAAACTTTTAGAAAACTGTGGGAATCATCTTGCTTTATTTCCAACTTTAATGTAGTCATTTCTCTTTTCTCTACTTAAATTTTAGATAGTTAGACTTTATCACAGTAAGGGAATGATGCTTACTAGGAACACTGCATTTTTTTCATTTCCATCTGAAAAATGAAGACAATATGCTAATAAGATATTTTTCTTTTTATTTTCCCAAATTCTAATGGTATGAATGACTAGGATTTATGTTGCCTACAAACAGGGTACTAACCTCCATGGTACTATTAGTTTCTTTTTGGTAAAATATCCTTATTCTATTTCTTGAACAGGTGGAGTGTCATTGTGCATAGTTCCTAACAAAATGTAAAGAACTTAGAATAAATTCATTTATTGTGTCCCTGCTGAACAAATGTAAAATTTCATTTGCTTCACTGGTTTTTCTGTGCTATAATACACTTTACTGAATATGAATCAATTTTTGCCTTATTCTCCAGATTTCATCTGTAAAATCACTTCTTCAGGGAAGTTTTTCACAACTCTCAAGTTTAACGTCTGTTTCACAGTGATTTGTTCTTATTGGACTTTAAACGTGAGAGCACATGGCATACTAGCAAATTTATAAGCACTTATGCAAATAATATTTATAGTATAAAGCTCAGGAGTGCAAAATCCAGGTATATTTGTTCACCATGTATTACCAATGATTAGAAGATTTTTTTAAGTACTTTTTAACTTAGAGACAGATGAAAGATTTCATTTACTGTCTGTCACGCACTACTCCTGAGAATCTCCCTGTCTCTTCTTTACATGACTTGAATAATAAATGCTCAAAGGTTTAATATACCAATGCACATGTGCTTTGCTTTTAGGGACTTTATGATTGCATTGAGGAAGAGAGGATTGGTGCTAATGACTTTGACAATCTCAAAGATCAATTCTTGGGCAGGTGTGATTATACACTTGGATTTCCAGTCTGTACAAGCCATTAGACCCTAACATAAAAAAGCTGCAGTGTGAGAAGAAGACTCTCAGTAGCTAATCTTGTAGCTGTGGTTCAAGCGTCAGTGTGTAGAATATATTACTGTTTCTTTAAGTCTAGCTCAAATTAGTGCTGCACTTAGTGACTTTTACAAGTAATCCCTTTGGGTCACTGTGAATGTTTATCATATGGATATATATTTTAAAACCCAAGACACAATAAAACAAAACCTTGGCAGTCTAAGAATGGATGGATTTCACTAGATTCTCATGGATGATATTATAATCCAGTCCAGCACAGTTGTAAATTTTTTAAAATAATTTTAACAGGGGCACCTGGGTGGATCAGGCGGTTAAGCATCTGCCTTTGCATCAGGGCACGATCCCAGCCCGGCTCCCTGCTCCACGGGCAGCCTGCTTCTCCCTCTCTCTCTGCCTGACGCTCTGCCTATCTGTGCTCTCTATGTCGCTGTCAAATAAATAAATAAGTAAATAAATCTTTAAAAAAATAATTTTAACAGAGTTAAATATCATTGATTATCTTCTATTCCATGTAAGGACAAAAAGAAAACTATATCTAATATAAGATCAAAAGTAAAATGAAACAATCTTCCATTACTGAAATTAAAACAACCTATATTTTTTAGGGAAATTTTAAGTGTGTATGTGCACATGGCTGTGTGTGTGTGTGTGGGATGTGTTCATATACCAAGAATCTGGATAACTGACATGCTAAACATTATCTGGATGATAACATATTTTATAACTGAATTTATAGAAAATATAACTAAATATAAATAGTATAAATTAAAAATAATATCCATACTTATACCTTTATATGTCCATCTCCTTTTTAGGTAAAGCCTGCCCCTGTATAATTTCTGATTGCTGTTAACTGTTATTTATTGACATTACTTATTCAATAAACTTGATGTGTAACACTGTGTAATTTTAAGGTGTATAGTGTGCTACTTTGATATATGTATACATTGTAATACGATTGCTGATGTAGTGTTATCACATTACATAATAATAGTACAATATTATTGTCTATGTTCATCATACTGTGCTTTAGATCTCTGGTTTATTTCCCACTTAAAATAAGTTTGTACCCCTAAACATTATCTCTCTGATCTCCCATCCCTCAGTAACCACCATTTTACTTTGTGTTTTTACAGGTTTAGCTTTTTTAAATTCTGTATTTAAGAGACATACAGTACTTGTCTTTCTCTAACCCATCTCGTTTAGCGTAATGTGCTCATGGTTCATTTATGTTGTCTCAAATGGGAGGCTATTTTCCTTTCTCATGGCTGAATAATATTCCATTGTGCATATGTACCACATCATTTTTAGCCGTTCATCTGTTGATGGGCATTTGGGTTGTTTCCATATTTTGGCCATTATAGCAATGCTGCAATAAACACGAGAGTGCATATATTGTGTTGAAAGCCTGTTTTCATTTCCTTTGGGTATTTAGCCAGAAGTGGCATTGCTTGATTCTATGGTACATCTGTTTTTAATTTTTTGAGGAAACTCCATATTGTTTTCCATAGGAGCTGGACCAATTTATATTCTCAGTAGCAATGTATAAATGTTTCCTTTTCAGTGCATCCTCACCAGCACCTATTATCACATCTCAATGACACCCATTCGAACACCTGTGAGATGATATCTTACTGTGATTTTGATTTGTTTTTCCATGATGATTAGTGATGTTGAGCATCTTTTCATGGGTCATTTTGATGTCCTATTGGGAAAAATATTTAGCCCTTCTGCCCATTTTTTAATCAGATCATTTTGTTGTTGTGGTGGTGGTTGTTACCAGGTTGACTGAGTTCTTTATATATGGGGGATCTTAATCCGTTATCTGATAGATGGTTTGAAAACTAAATTTTCTCTCCTTCTATAGGTGGTCTTTTCACTTTAATTGCTTCTTCTGCTGTGCAGAAGTTCTGAGTTGATGTCATCCTACTTGTTAATTTTTAATTCGTCATTTGTACTTTTGGCATCATGCCTAAAAACTTATTGCCAAGACCAATATCAGTAAGCTTCTTCCCTACTTTTTCTTCTAGGGATTTCATAGTGTCATTATCTTAAGTGTTTGATCCATTTCAAGTTAATTTTTCTGAATGGTGTGAGAGAGACAGGGGTCCAATTTTATTGTTCTGCATGCGTTTTCTAGTTTTCTTTGCACCATTTATCAAAAAAGCTATCCTTTCTCCCTTAAGTACTTTTGACTTCTTGTTGAATATTAGTCAACTGTATATGCTGGGGTTTAATTGTGGGATTTCTATTCTATTCCATCTGTCAGTGTGTCCATTTTTGTGCCAGTACTATACTGTTCTATTACTAAGGCTTTGTAGTATAGTTTGAAATCTAGAAGCATTATACCATTGGCTTTGTTCAGGATTGCTTTGGCTATTCAGGGTCTCTCATAATTCCACACAAATTTTAGTATTGGTTCTTCTATTTACTTTTTCAACTGTAAATTCAATGAAATTTACATAGTAATAAATTAAAACTAATAAAGATTTAGTGTCTGAATTAAATGTATTCTAAATTTAAAACAAGCAGATTTCAAAGACTGAGTAGAATAAATGTAAAATATATTAATAATTTCACATCAATTTATGTTGAAATGAAAATATTTTGGATATAATGTGTTAAATAAAATAGATTTTTGAAATTAATCCTACCTATTTCTTTCTACTTTAATAAATATGGCTACTAGAAAAGTTAAAATTACATGTGTAATTCATTTAATATTTCTATTATTTGGTTTAACTGACCCAGCTGTGTGTGCAGGTAAGTTTTCTAGGTGTTTAATCCTCAATGTTTTATCAATTTGATAAAACATTAATAAAACATTAGTGGTTGTTCAGATGCTTTCTGCAAGATAGTATCTATTATATAGAAATACTGAGCAAAAAATCTTCAATTTAGCCAGAATACAGCTATTACTAATAAATAAATTTAACCAAAGGTAAATTTTAAAAATGTTAATATTAAACACCCATTTCACAAATATAATAGTGAAGAATTATATAATCATTGACTTCCTAGAAAATAACAAAATTTGAGTTAATTTCAACTTAATGCAACTATTCAGTTTTATTTTCAAGCTAAGCTATAAGCACTATAATAAAAATACAAAAGTTCTTTTAAAAAATCTGATAGTATTCACTATTAAACTAATAACATGACCTAAATATTTCCCATTTAATAGTCTTCCATACTTTGCAGTGCCGTCCATAGAGATACCCATTTAATAGTCTTCTACTTTGCAGAGCTGTTCATAGAGATACCTTGGGGATATTTTCATTTCTGTCAATGCCACAATTTACATAAAACATCCCTGAACCAATTTTGATATACATAGTATAATTATGAAATTGGTAATATTATTCTATATATATATGTATATATACATATACATATATAGGATTTTTGTACATTTTTAATTTTACTCTGTTTTTATAAGCAATAAAGTATATATAAATAGCAAAAATGTGAGAAAAAAAGAGCAAAGATGTAAGAATTTATTTTATAGCTTGCATATACTTTTGTTTCTCTCAGGGAAATTCTAAACTTTGATCTCAAGGTATAAATGTTTGAAAATACTAAGTAAGACTATTGTTGTGAAAGGCAAGTTATGTCTATTAATACACAATAATTATATCAAGAGAGAATGCTTAACTTGAAAATGTTAACCTTCACAATTGAGATACATAGACTTACATTAATTAATTTTCCAGTCACTTGTTTCCATTACTGGGTTTTATCCATGACGTACACACCTTTTCCAGTTTTTCTTATTAAAAATTGATTTTCAAAGTATAATATAAGATGAACTCAAAGTCATTCTCTGACTGACTGTAAGCACATTAATATAACTAAACTAAAACTTGCAAATTTTTGTTGGTATTAAAATTTATAAAGTATCTTTTTATAGTTCCTTTCACTAGGGTACATAACAACATCTATATCAAATTTGTATTGCTAATTCAAGACTAATTTAATCTACAAACCTACAGTGAATCTTGGCAAGCCATATAAATAGATTCATTAATTGAAAATTAGAAATAAATATTCATCTTATTTTCTTTTGTGACTTTATTTAGAAAGCAAAAGACAGTGACAGTCAATTATCACAACTAAATTTGTATTAATATATTACCCTTCATTAATTATCTACTGATGTGAATATATTTTGAATTAGAAACATAATCTAACATTTAAAAGAAACTTGTTCTCTTCAACAGAAAGAAGTTTCCAAATATAACAAAGACACCATAAGCAAATCTCCTCTGAAACACCTTGTTTAAATAACAGAGTCACTGCAAATTTCCCCCTTCCCCAAAGCTCTCTTAAGTGTAGGGACTTAGAATTAAGTATAGTAAAATGAAAACTCAAGTGAAAAGAAGTTCCTGCCCCAAATCTTTTCTTTCTCAAGGTTATATCATTCTTTCATGGGGAGGGTGTAGGGAGGCAGTATTTGCAAACAAGACCCTGGAGACTGTTAGAGATATAAAATTGGCCAAAACACAAAAAGGGTCTTTCCTTCTTGAAGCATGAAGATTAATCACTGAGACCACTATTGCATCTAATATATTACACATACAGTGTATGAACTGTTGTAAGTAAAGTGAATGAGAGCATATGACATAGAAACTCTTAGGATAAGTATAACAAAAGAAAAAACACTGAAAAAGAAACACCTAAAATAGTGCAATGTTACTGTAATACTTGTTGTGCTGTTATGTAATACTGTAAAATATATTATATTACCAACTATCAAAGAATAACAGCATGTATTTTTATATATGAATATATATATATGTGTGTATATATATATGTATATGTATGTATGTTCTTAAAAAACAACTTTTATTAATGTAGGTCCTTAAGTTTTTCCCAACTTTTTTTTAAAGATTTATCTCTCCATTTTGAGAGAGAAAGAGAGGGGAGGAGGTAGAGGGAGAGAGGGAGAGGGAGAATCCCAAGCGGACTCCCCACTGAGGGAAGCATGAATCAGGGATCCAACCCACCACCGGAGACCATGACTTGCATGGAAATCAAGAGCTGGATGTTCAACCTATGAGCCATCTGGGAGCACCCTATCATCTTTTTTTTTTTAATCATTTTTATGAAGGCATTTTACACTATGTAAATTAAAAGCAATAGCTGCAATCTTTTCATTTATTTCAGCTTTGAATACCAAAAGCAAAGTAAATTCTCATTTGCTTTTTATCTCCTTAAGATAATAAAGAAAACCAAATACAAAACACTCCCTGCCAAGCTTTCAGCCTTGTTTTCAATTGCCAATGTGCAAAAAAGAGCTAAGAGGAATCAAGAAGCAGAGTTAGTTGTAGAACACAGCATGGATCTGCATTGCAACTAAAACCCTAAAACTCATTTGTGTAGCTTATAACATGATGGGAAAATATCAGCCATGGTCAATGGTGAGAAGCAGTGAAAACTGGTTGCTTTTTACAAACTTTTACTATAGACCGAGCATTGCAGGGGGAACGGAAATATTAAGAACATATTTTAAATGCACAGATATTTTGTTGTTTATTTATTTTTCATGATAAAATTTTATATTTAATCTTCCCCTCATATTTTAGATTATAACTTCATAATATACAGGAATACTGAAAATTGTATTATCTTGTTATATTCATTATTGATGGAGCAATTTTTATATTTTTTCATTGCTATACTCCTAGCAGCTAGAAGAGTATCCAGCTTATAACAGGAATTAATAAATATCTGTTGAATGAATATAGTATAAAACATATAACAAAATGCTAATAATCTCATAAAACCCTGAATCTTTTAATCCTTATCTCCCTGAGATAATCATATTTAAGCTGCAGTGTATGCTTCCACTTTTTCCTTCATATACACAGAAATTACATGGTTCATTTTTCCATAACCATAAAAGCTATCTGTTTCTTTCTCTAAATTGTTTTTCCCTGATTACTAGTGTACCTGAGCAAATTTTCATGTTGTCAGCATTTACTATTCTATAGATGTTCTATTCATATGGTTTTCCTATATCCTATTCAATATTTTATGCATTTATTCCTTGTGAATTTGTAAAAGCTACTTGGTATGTGCAATACAAACATATTTCTTCCAACTCTGTCACCACTGCTTTGATTTTTATAAATGGCATACACTAATTTCCAAACATAAAAAAAATGGTCATACAATTTAGTTTATCTATCTCTCAAATAAGGTCTTCTTCACAATTGGTGTCATATATTACATCTCACACATATACTTGGATTGATTTCTGGATTAGCTAAATAATCTACTGTTATGCCAATACCATTTCTGTTGCATTACATAGTTGGTCTCTTCATTCCGTCATCTTGTTTTTAATTTCCCTGGCTTTTTAAAACCTTTTATTCTGATGAACTTCAAAATTATTGTATATAATTAAAAAATAAAATTTTGTGATTTGGGTTGTAATTACTTATATTTAAATATTGATATGCAGAGAACTGATGGTCAATGAAATTAAATCATTCTAACCAAGGACACTGCATTTTTCCTTTTATTTTCATATCTTGTTTTCTATTCCCCAATACAGTGTAATAGTTGTTTGCATCTTTTATCTGGGCATTTCAGAATTTTTTGTCACTATGTTGAAAGAAACTTCCCCCCTTTTATTTCATTGTGTTTATTGCTATGGAGAAATACTAGCTATTTATCTTTACACATTTAATCCAATATAGAATATACCTCAATACAGATAAAAATTTTACAAATTTATCTCAAATGTTGATGTTTAGTTTTAAAATTATTTTTACAATATTTTAGTAGAGTTTTCTAGCAAATACAAAGCTTACTTTGGTAAAATGAAATCATACTTCTCTCCATGTACATTACTTCTTTACATGAAATTATACCTTTAAGTATATCATAAATAATAATTTTAATACTAAGAGTTACTCTCAATTACCTAAGTTTATTAAAATAAATTGTTTTTTTTCTTTGAAATGAAATGTTATCTTGTTTTTCTAAGTAGTTTATATAGATTATTTCCCTCTATTAATTTCTCATCTTTTTAAGTAGGAAACTTGCTAGAGATTAGCAGATGCCTTTTTAGTATCCATAGATATGAAAATCTGCCTTATTTTCTTTAGCCTTTTTTATGGGAAAAACCGTGTCAATAAATTTTATACTACCAGATAACTATTCAAATCAAGGAATAAATACAAATTTGTCAATGTTTACTATTATTAGTTATTTTACTCAATTTTTACATTTTATTTAGAATAGCCTGCATGCATTTTGTGGAGTTTCCACATATATTTCAACTACTTTTATAAATAATTCGGGTATATTTCACCTTTTTTTTTCAAGTTTTTATTTAAATTTCATTTGGTTAACATACAGTATAATATCAGTTTCAGGAGTAGAATTTAGTGATTCATCACTTACATACAACACCCAGTGCTCATCACAAGTGTCCTCCTTAATACCCATCACCCATCTAGCCCACCCCCCACCCACCTCCCTCCAGTAGCCCTCAGTTTGTTCTCTATAGTTAAGAGTCTTTTTCCTGGTTTGCCTTTCTCTCTCTCACTCTCTTTTTTTTTATATGTTCATCCGTTTTGCTTCTTAAATTCCACATGAGTGAAATATTTGTCTTTCTCTGACTTTTCTCACTAAGCTAATACTACTCTCTAGCTCCATCCACATCATTGCAAATGGCAAGATCTCATTCTTTTTGATGGCTGAGTAATATTGTGTGTGCGTGTGTGCGTGTGTGTGTGTGTGTATTGTTAATTATGCTGCTATAAATTTCAGGGTATATGTATCCCTTTGAATCAATATTTTTGTATCCTTTGGGTAAATACCTAGTAGTGCAATTGCTGGATCATAAGGTAGTTCTATTTTTAGCTTTCTAAGGAATCTCCATACTGTTTTCCAGAGTAGTTGCACTGGTTTGCATTCCCACCAACAGTGTAAGAGGGTTCCCTTTTCTCTGCATCCTCGCCAACACCTGTTGTTTTCTGTGTTGTTTTTTATTTTCGAATATTTTTAAAAGCATGGTATTACATGATTTTTAAGAGGTTGTGTGGGAAAACAACTATTGATAATGCCATTATAATGTCAAATGTTTAATCCTATTTCTAATACCATGTGTGACTATTGCTCTACTGGAGCATGGAATAATTTGGATATATGGAAATGGAAATAATTTGGATAAATTTATATTATGCTGTGAAATTTCAAGTTCTTCTAAATTTTAGTGAGATACAGACTGTATAAACCTGACAGAAAAAAATCTCTAATAATCATTAAGAATTATAAAATGCTTTTTGTCACATAAAATAAAACCTTAGTTCAAGTTTAAATAGAAATTTAAAGCAGTATGGTTCTAACAACTGTCTGCAAATTAATATTCCCTGCAAATATGTGGACTTTCAAAATCTTGAACTTACCTCATCTTTAGTTGATCAAATTCTGCAAAGTTGATCCAAAGTCATGTTTTTCACACACACACAACTTTTGAAACTCTTGTCCTATAAATAAACACTGAAAATTAGAAGAAAATGAGATTTTGTGATATGAAGATTACAGTTTTCATACTAATAGGCAAACAAACATATATAATGTAAATTCTCAAAAAATATTTAGTAAAGCATAAATGAATGTAAAATTTATCTAATGCAACCCCAATACGTAGTAACGTGTGTTTTTAAGTGTACTAGTGTTCAGATTTTTATTTGTTATACTCAAGAATAAGTTTCAACTTTACCGTTGCTCAGAGAAAGGCATAACTCAATTTAATGGGTCTTTTTTTTTTTAACTTTTTACATCCTGAATTGTAACAACCAAGGATCAAAGTGGATTTTCTAGGAATTGATGACTGTCCAGATACACAGTCTGGACAGTTTGCAATACAGATAAATGTTGTTACCATTAAGTCCTGGGAATAACCTATTTTTGTTACTATATCTCCTTGTGAGAGTCTCAGAGCAGAAGCAATGGGGGTGCATCCAAATATAATATAATGCAGTCAGTCTTCAGGAGGGAGCCAAGTGTGGCATGACCAATTATTGACTATATTTCTCTAAGAAAACACAACAGTTACAGAAGGTGATTTGTTAACTAGGGCTACCATTCCCTTTAAATCAATGAGCTAATATTCCCTAAACTCTCTAGGCCACCTAGGAATTGTTTTTTTATGTCACACTTAGGATGAATTTCAAAGGGAGATATTTTTATGCATGAGTCACAGAATCACATTTTTTTTTCCCCCTAAAGTAGAATTGTTAACCTATGGAATTGTTCTTTCCTGTAAAATTACTGTCTTGACATTTCTTTTTATAAAATATTCCATTTAACATGCATGAATTTAGCAACTAATTTAAGGTAGGTGGTATTGAATGCAAAAAGATTTTTGAAATAATTTGTAAATCAGAACTTTAGACACATTCCCAAACAGGACTATTATAATAAACTTAATATTGTTGATTAAGTCTATTTCACAATCTTGGTATTTGATTCTTGTAAATAACTGAAAATACTCTAAAATTTTACTAGCAATTCTAAATTTCTAGATTAACATTATTGAAGCACTCATTATTTGTAGGGGGGAAATACTTTTATTCACATCTTAGCCTTTCCTATATTCTAATTGGGAATATGCTACAAAAGACTCCTCCACACTTTTTCTATTAGAAGGATTTGAAAAAAAAATAGGAAAGTATGTTTTCTTAGTTGACAGCATAATCATTATATTATTAAGTAGCACAACCTTTGTGTAGTAGCCACAGTGAAGAACCTATGATGCCACAGTACATACAGGAGGCCACTGGACATGTTAGAGGAGTAAATACGTTAATCTTAAGATGCATATATCTGTCCTCTCCATAATTTTCTGTGGTATGTACAGTGCCTACTACACAGTGAATGAGTTGAAAAAAATACTTTTAAATTTCTTTTTTTCTTTACACTACTACTATTCACACAGTAGTCCTGATCTGGAGTTACATTGCATATTTTCAAATCATATTATTATGCCTAATACTTTGACCATCTAAATATTTATTTTGAAAGCAGTCATTTATTACAACACAAACTTCACTAGGCCTCAATCCTTGATATCGCCCACCAGCTAGAACTGATTGCCTAGACATAAGCCCCAATCCAAGCTGGACTACAACTTCCTTAAATATTTTGTTACTTTATCTTCATGGAAATTCACAAAAATTCTCTCTCCAGTGGCCAAATCTGTAGCTTCTTCAGCCCTGTCAGTTATCATATTATTTACTTAAGAGGATAAAAGAAGAATAGAATTAAAGTAGAAAACAAGGAGTGGGGGAGGAAGAGGAAAAGAAAAGTAGAAAGAGATAAGACAGAAGAGGAGAAAATGGAAATTAGGGCAAACACAGAAACAGGAAGAAAACAGCAGGCCAGTTACCTGACCATTATATGTCTAATGTCTCACCATAGTCCCTGGAACAGAAAAGAGCCACAATAGAAGTGTGTTGAATCAATGAACAAAAAATGAATGAAGAGAGTAATGCTTTGCTTCAGTTCTCCTGAAGCCCATTCCTCTACTTAGATTCTGCAAGCACCTAAGAAAGCCAACTGGTTGCTCTTGTTCTAGTATGAAGTTGGAATATATACCTACCTAAGTGTATGCCCACACAAACCTCTTGAGTCATAGAGAATGGTGCAAGAGAGGTGTATTTAGAAAAATTTGCCCACTGATTCTGACACTGCTAGGTAAGATGTACATAATTAAAATAAAAATTGTAAACTACTTTATCCCCCTTCATGTCTACATATATTCAAACATCATTGTATTAGTGTAGTACTTGAGTTTTTTCAAAAATAGTAATTTCATTGATCATTAAAGTCCATTGAAATAAGCCGAACTGTCATTCTAAAAAACTTAAACCAATTTACATTTGGTATGCATTCAGTATAAACCCTTTGGGTAAAATTAGATGAGGATTTCCTAAGCTGTTCAGAAAATGTTATTTTCAGGAAATGTTAATAGTTAACATTTATAATTAACTCTTATAATGTTAATAGTTTATAGATATGATCAGGGTATGATCATCAATGGAGGTATGGAAAATACTACTTACTAAATCTCCATTGTGGAGATTTATACTATACGTTTAAGACAATAAAAGAAAAAAAGAGTTTAAACAAATATTTAAATTAATTAACCATTAATCAAAAAAAAAACACAGATCTGTACCTCTGAAACAAATAATGCAATATCTATGTTAGTTTTTTACTCCCCTTGAAATGCATATTAATAATACCATAGCCTACAATGGCACTTTGAATTATAAAGAAAAGATGTTTAAGTATTTGACTGAAATTACCTCTATTGTATGTTTTACTTTATGAAAACTTTCCTTGCCTTGAGAGTGTTATGTGAGATCTGAGTATGGCGATTTATAATGACACCAGGAAACAGGACACTTTTAATTGAGGCAACCTGATTAGATTTAGAGATTTAGGTTTGGAGAGAAGGCAACAGAATGTCTCCTATATTGTTAATGGCAATCAAAACTGAGATTATTTTCAAAGGGCAATTTAACAAATTTAACAACGGTACTCAAAACCACCGACTCATCTAATCTGCTGGTAACAATTTAGCTTAATGTATATGCCTATGTCCACAAATATGTACTTTGAAAGATATTTGCTGCAATATAGTTTGTATAGCTAAAATATATCTAGAATGACTTAAATCAATAGAACAGTAAAACATATCAATATAATCAAAGAAAAATGTAAAAACATACAAGTTTAAAGAGAAGAAGTTAAATTGTTAAAGCCTGATAAATGTACCAAACACATACTGTTATCTGTAATACATGCATTATTAAGCATAAAAAGTAAAATGCATTAAAAATAAGCTTAGAGCGGGGAGGAGCAAGATGGCAGAGGAGTAGGAGACCTAGATTTCCTCTGGTCCCAGGAATTCAGCTAGATAGGGATCAAACCATTCTGAACACCTACAAACTCAACAGGAAATCAAAGAGAAGAATAGGAGCAGCTCTCTGAACAGAGAAGCAACCACTTTCTGGAAGGTAGGACATGCGGAGAAGTGAATCTGAGGCGATATTTGGGAAGATAGATGGCGAGGGATGGGGCCTCCGTCAGCCGCTACTGGCAAGTGATAGAGCAGCTGAGCACAAAATCAGAACTTTTAGAAGTCTGCTCCACTGAGGGACATTGCTCTAGTGACTAAGTTGGGGGGGGGGCAAAACCCTCACTAGGACAGTGTGGTCTCAGGACCCTCGGGGTCACAGAAAGACCAGGGGTGCCTGAGTGCGGCAGAGCTCCCAGGTATCAGAGGGGGGATGCCAGCTGCAGAGACAGAGCCGAGGAGTGGGCTCTCAGCTCAGAGTTGATATAAACCATGCTCCATGGCACAGTCCGGTCACTGTTCTTCCAGCAGGGACCCAACAAGCGGCAGATCTGGGGAGACTCCCCTTCCTACCCCCGGGAGGAGTGGTGTGGGAACACACCACAGGGATCTGCTGGGTTTGGAGACTCCATGTAGAGTCGGGTGCCAGAGATAGAAAAGCTCAGTCATTGGCCGGGTGAGCACAGAGTGCAGCAGGAGACTGCGGAGACGGGACTGATCGACTGCTTTACTCTTTACTCGGGGGGCACACTGAGGAGTGGGGCCCTGAGTTCTCAGCTCCTCTGGGGCAAGAGATTGGGAGGCCGCCATTTTCACTCTTGTCCTCCAAAGCTGTACGGAAAGCTTGCAGGGAACAAAAGCTCCTGAGAGCAAACCCAAGCAGATTGCTTAGCCTGGACCGGCAAGGGTGGGGAAATTCCACCTCTGGCAAAGACATTTGAGAACCACAGCAACAGACCCCTCCCCCAGATCAGCAAGAACAGCCCACCAAGACCAAGTTTACCAATCAATGAGAACAGCAGAACTCCAGCACTAGGGGAATACTGCACATAGAATTCATGGCTTTTTTCCCATGATTCTTTAGTCTTTAAAAGTTAATTTTTTTTAAACTTTGTCTTTTTTTTTAAATTTTTCTTTTCCCTTTTTCAACCAACATCTTATCAAAACCTTTTTTATTTTTTTTATTTTTTTTTTTATTTTTTTTTATTTTTTTTTTTTTTAAAGATTTTATTTATTTATTTGAGAGAGAGAGAATGAGAGATAGAGAGCACGAGAGGGAAGAGGGTCAGAGGGAGGAGCAAACTCCCTGCCGAGCAGGGAGCCCGATGTGGGACTCGATCCCGGGACTCCGGGATCATGACCTGAGCCGAAGGCAGTCGCTTAACCAACTGAGCCACCCAGGCACCCATCAAAACCTTTTTTAAAAATCTTTTTTTATTTTTCATTTTTAGAGTCATATTCTATCCCTTCATAGTAGTTAACCTTATTTTTGGTATATATATATATATATATATATGTATATATGTTGTTCTCTCTTTAAAATTTTGGGATACACTTTCTTCTAACAGACCAAAATATACCCTAAATCTCTAGTGTATGGCTTTGTTCTAGTCTTCCACCTGATCACATTCTTTTTTTTAATCCTCTTCTTTCTTTTCTCAACCAACTTATTATTTCTTTTTATAAAATTGTTTATAATTTTCATCTTTACAGTCATATTGCATCCCTTCATCCTATTTACCCTTATTTTTCTACATATATAAATTTTTCTTCCTTTAAAATTTTGGGAGGCACTTTTTCTAACAGACCAAAATACGCCCAAAATTTAGTGTGTGGCACTGATCTATGCACCAACCTGATCATATTTGATCACATTCTGGTTTTTTTTTTTCTTGTTTATTTGTTTTTATCTTTTCCTTTTCCTTTTTTTTTTTCTTTTTTCTTTCTTTCTCTTTCTTTTCCTCTAGTTTCAGGTCTCTTCTGATTTGTTTAGTGTACATTTTTCAGGGGTCGTTGTTGCCCCATTAGCATTTTGTTCTCTCATTCATCTATTTGCCTCTGGACAAAATGACAAGACAGAAAATACCATCTCAAAAAAAAAGATGAGGCAGTATTGACTGCCAGGGACCTAATCAATATGGACATTAGTAAGATGTTGGAACTAGAGTTCAGAATGATGATTTTAAAGATACTAGCTGGGCTTGAGAAAAGCATGGAAGATATTAGAGAAACCCTTTCTGGAGAAATAAAAGAACTAAAATCTAACCAATTTGAAACAAGAAAGGCTATTAATGAGGTGCAAACAAAAATGGAGGTTCTAACTGCTAGGATAAATGAGGCAGAAGAGAGAATTAGTGACATAGAAGACCAAATGATAGGAAAGAAACAAGCTGAGAAAAAGAGAGATAAACAACTTGGGATAACGAGGGCAGAATTCGAGAGATAAGTGATACCATAAGATAAAATAACATTAGAATAATTGCAATCATAGAAGAAGAAGAAGAAAGAGACAGAGGGGTAGAAGGTATATTGGAACAAATCATAGCAGAGACCTTCCCTAATTTGGGGAAGGAAACAGGCATCAAAATCCAGGAGGCACAGAGAACACTCCTCAAAATCAATAAAAATAGGTTAACACCCCAACATCTAATAGTAAAACTTACAAGTCTCAGAGACAAAGAGAAAATCCTGAAAGCAGCTTGGGACAAGAGATCTGTGACCTACAATGGTAGAAACATTAGATTGGAAACACCTATCCACAGAGACCTGGCAGGCCAGAAAGGACTGGCATGATATCTTCAGAGCATTACATGAGAAAAATATGCAGCCAAGAATACTATATACAGCTAGGCTGTCACTGCAAATGGAAAGAGAGATAAAAAGCTTCCAGGACAAACAAATGCTAAAGGAATTTGCAAACACGAAACCAGCCCTATAAGAAATATTGAAAGGGATCCTCTAAGCAAAGAGAGAACCTAAAAGTGACATAGGCCAGAAAGGAACACAGACAATATACAGTAACACTCACTTACAGGCAATACAATGGCACTAAATTCATATCTTTCAATAGTTACCCTGAATGTAAATGGGCTAAATGCCCCAATCAAAAGATGCAGGCTATCAGATTGGATAAAAAAACAAGAACCATCGATATGCTGTCTGCAAGAGACTCATTTTAGACACAAAGACACCTCCAGATTGAGAGCAAGGGGGGTAGAAAACCATTTACCATGCAAACAGACACCAAAAGAAAGCTGGGGTGGCAATCCTTATATCAGACAAATTAGATTTTAAAACAAAGACTAGAATAAGGAGGAGGAAGGACACTATATCATACTTAAAGGGTCTATCCAACAAGAAGACCAAACAATTGTAAATATCTATGCCCCTAACATGGGAGCAGCCAATTATATAAGCCAATTAATAACAGAATCAAAGGAACACATCGACAACAATACAATAATAGCAGGGGACTTTAACACCCCCCTCACTGAAATGGACAGATCATCTAAGCAAAAGATCAACAAGGAAATAAAGACTTTAAATGACACACTGGACCAAATGGACTTCACAGATATAGTCAGAACATTCCATCCCAAAGCAACAGAATACAAAATCTTCTCTAGTGCCCATGGAACATTCTCCAGAACTGATCACATCCTAGGTCAAAAATCAGGTCTCAACTGGTACCAAAAGATTGAGATCACCCCCTGCATATTTTCAGACCAAAACGACTTGAAACTAGAACACAATTACAAGAGGAAAGTCAGAAAGAACTCAAATTCATGGAGGCTAAAGAGTATCCTACTAAAGAATGAATGGGTCAACCAGGAAATTAGAGAAGAATTAAAAAATTCATGGAAACAAATGAAAAAGAACACAGAACTGTTCAAAATCTTTGAGATGCAGCAAAGGCAGTCCTAAGAGGAAGTACATAGCAATACAAACCTTTCTCAAGAAACAAGAAAGGTCTCAAATTCACAACCTAACCCTACACCTAAAGGAGCTGGGGAAATAACAGCAAATGAAGCCTAAACCTAGCAGGGGAAGAGAAATAATAAAGATCAGAGCAGAAATCAATGAATTAGAAACCAAAAGAACAGTAGAACAGATCAATGAAACTAGGAGCTGGTTCTCTGAAAGAATTAACAATATTGATAAACCTCCGGTCTGACTTATCAAAAAGAAAAGAGAAAGGACCCAAATAAATGAAATCATGAATGAAAGAGTAGAGATCACAACCAATACCAAACAAATACAAACAATTATAAGAACATATCATGAGCAACTATACGCCAGCAAATTAGATAATCTGGAAGAAATGGATGCATTCCTAGGGATGTATAAACTACCAAAACTGATCCAGGGAGAAAGAGAAAACCTGAATAGACCCATAACCACAGAGGATATTGTAGGAGTAATCAAAAATTTCCCAACAAACAAAAGCCCAGGGCCAGATGGCTTCCCAGGGGGATTCCACAAAACATTTAAAGAAGAATTAATACTTATTCTTCTGAAAATGTTCCAAATAATAGGAATGGAAGGAAAACTTCAAAATTCGTTTTAGGAGGCCATCATCACCTTGATCCTAAAACCAGACAAAGACCCCATCAGAAAGGAGAATTACAGACCAATATCCTTGATGAACATGGATCTAAAACTCTCACCAAAATAGTGTCCAACAGGATCCAACAATACATAAAAAGGATTATTCACCATGACCAAGTGGGATTTGTTCCTGGGCTGCAAGTCTGGTTCAACATCCGCAAATTAATCAATGTGATAGAATACATTAATAAAAGAAAGAAAAGAACCATATGATCCTCTCATTAGATGCAGAAAAAGCATTTGACAAAGTACAGCATCCTTTCTTGTTCAAAACTCCTCAGAATATAGGGATAGAGGGTACATACCTCAGTATCATAAAAGCCATCTATGAAAACCCACATTGAATATCATTGTCAATTGGGAAAAACTGAGAGTTTTCCCCTAAGGTCAGGAACGTGACAGAGATGTCCACTATCACCACTGCTATTCAACATAGTATTAGAAGTCCTACCCATAGCAATCAGACGACAAAAAGAAATCAAAGGCATCCAAATAGGCAAAGAAGAAGTCAAACTCTCAAGCTTTGCAGATGATATGATACTTTATGTGGAAAACCCAAAAGACTCCACCCCAAACTGCTAGAACTCATTCAGGAATTCAGTAAAGTGGCAGGACAGAAAATCAATGCACAGAAGTCAGTGGCATTCCTATACACCACCAACAAGACAGAAGAAAGAGAAATTAAGGAGTTGATCCCATTTACAATTGCACCCAAAACCATAAGATATCTAGGAATAAATCTAACCAAAGAGGCAAAGAATCTGTACTCAGAAAACTATAAAATACTCATGAAAGAAATTGAGGAAGACACAAAGAAATAGAAAAATATTCCACGCTCATGGATTAGAAGAACAAACATTGTGAAGATGTCAATGCTACCTAGAGCAATCGACACATTCAATGCCTTCCCTCTCAAAACACCATCCACTATTTTCAAAGAAATGGAACAAATAATCCTTAAATTTGTATGGAACCAGAAAAGACCCCAAATAGCCAGAGGAATGTTGTAAAAGAAACGCAAAGCTGGTGGCATCACAATTCCAGACTTCAAGCTCTATTGCAAAGCTGTCATAATCAAAAAAGTATAGTACTGCACAAAAGCAGACACATAGATCAGTGGAACAGAATAGAGAACCCAGAAATGGACCCTCAACTCTATGTTCAACTAATATTCTACAAAGCAGGAAAGAATGTCCAATGGAAAAAAAACAGTCTCTTCAAAAAATGGTGTTGGGAAAATTGGACTGTCCCATTCAGAAGAATGAAACTGGATCACTGCCTTACACCACACACAAAAATAGACTCAAAATGGTTGGGTCAGGAGTGTGAGACAGAAGTCCATCAAAATCCTAAAGGAGAACACAGGCAGCAACCTCTTCAACCTCAGCCACAGCAACTTCTTCCTAGAAACATTGCCAAAGGCAAGGGAAGCAAGGGCAAAATGAACTATTGGGACCTCATCAAGATAAAAAGCTTTTGCACAGTAAAAGAAACAGTCAACAAAACCAAAAGACAACTGACAGAATGGGAGAAGATATTTGCAAATGACATATCAGGTAAAGAGGTAGTATCCAAAATCTATAAAGAATTTATCAAACTCAACACCCAAAGAACAAATAATCCAATCAAGAAATGGGCAGAAGACATGAGCAGACATTTTTCCAAAGAAGACATCCAAATGGCCTACAGACACATGAAAAAGTGCTCAACATCGCTTGGCATCAAGGAAATCCAAATCAAAACCTCAGTGAGATACCACCTCACACCAGTCAGAATGGCTAAAATTAACAAGTCAGGAAACGACAGATGTTGGCGGGGATGCGGAGAAAGGGGAACCCTCCTACACTGTTGGTGGGAATGCAAGCTGGTGCAGCCACTCTGGAAAAGTGTACGGAGGTTCCTCAAAAGTTGAAAATAGAGCTACCATACGACCCAGCAATTGCACTTCTGGGTACTTACCCCAAAGATACAAATGTAGGTATCCGAAGGGTACGTGCACCCCGAGTTTTATAGCAGCAATAGGCAAACTGTGGAAAGAGCCAAGATGTCCATCGACATATGAATGGATAAAGAAGACGTTGTGTATATATATATATATATATATATATATATATATATATATATACACAATGGACTATTATGCAGCCATCAAAAGGGATGGAATCTTGCCATTTGCAACAACGTGGATGGAACTGGAGGGTATTATGCTAAGCAAAATAATTCAATCAGAGAAAGACATATATCATATGACCTTACTAATTTGAGGAATTCTTAATCTCAGGAAACAAAGTGAGGGTTGCTGGAGTGGTGGGGGTGGGAGGATTGGGTGGCTGGGTGATAGACATCGGGGAGGGTATGTGCTATGGTGAGCTCTGTGAATTGTGTAAGACTGTTGAATCACAAATCTGTACCTCTGAACAAATAATATATTATATGTTAAAAAAAAAAAAAAGATAGCAGGAAGGGAAAAATAAAGGGGGGAAATTGGAGGGGGAGATGAACCATGAGAGACTATGGACTCTGAGAAACAAACTGAGGGTTCTAGAGCGGAGGGGGCCTGGGGGATGTGTTAGTTTGGTAATGGGTATTAAAAAGGGCATGTACTGAACGGAGCACTGGGTGTTATACGCAAACAATGAATCATGGAACACTACATCAAAAACTAATGATGTAATGTATGGTGATTAACATAATAAAAAAAATCAATATGGAAAGTTTTGAAATATATAGTTGAAATCTCTGTTCTCTTACCCCTGACTGTGGATCAACCCAAATAAGGATGTTTTTATCTTTTTTGTAATTATACAAATAGAAATCGTCCAAGCATATAATTTTTTAGGTTTTTTTTTTATTATGTTAACCACCATACATTACATCATTAGTTTTTTATGTAGTGTTCCATGATTCATTGTTTGCATATAACACCCAGTGCTCCATTCATTACGTGCCCTCTTTAATACCCATCACCAGGCGAACCCATCCCCCAGTGCCCTCCCCTCTAGAACCCTCAGTTTGTTTCTCAGAGTCCATAGTCTCTCATGGTTAGTCTCCCCCTCCGATTCCCACCCCTTCATTTTTCCCTTCCTACCATTTTATTTTTTTTAACATATAATGTATTATTTGTATGTTAATGTACCAGAGGTACTGGTCTGTGATTCAACAGTCTTACACAATTCACATTGGGGATGGTATGTGGTATGGTGATCCATTTTGGTGGATCCATATGGTGATCCATGTGTTTTTTTGTATCACATGCATTGCCCCTATAATTTATATGAAATACACTAATTCTCAAAAGATTATTCAGTTTTAATGAATTTCCATCCAGGTCACTATAGGAGATACATACCAGATCAAGATCTGAATGTTAGTGTGTTCAAAGTCTTCTTTTATTTTGAAAGAACAATTAAGACTGATAGTTTTATTATACAACTAAATAAAAACAATGTATATGAATCATGGGAATACATAATAGACAGAAATTGATAAGTTCCTTTTGGAAATTTTCACTTGAGTTAATTTAACAATGCCAAAATTTAAATTTAAAGCAAAATATGCATTATAAAACTATAGATTCTAACAGGGTTGTAAAGTTACTCTGACTAATTTAAATAGGTATGCAGCATCAGTATTACATTGGTAATATTTAACTCTGGACACAGAATTTTTTTAAAGCCATCTTCTACTTTCAAGCTTCCATAATTTCCATAAACCTTTTAATTGTGAAATACTAAAAGGGATTTTCTTTTTTCCTTTGGTGCATTTGTACCATTCCCCTCTTGGATTATTAAAATGTCATAGAAAGGTCATTTATTTAGATTATCCTGCCTCATTACACAAAATTAATATCAGTTGAACAAATTCAATCAATCTCCCTGCTTCCTGCTAGTGTGCCTTCCATTTTTGTGGATGCACCTTCACTGTCTGAGTCAACATAATATGTGAGTAAAAACCATGTATGGCACTTGGTACCCCACCGTTCAGATCACAAATACTGCTAATAAAACTCTCAGCACAATTTATTAAAAAATGACTGCAAGAATGTGAAACACATAAAATTTAAAAAAATAATAAAATAAAAAAATGTGAAACATTATTTCATATTACTTTTCCTTCTATTAGAGACTCATAGGATCATTGAATCCATATTGAAAGATTATATACTAGGCTGTAGATCTTAGTACAGTACCCTAGATGACTGCAAAATCGTTCACGGCCCCTAGGGACTCATTTGAATTTTATATGGCACTTGCTATTTCATAGTAAAGACACTGCCCTACCTTATAAAAAAAGTTTTGCTTGTTTGAGTATTCATCTAAACTGCTAGATTTAAGGAGAGCATGAGACTAGATATTTTATACTAATGAAGACAGCTACCAAAACATAGATCAAATAGAGATACAACTAATGAAACATATGTGCAAGTTTTAAAATATAATTCTTGCATAAAGTGTCAAGCAACTGAATTTTTAAAAATATATTTCTTGCATAAAGTGCAAGCAACTGAACCATGATACTCTATTCAGCAAGGCTATCATTCGGAATAAAAGGTGAGATAAAGAGTTTCCCAGACAAACACAAGTTAAAGGAATTAATTCATCACCACTATACCAGATTTACAAGAAATGTTAAGTGGATTCTTCGAGTGGATAGGAAAGACCAAAAGCAAGAGTAAGAAATGTAGGAAGCACAAAAGCAGTAAAATTAAGTATATCTATAAAAATCAGTCAAGGGATTCACAAAACAAAAAGATGTAAAGGAGGACACTATATACCTAAAGTGTGGGGGAGAGGTAAGTAAAAATTTAGTGCTTTTAGAATGGGTTCAAACTTAAGTGATCATCGAGTTAATATGGATTGTTATATGAATAAGATATTATATATAAACCAAATGATAACCATAAATCAAAAACCAGTAATAGATATACAAAAAAGTAAAGAGAAAAAAAATCCACATAAATCACTAAAGCAAGCCCCAAACCATCAGAGAAAAGAGCAAGAGAAGAAAGGAACACAGAAGAACTACAAAAACAACCATAAAACATGTAGCAAAATGGAATATGTACATACTTATCAATAATTACTTTGAATTTAAATGGACTAAACACATCAATCAAAAGACATAGTGTAATAGAATGGATGAAAAATCAAGACCCAGCTTTATGCAGCCTATAAGATACTGCTTATAGTATAGTAAACATCAGACATAAAAACATGGCAGATTGAAAGTGAAGGGATGAAAAAGCATTTATCATGCAAATGACAGTGAAAAAAAGCCAGAGTAGGAATACTTATATTGGGCAAAATAGACTTTAAAACAAAGACCGTCTCAAGAGACAAAGAAGAACATTACATAATCATAAAGGAAAAAAATCCAACAAGAATATATAACAATTGTAAATATTTATTCACCTAACATGGGACTACCCAAATACATAAAGCAACTATTAACAAACATAAAGGAATTGATAGTAATACAATAATACTAGGAGACTTTAACACCCCACTCACATCAATGGATAGATCATCCAAACAGAAAAATCAACCAGTAAACACACTGGAACAGATAAAACAAGAACAAGCAGATATATTCAGAGCATTCAATCCTAAAACAGCAGAATATATATTCTTTTGAAGTGGACATGAAACTTCCTCAGAATAGATCAGAGGTTTACTAACAAATTCAAAATTTAAAAATTCAAAAAAGACTGAAGTCACATTATGAATCTTTTTTAACCACAATGCTATGAAACTGGAAATCAATCATAAGAAAAAAAAAAACTGGAAAGAACATAAATACACATTACGTAACAATGAAGTCAGAGAAAAAAATACATAGATACAAATGAAAATGAAAACACACTGGCCCAAATATTTGGGATGTAGTAAATGCTGACTAACAGGGCATATTGAGCAATAAGGCCCTATATCAAGAAGAAAAATCTCAAATAAACAACCTAAGTTACATCTAGAGAAGCTAGAAAAAGAACTACAACAAACAAAACATAAAACCAATAGAAGGAAGGAAATAATAAAGATTAGAAATAAACAAAACAGAAACTAAGAAAACAATAGTATACATCAATGGAACCAGGAGCTGGTTCTTTGACAAGATCAACAAAATTGATAAACTTTTAGCCAAATTTATCAAAGAAAAAAAGAGAAAGAGAAGACTGAGTAAAAAACACAATAAAAAATAGAAGAGGAGAAATAATAGACATCACCACAGAAATACAAAGGATTATGAGAATATTATAAAAAATTATATGCCAACAAATTAAACAACCTAGGAAAAAAGGGATAATTCCTAGCATCATATAACCTTCTAAAACTCAATAAGGAAGATATAGAAAATTTGAAAAGACCAATTACTAGCAATGAAATTGAATCAGTACTCAAAAACTCCCAACAAACAAAAGTCCAGGACTGAAGGCTTCACAGATGAATTCTACCAAATATTTAGAGTTAGGACTTATTCTTTTCAAACTATTACAAAGAATAGAAGAGGAAGGAAAGCTTCAAAATTCATTCCATGAGGCAAGATTATCCTAATACCTAATCCAAAGTCACTAAGGCACTACAAAAAAGAGAGAGAGAGAGAGAGAGAAAAGAGAGAATGACCAATATCTCCAATGAACATAGTTGCAAAAGTCCTCAACAAAGTATTAGCACACCAAACCCAACATTCCGCTAAAAACATCATTCACCATGATCGAGAGGGCTTTATTCCTGGGATGCATGGGTGGTTCAATAATCACAAATTAATCAATCTGATACATCACATCAATAAGGGAAAGGATAAAAACCATACATTTCAATAGATACAGAAAAAAAATGACAAAGTACAACATCCATTCATGATAAAAACCCTAAACAAAGTAGGTTTAGAGAGAATATAATAAAGGCCATTAATGAAAAACCCATAGCAGACATCATAATCAATGGTGAAAAACTGATAGCTTTTCTCCTAAGATCAGGAAAAAGACAAGGATGTCCACTTTTATCCCTTTAATCAACATAGTACTGGAAGTCCTAAGCATAGCAAACAAACAAGAAAAAATGGTAAGGAGAAAGTAAAATCTTCACTATTGGCAGATGACATGATACTATACATAGAAAACCTTAAAGATCCACCCAAAAATTTTAGAAATGATAAATGAATTCAGTAAGGTCACAGGATACAAAATCAATATGTAGAAATGTGTTACATTTCTATACACTAAAAATGAAATGGCAGACAGAGAAATTAAGAAAACAATCCCATTTAAAATTGCACCAAAAATAATAAAATATCTAGGAATAAACTTAACCAAGAAGTGAAAGATCTGTACTCTGAAAACTATAAAACACTGATGAAAGAAATTAAAGATGACACAAGCAAATGGAAAGATATGCCATTCTCATGGATTGGGAGAATACTGTTAAAACGTCCACAGTACCCAAAGCAAACTATAGATTTAATAATCTTTTAATAATAATAATAACAATTTTAAATTAAATTATTAAATTATTAAATTATTAAATTATTAAATATTAAAAATATTAAATATTAAATTTAATAATATAATTTTAAAAATAATTTAATAATCCTTATCAAAATACAAACAGCATTTTTTCACAGAACTAGAACAAATAATCCTTTAATTTGAATGGAATCACAAAAGACCTCAAATTGCCAAAGCAATCTTTTTTTTGTTATGTTAATCACCAAAAATTACATCATTAGTTTTTGATGTAGTGTTCCATGATTCATTGTTTGCGTATAACACCCAGTGCTCCATTCAATACGTGCCCTCTTTAATACCCATCACCAGGCTAACCCATCTTCCCACCCCTCTCCCCTCTAGAATTCTGTTTGTTTTTCAGAGTACATCGTCTCTCATGGTTCATCTCTCCATCCGAATTCCCCCCATTCATTCTTCCCCTCCTGCTATCTTTTTTTTTTTAACATATAATGTATTATTTGTTTCAGAGGTACAGATCTGTGATTCAACAGTCTTGCACAATTCACAGCACTCACCATAGAACATACTCTCCCCAATGTCTATCACCCAGCCACCCCATTCCTCCCATCCCCATCACTCCAGCAACCCTCACTTTGTTTCCTAAGATTAAGAATTCCACATATCAGTGAGGTCATATGATACATGTCTTTCTCTGATTGACTTATTTCACTCAGCATAACACCCTCCAGTTCCAACAATGTCAATGTAAATGGCAAGATTTCATTCCTTTTGATGGCTGCATAATTCCATTGTGTATATATATATATATATATATATCTTTATCCATTCATCTGTCGATACATACATCACTTCTTTATCCATTCATCTGTCGATGGACAACTTGGCTCTTTCCACAGTTTGGCTATTGTAGACATTGCTGCTATAAACATCAGGGTGCACATACCCCTTCGGATCCCTACATTTGTATCTTTGGGGTAAGTACCCAGTAGTGCAATTGCTGGGTCAAATGGTAGCTCTATTTTCAACTTTTTGAGGAACCTCCGTACTCTTTTCCAGAGTGGCTGCACCAGCTTGCATTCCCACCAACAGTGTAGGAGGGTTCCCCTTTCTCCGCATCCCCGCCAACATCTGTCGTTTCCTGACTTGTTAATTTTAGCCATTCTGACTGGTGTGAGGTGGTATCTCACTGAGGTTTTGATTTGGATTTCCTTGATGCCAAGCGATGTTGAGCACTTTTTCATGTGTCTGTAGGCCATTTGGATGTCTTCTTTGGAAAAATGTCTGCTCATGTCTTCTGCCCATTTCTTGATTGGATTATTTGTTCTTTGGGTGTTGAGTTTGATAAATTCTTTATAGATTTTGGATACTACCTCTTTACCTGATATGTCATTTGCAAATATCTTCTCCCATTCTGTCAGTTGTCTTTTGGTTTTGTTGACTGTTTCTTTTACTGTGCAAAAGCTTTTTATCTTGATGAGGTCCCAATAGTTCATTTTGCCCTTGCTTCCCTTGCCTTTGGCAATGTTTCTAGGAAGAAGTTGCTGTGGCTGAGGTTGAAGAGGTTGCTGCCTGTGTTCTCCTTTAGGATTTTGATGGACTTCTGTCTCATAATCCTGACCCAACCATTTTGAGTCTATTTTTGTGTGTGGTGTAAGGCAATGGTCCAGTTTCATTCTTCTGCATGGGGCTGTCCAGTTTTCCCAACACCATTTGTTGAAGAGACTGTCTTTTTTCCATTCGACATTCTTTCCTGCTTTGTCGAAGATTAGTTGAGAGTCAATTTCTGGGCTCTCTATTCTGTTCCACTGATCTATATGTCTGCTTTTGTGCAGTACCAAACTTTTTTGATGATGACAGCTTTGTAATAGAACTTGAAGTCTGGAATTGTGATGCCACCAGCTTTGCTTTGCTTTTACAACATTCCTCTGGCTATTTGGGGTCTTTCTGGTTCCATACAAATTTTAGGATTATTTGTTCCATTTCTTTGAAAATAGGGGATGGTATTTTGATAGGGAAGGCATTGAATGTGTTGATTGCTCTAGGTAGCATTGACATCTTCACAATGTTTGTTCTTCCAATCCATGAGCATGGAACCTTTTCCCATTTCTTTGTGTCTTCCTCAATTTCTTTCATGAGTATTTTATAGTTTTCTGAGTACAGATTCTTTGCCTCTTTGGTTAGATTTATTCCTAGATATCTTATGGTTTTGGGTGCAATTGTAAGTGGGATCGACTCCTTAATTTCTCTTTCTTCTGTCTTGTTGGTGGTGTATAGGAATGCCACAGATTTCTGTGCATTGATTTTCTATCCTGCCACTTTACTGAATTCCTGTATGAGTTCTAGCAGTTTGGGGTGGAGTCTTTTGGGTTTTCCACATAAAGTATCATATCATCTGCAAAGAGTGAGAGTTTGACTTCTTCTTTGCCGATTTGGATGCCTTTGATTTCTTTTTGTTGTCTGATTGTTTGTGGCTAGGACTTCTAATACCATATTGAATAGCAGTGGTGATAGTGGATATCCCTGGCGTGTTCCTGACCTTAGGAGGAAAGCTCTCAGTTTTCCCCATTGGTCAAAGCAATCTTGAAAAAGAAGAACAAAACTGGAGGTATCACAGCCCTGGATTTCAAAATATACTACAAAGCTGTAGTGAACAAAACTGTATGGTACTGGCACAAAACAACCCCACATATATCAATAGCAAATTGAGAGCCCCCAATAAACCCATGATTTTATGGTCAGTTAGTCTTCAACAAGGGGATAAGAATATACATCGGAGAAGACAGTCTCTTCAACAGATGGTGTTGGGAAAACTGAACCATATTCTCACACCATACATAGATATGAATTCAAAATGGATTAAAGACCTAAATGTAAGACCAGAAGCCATAAAAATCCTAGAAGAAAACTCGGTAATTTCTGACATTGGCAGTTGCAACATTTTTTAAAGATGTCTTCTAAGACAATGAAAACAAAAGCAAAAATAAACTACTGGGTCTACGTCAAAATTAACAGCTGTAGCACAGCAAAGGAAAACATCAACAAACTAACAATATACTGAATGGGAAAAGATATTTGCAAATGATATACCCGATAAGGGGTTAGTATCCATTATATATTTGAAATATTTATACAACTCAACACCAAATATATATATAATCCAATTAAAAAAATGGGCAGAAAACATGAACAGACATTTGTCCAAAGAAGACATAGAGATAGCCAACAAACACATGAAAGTATTTTCAATATCACTCATCATTAGGGAAATACAAATAAAAACCATAATGAGGTATCACCTGACACCTGTTAGAAAGGCTAAAATAAAAAACACAGAAAACAAGTGTTGGTGAGGATGTGAGGAAAAGGAACCCTCATGCACTGTTGGTGGGAATGCAAACTTGTGCAGTCACTGTGGAAAACACTATGGAAGTTCCTCAAAAAATTAAAAATAGAACTACCCTACAATTCAGTAATCAGACTATTATGTATTTACCCAAAGAATAAAAAAACATTAATCGAAAAGCTATACTCACCCCTAAGTTTATTACAGCATAATTTACAATAGCTGAAATACAGAAGTAACCCAAGTGTCCATCAATGATGCATGGATAAAGAAGTACACACACACACACACACACACACACACACACACACACACACACACAAACACAGAGGAATATTACTTGGCCATAACAAAGGTTGAGATCTTGCTATTTGCAAGGATACGGATGAAGCTAGACATTACAATGCTAAGTGAAATGAGGCAGAAAAAGACAAATATCATATGATTTCATTCATGATGTATTTAAGAAACAAAAGAGAAAAAAACAGACTCTTACATATAGAGAACAGATTGGTGGTTACCAAGTTACAAACAGGTGGTTGGAGGGATTGTTAATATGGGTGAAGGGGATACAGAGTGCACTTATCATGAGCACTGAGTAAGGTAGAGAACTGGTAAATCATGATATTATACACCTGAAAGTAATATAACCCTGTAAGCTAATTTTACTGGAATAAAAAAAAAGAAATATTTGCTGTTTAAGGCAAACAAAAAGTGCCATACAATTTAATTCACATAAGAAGTAAATTATGATAGCCCCCACTGAAATGTTCTAACTACTGGTAAGAACATGGTGTGTATCTTGTATGTCTTTTCCATGCATTTATGGGTAGGGATGTTTACAATATATACACACAAAAACATAAACAATATTTTAATACTCATTGTCCTGCAACTTTTTCCAATTCATATGTTTTTGATTTTAATAAAGGGCTCTATATCACTTTCTTTTCTCCTGAGGGGTTTTATTAAAAAAGTGGGGGGAACTCTTGGCCTCTTAACCTCTAGAAGATCATGGTCAGTGGAGGAAGTTAAGATATGAGGTTGTATATTTTTGATAAATTCACTAGTTGATGATTAAACCTATTTATGTGTAAAACCCTCCAGTTTCTGTTTAAATATATATGACTGATTTAGGAAGACTATTTATTTTAAATGGAAAACGTGTTTATTAACATCCTAACTCCTTCATACAAGGCCATATAAAAATTCTTAGCACTTTGATTATACGTAAGTCTATATTTTCTACGTAGTTACAATGATGTATAATTTAGCTTTTCATAATACATTGTTTAAATACATCATTAATTCTGATAACATAAGCAATTCTTTCCAAATCCAATACTTGAACAATGTCCCCTGTACATAGTTTAATGCGGCAAATTAGCATAAGATGCTCTTTGTTAAGAGGTATATGATCTGAGTATTAACAACTGCCAAAGTTTGGTATTCTTAGACAGCATTTTCTTTTTGCTTTGATCATAACACAAAACCCTTAAGGATACTAAAATTCAGTAAATAAAGTCCAGAGATATGTTACTTTAGCTGATGAATCAAATTCACACATAACACTATAGTATTAAAAACCTTAAAAAAAAAAACTTTAAGGAATCTGCACTACTACAGACCATTCCTATCAGGGTAAGACACTTGGTAATAGAAAGGAAAAAAACAGCTTTGAGTTTCTTTGAGGTGCTGATAGAAAGGAAAATGCTAAATTGTCACCTCTCATGAGTGATGACAATTTGAGGAAATGCCAGAACATACATATTCCAATTCAACAACTCTAGGTAACTTTATGCACATGGGAGTTGGCTTAGTTCATGCTAGGTGACCGCAGTATTGACCTTAAGATTTTATATTCTTATAAATTTTACCAGAGAAAATAGACTCTATACATGTGCATATATAGTCTATATACACCTGTGTTTTGAAGACATCCGTTTTTTCTGGACTTTTATATAAAGGTGACGATAGAGAAAGTCTAACATTATTTCCTTCAAAAGTGTAGCCTGCCTCATCATAAATTTTATCTTTATCAAAACTCAACTCATAATTCTACATATTTTTTTCTGTTTAAATCACCTGTTGTTTATTCTTACACCATGTCTTTTCCTGTCATTAATACATTTATTTTGCTAATTTAATTTCTCTAACATTATTGCCCTTCTCAATTTGGGGGAGATATTTTTGTACTTTTGTTGCTTTCCAGATGAACTTGAAAAGATTATTGTATTACCTAAGAAATTTTATTATTTTGAGAGTAATTTATAAATTAGAGGTATTTGACATAATTACTAGGGAGACTTCCTATATATGGGTATGGATATTAAAAACTTTATTTAGATCTTCTTAGTTATTAATAATGGAGTTAAAATTCATTAATTGGTATATGTGTTTTATTTCATAAAGGTTTCCACTCATAACCTGAAGTATGATAAATACAAACATAATTTTAAAATATTAGTAATTAATCATATAATAGTGTATTCACCAAAGTTTTTTTAGTTTTAGATACATTTTATTATTTAAAAATATTCTAACTGGACACATGCACACCAACACATGTAACATATTTGGGTTTTAGTTTTCCTGAGTTACAAAAGGATCTATTTTTTTAAAGCTTTTTATTGAGGTATGACTGACAAAATCATAAAACTTTTTTTTTAAAAATTTTTAAAAATTTATTTATATGAGAGAGAGAGAATGAGAGAGAGAGAGCATGCATATGAGAGGGGGGAGGGTCAGAGGGAGAAGCAGACTCCCTGCAGAGCAGGGAGCCCGATGCAGAACTCAAGCCCGGGACTCCAGGATTGTGACCTGAGCCAAAGGCAGCCGCTCAACCAACTGAGCCACCCAGTCGCCCCCAAAATCATAAAACATTTAAAGTGTACATTGTGAGGTTTTGATAAACATATATCTTGTAAAAGGATTCCTCCCATCTAGGTATTTAACATATCCATCATATCACACAGTCATATAAAGAATGACTTATACATATCCATGTATAAATGAGTATCATGCAATATTTGTCTTTCTCTAACTGGCTTATTTTACTTAGCACAATACCCTCAACTTCCATCCATGGTATAGAAAACTGAAGGATTTCATTCTTTCATGGCTAATATCCCATTGCATGTGTCTATATACATTCATACATACATACTACATCTTCCATATTCCATTCACCCAATGTTGAACATTTAGGTTGTTTCCATTTCTTGTCTATTGTGAATATGTTGTGATGAACATAGGAAGGCATTAAATATTTTTGATATCCTGTTTCTATTTTCTTTAGTTATATACCCAGAAGTGGATTGCTGGATATGAGAGTTCTATTTTTAATTTTTTGAGAAATCGCTATACTGTTTTCCTTAGTGACTGCACCAATTTACATTCTTACCAACACTGAACAAGGGTTTATTTTCTCCACATCCTCACCAACTCTAGTTATCTCTTGTATTTTGATTACACCCATTCTAACAAGTATGAGATATCTCATTGTGATTTTGATTTGCATTTCCCTGATAATCAATGATATTGAGCACCTTTTCATATACCTGTTGGGAATTTGTATGTTTTCTTTGGAAAAAATGTCTCTATTAAGTTCCTTTGCCCATGTTTTAATTGGATTGTTTTTTAGCTATTGTGTTGAGTTGTTTATATATTTTTGATATTAAACCCTTATCAGATATATGATTAGCAAATATTTTCTCCCATTTTGTAGGTGGCATTTTCATTTTGTTTATGGTTTCCTTTGCTGTGCAGAAGGGTTTTAGTTAAATGTAGTCACACTTGTTTATTTTTTTATTTTATTTTATTGTCTTATCTTTTGGTGTCAAATAGAAAAAAAAAATCTTTGCCATGACCCATGTCAAGGAGCTTACCCTTGGTTTTCTTCTAGAATTTTTATGGTTTAGATCTTAAATTTAGTCTTTAATTCATTTTAATTTTTGGTTCAAGGTATAAGATAGGGATCCAGTGTCATTCTTCTGCATGTGGCTCTCAAATTTTCCCAGCACCATTTACTTTTCCTATTGTGTATTCCTGTCTTCCTTGTTGTGAATTAATTGACCATATACATGTGGATTTATTTGAGGGTTCTCTATTGTGTTCCATTGATCTATGTGTCTGTGTTTATGTTAGTACCATACTATTCAATACCACTGGAATTTTGATGGGAATTGCACTGAATCTGTAGAACACTTTGGATAAGATGGACCCTTTAAAAATGTTCATTCTTCCTTGGTGACTCAGTTGGTTAAGCATCCGACTCCTGGTTTCTACTCAGGTCATAATCTCAGAGTCCTGGAATCGAGCCCCACGTCAGGCTCCTTGCTCAGTGTGGAGTCTGCTTGAGATTCTCTCTCCCTCTACCCTTCCCGCTTGTGCTGTCTCTCTCCAAAATAAATAAATGTTTAAAAAAGTATTCTCTCTTACAATCCCTAAGCACAGAATATTTTTCCATTTACTTGTGTCTTCTTCAGTTTCTTTCATCAATGTCTTACAGTTTTCAGTTTACAGATCTTTTACTTCCTCAGTTACATTTATTCCTAAGTATTTCATTCTTTTTGATGCAACTGTAAATAGGACTGCTTTCTTAATTTCTCTTTTTGATCATTGTTATTAGATGGCATCACAGTCATCCTCCATTTTCATATGGATGATGACTGTTTTACTTGTTAGCTCAATCTATGTTATAGAATCATTCAGCTAGTTTCTGGATTTCTTTTTTGGGTAATTTTTCTTTGTAAAGCTGTAGATTTGATGTGTCTATGATAGAAAGTGAATTCAGGAAGGTCCTATGTCTCCATCCTGGACCAGAAATCCTCCAAAAGAGTCATTTAAGAAGTATATTTAAAACAGTACCTATAAATTTACTATATGCAAATGCCAAATAACACACAGGATTGCTGATATTGTAGAGAAAAAAATTTAAATTAAAATTTGGGTATTAGAAATTGCATATTATAAAAGGCAATCACTGTAATTTGATAAAAAATCTCTTACTATCCACACTGGAAATTAGAAGCTAAATTAATAGCAGTTTACATATATAAAGTAACATCGTGTTTTGGACAGGTTCTAATATGAAAGCATTTTTATTTTCAAAAAAGATTACAGGTATGTATGTTTAAAAAATATATATATATGATTACTAGAAAATGTTACATTTTATTTTCATAATGAAGCATTTAGTCCAATAAATTGTATTTTTGTATTATTCTTTCAGCAAATCATTACCCTTGTGGGCATACCCATGCATTTTTAGAAATCCTCATTTAATAGTTCAACAGATGATTTTTATGACAGACATTAAGATAATTAGTAAAATCTTAGTAAGTTTCACATTTAGCTATGTGATCCTTACAAGTAGAATTTTTGCTTTGGGTATCTCAATGTATTATCTAAAATTGCTTTATATAAGAAACACCTGACTTTTCTATTCTCCCTCCCAACCCCCCACTTTGTATGACAAATGTTGGAGAAAATGTTTGATGAACTGCTTTCCAACAAGGGGGGGTAAATTATGTGAGATCTTTTGTATTACAAGTTTTACTTTGTTTTAGACATGTTGTCCCTCTGTGATGAGCTTTTATTTATAATTTGTTTATAGTCAGCTATTTATCATTTTAGTCCCTGATTCTGTTACTCATTTGCAGGTTAAATGTCATAATCAAAGTTGTCAAATTCACTTAGTGATCAATAAATTAAAATTGACCTTCCAATTTAAGTTTTGCAAGTTAATGTTAGATTAAAATTAGTGTGTGGAAAAAAGCATTATTTAAATATACAATAAGTGGGCACCTGGGTGGCTCAGTTGGTTAAGCGACTGCCTTCGGCTCAGGTCATGATCCTGGAGTCCCGGGATCGAGTCCCACATCGGGCTCCCTGCTCAGCAGGGAGTCTGCTTCTCCCTCTGGCCCTCTTCCCTCTCGTGCTCTCTATCTCTCATTCTCTCTCTCTCAAATAAATAAATAAAATCTTTAAAGAAAAAAATAAATAAATATACAATAAGTAGCAAATTATTTACTGACAAATTCAGATGCATTTAATGCACCAGAGTGCTAAAGCATAACTTCTTTAGATTTCATTTTTAATACAGTTGAAGATATAAGAAGAAAGATGATTTTTTTTTAGATTTTATCTCTCTATTCAGAATTTGTGGTAATTTTTAAAGCACCTAATTGCTCCAACCTGCCAACTAACAGGCAATGGAAATTCAAATACTGTCAAGAGATATAAACCTACTCAACAGAGAAAATCTATGTACAGAACAAGCTATGTGAGAAATAAAAGAAAAGAAAAAGGGAACAAAACAACAACAAAACCTTTGCTGGGGGAGACATCTGTGAAACTTATCAGTTGGACAGTGAGGAGTCTTTACTTTTTGGTGAGGCCCTAATATTTGTCCCAATTCAGGAGACTGAGCATGCAATACTCAAGTATTGACAAGCCAGAGTGGTTCACCATGGCAGTGAAGCAGTGATGGTAGGTCGTCAGGATGGGTCAGAGATAGTAAAAGGAAGGCATGAAAGGAGAGGTATGGTACACGTTGAAAAGTCCAGATCTCCATCCCTTATGTGATTTTATAAAGTCCAAAAGCATTGATAATTGTTGCTCTAAACTGCTTCCTCCAACAATGAATAATCACCTTTCTTAAAGATCTGTTGATCCTTACTGGTGAAAGAAAATATAAAGTAATTCACCTTCCTGGTGAAATCCATTATAACATTCAAAATCTTTCCATCTTTATTTTCCCTTAAGTTAACATGAGGCAAAAGAAACTATGTTTATTGATTGCCTACTATATGTCAGTCTTTGAAGCTTTCAGATGCTATCATTCCCTTGTCTACAAAGCAAATACTTTTAATTTTTCTCATGAAGAAATTTATCAGAGATTAAGTCTTTTGCCAAACAATATACATGTTTTTTAAAAATCTGGTGCCCAAATACAATTATATCTAACTCATAACTCTTATTAATGACACATAAGTAATATTAAAAGTATTTTTAATTGATTTCCTCTGATTTGTCAGGCTTTCTTATATTCACATTTAATATGTATTCTGATACAGCTGTGAATTAATTCACTCTATTTAAATTTATCACATATATGCACTGATAATATATGCTATATATACAGATATATGCTAGGAATATAATGTATTTCATACATATGTCATATTGAGACCAAGAGACTCTTATAATGTATATTCTATCCTGTCAGTTTGAAAAGATAATTTTACATAGTAAATTATGTTACTTTGCTAGCCAAATTTAATTTGGTAAAATCAATATAATGTTACTTGCAGTTCCTTTTTTTAAAGTGGTCATGCTGCATTAATTCAACATATTAAAATGAATAACATTAATTATTATTAAGTCTTTAATTTTCAACATGCTTTCAGGGCAGGGTTATTATTTTCATTTTACAAATGATGTAAGACAAGCTCAGAGGTTAAGTGGTTAAATTACATAAGCTTCATAGAAAATTTTAAACCCAAGAGGCCAAACTACTAGCTAATTATCTTGCTCCACAATTCAAAAGCCATTTTTGAAAAAATATATTACATAATACTTAATGCAGGTATATTTATTTTTAGCTGACTCTGAAGTACTGTGTTCAGAATGATCACTTTAAGGAACAGGTTTTCAGCATATGTCAACATAAAAGATGATGGTGACATAAATAATTATGATAGATTGTCTACATATTTGATCTGAATTGAGGTTTCAAACAAACTAATCTTGCTACTATTATATTTAGGGAATTGTTTAAATTGCTTGCAATATGAGCTAGCTATTTGTAATGTGCTGTCCTCCTAGGTGTTGAGAAAGATAAATCACTACACCATTTCATGTGTTTTTCTATCCCCACCTCACTCCTCTGCTGCACACCAAACACATCACTGTCCTGTCATTATTAGTGATAATCACTTTTAGGAAACTTTACTGCACCAGTCCATTATGTTACGTTTCATTAAAATTTTATACATTTATATGTATCTTTTATTTTTCTGGCACATTCAAACCCTCATTTATCTTTCTATCCCCCAAACTTTGCTCCTCAAAAATTTACTCTGCATCTCCTTTTTTCAGACATAGATCTACCATCCATAAAGTAAATCTATTTGTCATCTTCCCATGTTTTTATAGTAGCATTTATGATGGTACAATAAGCACTTTAATTAACTCTTCTGTATACCTATTTTGTTCCTAAGTCATTGATATACTAGATTTACACTTTATTTTTCACTGCTATTCCCACCCACCTACAGTGGATATTAATCTCTTCCTGACTGAATGGGTTATAGGAGCTTCACAGCTACTTAATATTTCCCTTCTTTTCCCTCAATAATTCCAAATATCTTAGTTAATTATTGTTTCTTAAAACTTGTTTTTCTCAAACATGGTCAAATTACTGTATCTTGTCAACTTTTCAATAAAATAAGTGGAAAATAATTTGGCTAGATGTCAATGCAAACCACAATTCGACTCTAGTTTACTTATCTGCCTTATTCTGAACTGGTTCCTATTGTTGGCCATATAGACTGCATGTTTCTCAATTAACCATGTTGTAGGCATGCTTCCAGGAAATTTATTATGTAATAGTATGTCATTACATTTGGTAATTCCTGTTTTAATTGGTATATTACTGAGAGTGTGTGGCACATATTAAAAATGATGGAGCAGAAATAGGACTGAAAACCCTAGATTCTTTTTAACCTACAATTTTATTTGGATGATCCCTATTGTTATTAGAGTTTATTAATTTTAATAATGTCCTATTTTGCATGAGGTAAACTGTACAATTTTATGTACACAGTGGCATCAAATTAGAAATTATATATTGACATTACCTCCTCTAAAAACAATGCTATCATATAACTAGCCTCAGAAAAATAATTTAACTGTAATATACATTTACATGTTCCTAACTGAATTACCTTTGCATCTTTTAACAGATAATTTTATTTACCTTGTAAAAATTTAGTATTTTTATCTTTTGGTAACTTTTTAGGAAATATACTTTTTTGTGAATAGAATATAAAGCACTTCCTACCCAGATACCTTATATTTTGTTAGAAACTTTGATATTAGGAATGATTATATTTTTATTTATACAAAAAGGATTTTTTTTTCTATTTGGAATTCTCCCAACTTAAATTTTCTTCCCTCATACAAACCTTGTATACAGTATACTAGATTTATTACAATACATAATAATTATATATTGCTTTTAGTCCAGGAATATATAAATACAATTTTTTTCCAAAAATTAAAAACTGAGTCTTCAAATTAATGAATTTTGTTTTGTTCTGTTTTTAATGTTGATGATGCATCTTTGTGATTTTTAAGAAGAAAATACTTTGTTCTGTTAGTATAATTCTTTATGATTGTTGTTGGTTTAATTCTTCCAATTAAAAAACCTTTTTATTCTTTTTTCTTTTTTTCTTTTTTTATTATTATGTTATGTTACTCACCATACACTGCATCATTAATTTTTGATGTAGTGTTCCATGATTCATTGTTTGCATATAACGCCCAGTGCTCCATGCAGAACATGCCCTCTTTAATACCCATCACCAGGCTAACCCATCCCCCCAACCACTTCCCCTCTAGAACCCTCAGTTTGTTTCTCAGAGTCCATAGTCTCTCATGGTTCGTCTCCCAAAAACCTTTTTATTCTATGAAAAATTTCAATTATATGTAAAAGTATAAATAACATTATGAATCCCCATCCCCATCATATATTTTGACAATTACCAACTCATGGACAATTGTCTATACTCTTCCCTCCAATCCCCTACTGGTTTATTTTATTTTTAAAGATTTATTTATTTATTTAAAAGAGAGAGAAAGTGTGAGGAGACAGAGAGAGAGAGAACATGAGCAGGGGGAGGGGTAGAGGGAAAGAGAGAAGCAGACTCCCACCTGAACAGGGAGCCAGCCACAGGGCTCAATCTCAAGACCCTGGGATAATGACCTGAGCAAAAGGCAGATGCTTAACTGACTGAGGCACCCAGGCGCCCTTACTGGCTTATTTTAAAGCAAACTTGGCAGCAGTGTCCGCAATAGCCAAACTGTGGAAAGATGCCCTTCAACAGATGAATGGATAAAGAAGATGTGGTCCATATATACAATGAAATAATCCTCAGCCATCAGAAAGGACGAATACCCAACTTTTACATCAACATGGTTGGGACTGGAGGAGATTATGCTACGTGAAATAAGTCAAGCAGAGAAAGTCAATTATCATATGGTTTCACTTATTTGTGGAACATAAGGAACAGCATGGAGGACATTAGGAGAAGGAAGGGAAAAATGAAGGGGGGAAATCGGAGGGAGAGACGAACCATGAGAGACTATGGACTCTGAGAAACAAACTGAGGGTTCTAGAGGGGAGGGGGTGGAGGGATGGGTTAGCCTGGTGATGGGTATTAAGGAGGGCACGTACTGCATGAAGCACTGGGTGTTATACGAAAACAATGAATCATGGAACCCTACATCAAAAACTAATGATGTAATGTATGGTGACTAACATAACATAATAAAATAAAATAAATAAATAAGGCATACTTGGAAATGCTATAATTTCATATGTATATGTTTTAGTACATATCTGTAGAATATAAGGACTTAAAAAATAGTGGCAATGTTAAAAAATGTAATCATTATTTCTTTAAAGCATCAAATAGCCAGTCAATGTTCATGTTTCCTTTTTTCATAAATGCCTTTTTCCAGTGACATTTTTAGAGTGAGCATCCAAAGCCCATATATTATATTTGATTAATAGGTTTTATTTAATCTTTTGCAGTTCCCTCTCCTTGTTTTCCTCTTGCCGTCTACTTGTTGAAGTAACTGGGTCATCTGTCTTCTAATATTTCTTATATTCTGGGTTTGGTTGATTACATATCCAAGGTGCCTTTAACATGTTCCTCTACCACCTATACATTCTGTATACTAGGCAGACTTAAACAATTCATTAGATTGCAGGTTTCCTTTTTTTGGGGGGGGGTAGAAAGAATATTTACACATAATATTATGTGTTTCCTATTGCATCACTTTGGGAAGTGCACTATCTCATCATTTCTTTTTATGATCTACATCTGAGCTCAAATGAGGTCAGTCTGATCCTATTCATCATAATTTTCTCTGGCCCCCAGCAGATAGCAAGCAAGGAAACAGGCACCTCAGGGACCACTGAGTTTGTGCTAATTTGTTATGGCAGGAATTAGAATTGAATACGTAGAATAAATACAAACAGTCATGGAATAAATTTGAAATACCATGTTTGGGTCAGAGCTTCAAACTGAAGTTTATGTAGGTTTGAAAATTACTCTTTTGCTGCTTACTCAGTGTTCTAAAGCTGAAATGTGTAGACTCCAAAAAACAAAACACAACCATACCTTGAAAATATTCCATGTTCAATTCTAGACCACCACCATAAAGTATCATAATAAAGCAAGTCAAATATTTTTTTTGGTCTCCCCGTGCATATAAAAGTTATGTTTATACTATTAAGTGTGCAATAGTGTTATGTGTGCAATAGTGTTATGTCTAAAAAACAATGTACATACCTTAATTTTAAAAATTGCTTTATTGCTAAAAATGTTAACCACCATCTGAGTTTCAGTAAGTCTTAGTCTTTTTGCAGGTGGAGGGTCTTGCCTAGCTATTGATGGCTGTTGACTGATCAGGGTGGTGGCTGCTAAAATTTGGGATGGCTGTCGCAATTTATTAAAATAAGACAACAATGAAGTTGGACACATGAATTGACTCTTCTTTCATGAGAAATTTCTATGTAGCACGTGATGCTGTTTGATAGCACTGTACCCACAGTAAACTTCTTTCAGGATTGAATTCAATCCTCTCAAACCCTGCCACTGCTTTATCAACTAAATTTATGTCATATTCTAAATCTCTTATTTTCACTTCTACAATCTTCACAGCATCTCATTAGGTATAGATTCTATATCGAGAAACCACTTTCTTTGTTCATCCAGTAAGAAGCAACTCCTCACCCATTAAAGTTTGACCATGAGATCTCATCAATTAAGTTACATCTTCAGACACCACTTCTAATTCTACTTTTCTTGCTGTCTCCACCACAACTGCAGTTACTTACATCCTGAAGTCTTGAACCCCTCAGAATCATCCATGAGGATTGGACTCAACCTCTTCCAAACTCCTGTTAATGGTGATATTTTCACCTCTTCTCATGAATTTCAAATGTTCCTAAATGGCAATTAAACTAGTGAATCCTTTCCAGAAGGTTTTCAATTTACTTTGCCCAGACCTGTCAGAGCAATCACTATGGGCAGCTACAGCTTTATGAAATGTATTTCTTAAATAATAAATTGACAGTTTAAATTACTAATTCTAAAGGCTACAGAATGGATGCTGTATTAGCAGGCATTAAAACATTAATCTCAGTGTACATCTCCATCAAAGCTCTTAGGTGACCAGGTGCATTGTCATGAGCAGTAACATTTTGAAAGGAATCTTATTTTTTCTGAGCAGTTCTCTGCAGTGGGCTTAAGATATTCAGTAAAGTGTGTTGTAAAGAGATGTGCAGCCATTCAGGCTTTGTTGTTCCATTTGTAGAACACAGGCAGAGTAGACTTAGAACAATTCTTAAGAACGAGATTTTTAGAATGGCAAATGAGTGTTGGCTTCAACTTAAAGTCACCAGCAGCATTACCCCTAACAAAAGAGTCAGCCTATCCTTTGAAGCCAGGCATTAACTTCTCTGTAGCTAAAAAAAGTCCTAGATGGCATCTTCTTCTTGTTTTGTCTAATTGATAATCTGTTGTTAAGTGTAGCCACTTCATTAATTGTCACAGATAGATCTCTGGGTTACTTACTGCAGCTTCTACATCAGCAATTGCTGCTTCACCTTGCACTTTGATGTTATGGAGACAGCTTCTTTCCTTAAACTTCATGAACCAACCTCTGCTAGCTTCAAACTTTTTTCCTGTAGCTTCTTCACCTCTCAGCTCTCACAGAATTGAAAAGAGTTAGGACCTTGCTCTGTATTAGACTGAATTAAGTGGATGTTGTGGCTCATTTGACCTTCTATCCAGAGCATTAAAATTTTCATATCAGTAATAAAGCTATTGTGTTTTCTTACCATTTGTGTGTTACCTGGAATAGCACTTTTCATTTCTTTGAAGAACTTTTCCTTTGAATTTACAACTTGGCTGTTTTGGTGTAAGATACCTAGTTTTTGGTTTATCTTGGCTTTTCACATGCCCTCTTCATTAAGCTTAATCATTTCTAGCTTTTGATTTAAAGTGAGAGATGTGAGACTCTTCTTTCCACTTGGACACTTAGATGTCATTTTAAGGTTATTAACTGGCCTAATTTCAATACTGTTACATCTCAGTGAATAAGGAGGCCTGAGCAGAACTACAGAAATGGGAATGGCCAATAGGTGGAGTGGTCAGAACACACATTTATCAATGCAGTTCACCATCTTACATGGGCATAGTTCTTGGTGCCCCCAAACAATTACAATAGTAACATAAAAAATCACTGATCACAGATCACCATAAGAAATCTAATAATGAAAACGTTTGAAATATTACGAGACTTCCCAAAATGTGGCACAGACACATGAAGTGAGCAAAAGCTGTTGGAAAAAATGGTCCTAATAGACTTGTTTGATTCAGGTTTGCGTAAAAATGCAGTATCTATGAAATACAATAAAGTGAAATGCAGTAAAATGAGGTATGCCTGTTTCCAAAACATGTTAAACTCATGCTGACAGCAACCCATTATCAACATTTGCGAGACACCTTTGCAGGCTGTTTTCCCTAGTAACACTGAAATTCACCCATTTGACATTATAGTACATTCAACAATTATTTCATTAGGCCCACCACAAGTAATATATGCTTATAGAATGGACATATGTAATGAAAGGTAATAATAACTAAATAATAGTATGGTTTCTGAAATCAGGAGAATGATTATTTGACATCTCTGTGATCTGAAACTGTTATGTATTTTTAGTTTTTATATTTGTAATGTGATAAAATATAGAATAATTTTGGCAAACTCTTGTAGTTAAAATTATAAAAAGACTATCAATTATTGATTATGTTAAAGATATTAGATAATTATTCACATAAATAATAAACATTAGGAAATAGTCATGTAACTATTGGCAAAGTTATCTCTAATTTTTTAGAATGATAATGATGATACCCCAACTTTTTATAACAAATTTATGGCTAAAAACTAAAAGTGTATACTATTGCCTTCCCTGCTTTTTTCTGACCAATAAAAATTTCTCTTATAATTGGGGAGTACTACAAACCCATATTCTGAAACTACCCACTACTTGTTTTTGCTCATTTGCAATGTTAAAAACAGACTGGCTAATTACATTTTGTTTGGAAATGTACAATATAAGTTATAAACAACTACTCTCATCTGGTAATTATTTAATATCAATAATTAAGTTCATGTAATTATTTATTTTATAAATTCAAAATATTTGACATTGTAGTTTATGTATACATGTTATATACATATGTGTATATGTATACATATGTATAAATAAAATTTGCATACATGTATATATTATCAAGTTGCCTCTCCTGTGATTGCTTTTCTTTGAAACATATTTTATCCAAAATATAAGCCATATGATTTGATCGAGGAAGGTGGGTCTGAAATTACTATAGCAACTAGGAAAGCAATTTAGATGAAGTGATATGAGGTCACTTATAAGAACTAGTGAGAGCATTTTAAGCAGAGTATTTAAAGCAGAATCCAGAGTTCAGTGGGCTGAAGAGTCAACAGATGATAAGAAATTTGAAACTGCATGCAACATTATTTTTCTGGAAACTTGATTATGCATGGTAAGTTAGACGTTATGCAGAGAAGAGAGAAACTTTATATTCTGTTCATAAGACTATTTTAATAAAATATTTTTAAAAACTTGAAGATAACAAAACTTATACAAAAGCTGAAATCTTCATCAATTCCACCTACAATTCTAATGCTTTTCTTTCTTAAACCATTTAAAAAATTATTTTGTAAAAAGTCCTTTTATATTAGCAGAAAGTCTGAAAAAATTAATGACAAAAGTGTATGCTTTTAACCTAAGACTATTAGTTATTTTGTCATGTTTGTTTCTATGTTTATTTATAGATACAATACATACAATACAATTTGGTACATATCCTATCAAATACATCACTTATTAATGTAATAATACATTAAAATATACAATGCATTATATAATTATATGATACGTTATATACTTGCTACAGTGTTATTATCTGATACACAGTACCTAATCAAATTCACCATTTATACTAATAATGTCCTTTATAACCATTTTTTTTTTTCTGATTCAGGATCCAAAACATAATCAAGCATTGCATTTAGTCATAACTTTTGATTCTCAAGGAATAGGTATTGTTTAACCTTTGTGATTAATAATCTACTTGGATTCTGAAACTGAGTTGATAGTCTGTTCCCTATTGAACAGCAAATAATTTCGGCCTCTGTTAATTAATCCTGCCTAAAGCAAATATCATGACTGCAAAGCAGTGTGAAAATTTCATTGTAAATAATTCCTTTCCCTTCTTACCACTGTCTGTATCTATTATGTGTATCTACATCATGTCATTGTGTGAGTGTGCATAATTGTGTGTTTATCTACTTTCCTTCCTATTTCCCTACATATTTTTGTATAGATATGGGCATATAGTTCTTTAAAAAAATCCATTATACCCTAATTCATTAATAACACTCATCAATTATTTATTCAAATTATTTTACCAATGGGAAATTCCTCAAACTGAATTTTATGTCCTTTTGAAATATCCCCAATATGTTTTGAGCATGTCTGTACTTTCTGTTGCCAGAGATATTACAGGTTCATCATATATTTTCCCTGCCCAGGTCTGGAATCCCTTATTTCTCCAAGGATGCTGATATCTACTTACTGGAAAAGACAGATACAGTCTTTGAATCTACCGAAATGCTTTTCCTTTTGATAAAGTGTCTCTTTAAAATTTTCAAAAGCAAAAGGCAATGATTTGTAGATATATTTCAGGTAATTGTTTTACTAATATATTTATTCTTCAAAGTGAGAAATAATCATTATGTGAAAAGACAACTTTTATAGCATGGATTATTTGCAAATTTTTATTATTTTCTGGGAAATGATAGCACAAATAATTAGTATCAAGTTACACACTAGCCAGCAATTTGTAACAGTACTTTTTTCACTCGAACCTTATTTGCTAGGTTGAATATTAAATACTGTTTAGCATTTTATTAAGAAAGTTTTTGCTTGCATTTTGCATTCACTGACATGATGAATGTTTGTCAAATGCTTATTACTATTTGTATTTCTTCTCGGAAACATATTCACATAAATTATCTACTTGTTTATTAGAATAGAAGATATGAAATCATATAATACATCAATTACAGTAACTATTTGTAATATTAGCTGCATTTGTCCAGTTTTTCTAAAATACATCACATGTGTATATATGGAATATATATATGTGATATTTGTGAGCATATACTACATATATATACACATATATAAGATTTCATATATTTATGAATTTACCAGAAAAATACCACACAAATGTGTTCAAATATATGTATATGTGTAAATACACATATATGTACATATTCTATATATATTTAACATAAGACATTCCATACCAATTGTAAAATCTTCCTTTGCTTTTAAGATTGTTCAATTACAAGTTAATATAATCAACTTTATCTTTTTAATTTGGTATTTTTGTTTTATATTTAATTTTTCATATATTTACATGCTTATTTACATTTGCATGTTTGAGTTTTAATGTGACATGAAGATTTGCCTATCAATCTCTTTCTCCTTATTTATCTAATAAATACTATACATGCAAATTGATTTTCAAACATCTGTAGCTTAGGCCCATTTTAATAATACTCTGTCCAATGATATACAGTATAAATTTTATAAATGTTTACCAGCATATATTTATAAATATTTTCTTCTGCTTTCTCCTGGTCTTTTCTGGTATACACATCATGCTTATTTCACTATTCAAACTATAAAATATATCTTAATATGTTGTGGGAATAGTCCCTCAGTCTAACCTATCAGTGTTTATTCTTCCAGAATAATTTAGAACAGCAGAAAAAAAAAAGTGGCAGAGCTAATCACTTCATCTAACCCATCATATTTATTTGCTTTTTCAGAATTAAAAAAAAAATCAATGCTAAATTTTCATAGTTGTGTGTGTATAATTAAGAGTCTGTTTCCCCTTTCAGAAACATGCTGTGTTTCTCTATTTTCTATTCTTTGATGTGAGAAAAAGGTCATAGTTTTCTTCTAAAACTCCAACATATTTGATATTTTATTTCCTGTTTTTAATACTCTATGAAATCTATTTTTAAAATTTAATATCAAACTGCTTACTCCTGCATTTGGAAATACATTAATTTTAAGCCAACTCACTGTATGTTTATAACTAGCTCATTTTCCTGTTGATTCACTTGGAAGATCTTTGCACACAATCATGTAATTTTAAACAGGGGTAATATAGCCTTAATTTTTCCAATGTTTCTTTTACTTGTTGCATCAACTAGGGCCTTCAGAACCTCAGTGGATTGGGACTCAAGCCACCTGTAGACCATAAACTAGTACTTTTCTGTTAATTATTTAGCCTGTGGAGTTACACATTTATTTCCTAGTTAAGAAGAGTTTTAACTCAGGGTTGATTTTATCAACTGCCTTTTAAGATAATAAAGTGTGCTATTCCCCTAAACTGTCCTTTAATCATGATACAAAAGGGAGATGTCTTTGGGTAAAGTGTAATCAACCACAGTGGTAGTCTACTTAGTACATTTTGCTAGTATATTATGCGGAGTATTTTCATATTCTCATAAGTAATATTCATATACCTGTGCTCGGAACTTTTACCAAGTTTCACCTAATGATTCTATTACTTCATGAAGTCAATGTAGTTACTTTATGTAGCTACTCTCCTTTAGTCCTCTGCATATAAAGGTAAATCATCTATCTTCTTTATTCTTGGTTTCTTTGTCCTTCAATCTACTCTTTTTGATTTACCTTTAGCTACCACTGTCTGTATCATCAAGGGTGTTATGCTGCTCTTTCCACAGCATCGTTTTGAAGAAACACTCTTTTCTCCCCTCTTGTTGATTTTCCTAAAATAGTTGACAAAAATCTTCTCCTATTCCTTTCCTTATCCTCTCATTTGATCCTATTTGTAGGTTTCTGTCTTTGCCAAGTGGATCATATAAAAACGTTAACAGTGCACATCATCATGGTAAAGTCACCAAATGGTTATGAGAAATCCATCAGAATAGGCATCAAACTAAGTCCTGGTATTTATAAAATGTTCTCTTATTCCTTCAACATGTTTCTTTGTGAAGTTATTATTTACATGGTGTTATATTTTCCTTCTATTTTTGATGGCATTTCACTTGACTTCAATTCCTACAGAGAGAAACTATGAAATAGCTCATTTGTTTAAAAATTGTTTAATGAATAACTTCAATATGAATACTTTTTATAGATCCTCTAAAGAAATAGTCATGTATGATTCTGATTCATAAATATCAATGGTTTTCTTCTGACGGTGTCTTAATTCTGAGAGATACAGTGTTTGAGTTTTAAAAAATAGGTACATCATTTACTAAGATATTAAACATATATGTATGTAAACAAGGATTAATGATGTGTGAGCTAATATATCTAATGTTACATATTACACTGTATTAGTCTGCTTGGAGCATCATAATAAAATATCACATATTGCATGGCTTAAATAACAGAAGTTTACTCTCTAACAGTTCTGTAGGCTGGAAGTCCTAGATCAAGGTCTCAGAGGGTCATTTTCTAGTGAGATTCTCTTCCTAGCTTGCAGACAGTTGCTATTTAGCTGTATCCTTAAATGGCTTTTCCTCTTCTCTTGTGTGAGGAGAAAGAGAGGAGTGGGGAGGGAAGGAGAGATCATGACCTGAGCCGAAGGCAGACACTTGACCAGCGGAGCCACCGAGGTACCCCAGGATTGTACCGTTCTTAACTATTCCCTATGTCACATCATTTTATTGGTGGGAATGTTTTCTAGTTCAGACTGCCTCAATTTATATAGTTCTTGGATTTTCAAATGTAGGAAATCAAACCAAGCACGACCTTAAGTTTCATACTCACATGTAACTCTTCAATTTTTAGAACCATGAATTCATTTATAATTCCCTAAATCAATCAAAAATTAAAGAGAAAAAGGCAGAACTTATTTCTTCTCAACATATCTGCAGAAATAAAATTATTCTCTTGAAAGTAACCAAACTGTTTCATGGACAATATCTTAACACTGCTGGGACTAAAGGTATTCTTTCATTTTTAGTTTTGGAATAAGAGGTTTTACTTACTGTGGGTGATTCAGATGGGATCTGCCTTAACCCATATCCATTCTTAATTCACACTCAACAATAACTGAGCCTCAATCCAGAATGAAAGGGGATGTTTTTGTGCCTTCATATAACCATGATTTAATAGAAAGGCATAACTAAAGTGAAGAGGAAATATATGGAAAAACTACATGCTTTATCCTGACCAACATACCACCCTGTATATAGGATTTAGAGATATGCCAAGTTATCTCAATTAATTGCAAAGTAATGTTAACCTTTCAGAATTTTTTTTCTTCTAAGAGGCATATAGACTGATTCCATTATGCCTGCATTCTTTCTTTACCTCAGTCTTCCTCAGAATTGCAAAGCTTTTATATCAACAAGCTAAAATATATCTATATCCTCACGATATTTTTTAATCTGATAATCACCCCAACCATTGTTTCTGCACATGAAACTCTTCCACCAAGCCCACAAAAATTTAAGATGTCATCAACAAAATGTTGGTATTTTCAGCTTCTTCTTTGAAGATTCCCTTCAGTTTCATTCTTTAATGGAAATTCACTATTTACCTGAGAAAACTGCTATCTTGTGCTACCCTCTCAAGAAGAGCTTTTGGGGGTGCCTGGGTGGCTCAGTCATTAAGCAACTGCCTTCAGCTCAGGTCCTGACTCCAGGGTCCTGGGATAAAACCCCACCATCAGGAAAGAAGCCTGCTTCTCCTTCTCCCACTCCCCCTGCTTGTGTTCCCTCTCTCCCTGTGTCTCCCTTGTCAAATAAATAAAAAAATTTTAAAAATCTTAAAAAAAGAAGAGACTTTGTTTTGTTCACTACTCCATATGCCAGGGGTCTGGAAATGAATTTGTTTCATGCACCATTTCTAAACCACTTTTATTACCTTTCTTTAAAACAACCACAGCTCTCTTGAAACCACCATCAATTAGTTTTACTTATCCTTGTCAATTTCAAACATCCTGATGTTTTCCTACCTGGCTCACTATTCTCCCCTCCACCACTGTTCATGTTATCATTCTTGAGGTCAGTCATTCACTTCCACATACGTGATTCATTTAGTACCTCAATCTCCCTAAATCCAACCATCTTTTCCTCTATCCTTCATCAAAAACCATTTACATTTTTTACTACGGACTTTGTTATCAACAATATCTGTACCACCTTCAAAACTTCATTTTCAAACACCCATGCCCTCTCCATCACTGTCTAAACTTCAGGCATATGTAATGAAGTCCCAATACTACAGAATTTTCTTCAACCTTATTAAACATAACAATCAACTGTTCACTATCCATTTTTTCCATTATCTATCACCTCAATACCAGTGCTCAGTTCTAGTTAATATTTCTTGGGTCAGAACTATAACTATTCATTTTCCAATATGCTTAACCATTCTATTCTTTCATTGCTCTCCCGGCAACAAAGAAGTGAACAAAGGTATTTGGATAGAAGGTAATGTGGTGTGGTTTTATGAAATCATCTATGATACCATAATCATAGTAAAGAGTTCAAGGTTTATTATAAGCATGATGAAAGTCAATAAAAGAAGATGAATCAAGAACTGACATGTATTGAGTTGCAATTTAAAAACAGGATCCAGGGCACCTGGGTGGCTCAGTCGTTAAGCGGCTGCCTTCGGCTCAGGTCATGATCCCAGAGTCCTGGGATCGAGTCCCACATCAGGCTCCCTGCTCGGCGGGAAGCCTGCTTCTCCCTCTCCCACTCCTCCTGCTTGTGTTCCTGCTCTCGCTGGCTCTGTCAAATAAATAAATAAAATCTTTAAAAATAAATAAATAAATAAATAAAAATGAAAACAGGATCCAAACCGTTATGGGGAGAATGGTTTAAAAGTTATAGGATTAAGACCAGAAAAACCAGTGAGAATTTTTATAATGGTAGACATGAAGACATAGTGTTATGCAGATATTTTCAGGTAAAACCTCCAGATCAAGATTGATCGGTCTTAGTCACAAGCCAACTTCTATTTCTTTGAGTGTGGTAAGCAGAATATAAAATTGAGCCACATGGAGAAATCATACATTCTATTGTAGATAGCAATTTTTGCTGGTAACAAAATTTAAATCATTCGAGAATATACATTGGCAAGAAAGTACTATCTTGAATTACATTAGAAATTCAGAATTCAGTTTGTACATATCTGAAGATTATCCTGCATAGCAAAACTATTCAAGATTCAGTGAGTGATAGAACATTCCTAAATACCAATCAATAGATTTGCTGATATGAGCATATCTGTATATCTTTATAAAAAATAATACTTTCCCAGCAGAAACTTAAAATTAATCTGTTATTTGAGAAATAATTAGAATATTATTGACTCAAGCAACAGTGTAATGTGCTAGAATTTACTGAGAAGAATATACCCTACATTGTCAAACCCTCATTTGAATATTTGTGAAAGATTTCATTTCCTTACTAGGCATTTTATATCACAATTTCCAAGTTAGAGATAAAAATTGATGAGTATTTAAAGTACTTCATTCCATTCTATTGCTAATTATATTGAAAATATAGCCCAGGTTAATATGGGAGATGTTAGTCATAGAAATCTCATTAAAACCCATTTTGTTTTGTGTTCATTCTCTAAGATTGGGATCAAAATAAGGGTTTATTCATTCTGAAACATAACATGAACTGAGTTGGTATCTGATTCCATTTTGGAGTTCATTTTCTATTTATATTACATATTCTGATAAGAATAGAAACTTACCTATTTATACTTTCATGAGAAGTATATTGTTTTCCATTAAATTAAATTTCTATTGTATGAATCTAAACAAAAGCTGGTATGATAAAGTGATATTTATAATATGTTACATATATAAATAAAATATGAACCAATAAAACTTCTAATGGCTTTCAAAATGTATGATTCATACTCCAATGCATTAAGGAATATATTTATTTGAACTGGATATTAGTCCAGAATTATTAATATCTGCCTAAAGAAAATATTGTGGGTGACTTTGTTTTGAAATTTTCATACTATCAATTAGAAGTTGATGTTCTGTTTAAAGATAACTCTGTCAATGTATGTGCATAACAGAAATTACAAAAATATGTAACACTACATAACAAAGACATGGACCCTTTAAAGAATCTCAAAAATAGAATAGTGTTTATAAGGAAATTTGCTGTACATACACATGCACTATTCTTAAATTCTTTTAAATTCTAGATACATAAGCAAAAAGCACAAGAATATTAAAACTAATGTAGAAATAGAAAACCAAATCATATTTGGAAGAAAACTCATATTCAATTGGGAAAAAGAAAAAAAGGCTGAAAAATTTAAGGAAGCTGTTTTTTAAACAAAAGGTTAAATTCATCAGAGGTAGCAAATATCAAAGGGAAACTAATCCTATCTATTATCTTATAATTAATATATAAAAGAAAAAAGTTAGTATACAAAAGCATCTCAAAATGCCCAAGAAATACTAATTGAAATGTTTGCCTTAAATCATTGCCAGATTTGCTATTTCTTTTCTACATATAATCATGTACTGACAGTTATAAAATAAATACTTTATTAAAATTTAAAATACAAAGTATAATATTAAATTTTTCTGTTTTCTTAAAGCTGTATTTCTGACATTTTTATTACCTACCTAATAAGTTCAAGGAACCATCTAGTAAAGATGATGGAACTAAATACAAAATATTAAAATATTTTAAATGTAATTAAACTACAGAACAAAGTGTTTTAAATAGTTATCCATTCAAAAGGTATTTACTGTTTAATAAAAACTGCATTTTCTACTAAACACTGGGGATACAATCATGAAAAAGACCCAAGTTTGCTTTTGTGTAATAGTTCTAGTCATTAACATCTATAAATATATTTTTTCACTTTATTTCCATGAAAATAAAAACTATCTTCCACAAATATCTTTTTGTCATAAGCTTTAAATATTTTATTACTATAAAGTTCAGTCTAATACTTGATGGTTTAAATACATATTGCTATGTAGTTCATTTACAAAATGGCTTATAAATTACCTGGGTGATTTGAGGACCATTGTACAATTGCAGCTTCTTTCCCTTCCCCTCTCCTCAGCCAAATATCCTACTTCCCAAAGCTGACTATTAAGAAACTTGTAAAATAATTTTAGTAGTCTCCTGGAACAGCTTTTTAGGCATTTGACCATGGAAAGGAGAAGGAAACGTATAGCCAAATCAATTTAAAATAAATAATGGTTATTATGTGGGTACTAACTCTAATGTAAATGAGTTAAATAGAATTCTGGTAATCAATTTTGAATGCAAGTATACACCTAAAATATTTAGTGATATAGTCACCCTTGGATCCCTGGATTAGCATTTTCTTCAAATGCTGCTTTTATTAGCCCAACATTTTATAGATCCAAAAGACTAAATAATTAAGTCAGGTATTATAGGTTATTATGTTACTGACTGAAGGACAATAAATACACTTTAGAATCCAGACCCAACTCTAAGAGGAGACATTTTACTGCTAGAGTTCAGTAGCATATATTTATTGTTCAACAAGTATATAAGGTATTAACCACTTAAGTACTTCACATGTCTATGGGTTTCATATGATCAGACTGAGTTAAAAGGATTTTGAGGAGAGAGATACAGAGGTGAAGTGTCATTCTCATCATATCATATTGAAGATGTATACTATCTACATGATTTATCACTCTTGGTGTTAACCTTCATCTAAAAATTGCTGGTGGGAATGCAAAATGTACAGTCACTTGATGACTATGCTGAAGTAGTATAGTGTTGGATTTCTCCTCTATGAAGTTACTCTTTTTTACTCCTTTCCATACCATACTCTTTTATTTGAAAGGAAGTCAACATAAACAACCTATATGTAAAGGAGTGGAGAGTTATGTACATAGATTATTTGGATAATTTACTTATTTTAAGGTACATAACCTTAATTCCATCTACAAATCTACTCTTGTCACATAAGTATAAAATCATGGTTTAGGGTATGAATGTCTTGGGCAGGGGTGGGCATTATTCTGCCTAACAAAATGGACATCCACTTGTTTGAAAATCATTTGTTGAAAAGGCTATCATTCACCACTGAATGGCCTTAACATCATTGCCAAAAACCAGTTAAATATAGTTGTGTTGGTGTATTTCTGAGCTCCCTATTCTATTAATCCTATTGATCAATGTATCTATTATGTCACCAATACCATGCTCCCTGGATTACTGTTTCATTGTAAGTCTTAAAATTGGGTAGTGCCAATACTATAATTTTGTTGTTCTTCTTCAATGTTAGCTAATCTAGATTATCTCAATACATTTTAGAATTGGTTTACAATATCTACAAAATAGACTGCAGGGATTTTGATTGGGATTATGTTGGTTCTATAGATCAAGTTAGGATAAATTGACATCTTAGCAATATTGAGTCCTCAAATCCATGAACAAAGAATATATCTCCATTTAAATAGATCTTCTTTGATTTGTTTTCTGGAGTTTTGTGGTATTCCACATGTAGATCCTGTGATAGGATGAATAATTGCCCCCCAAAAGATGTTCACATTTTAATCCACAGAATCTATGAATATGGGACCTTACAAAGTAAAAGGATTTTACAGATGAGATTAAATTAAGGCTCTTGAGATTGGAAGATTATACTGAATATGGTGGACACATTTCAATCACAAGAACTCTTATTAGAGGATGGGAAGAGGATCAGAGTGAATAGAAGATGAAATAGTGGAAGTAGGGGGTTACAATGATAGGAAGGGCCACAGCCAAGGAACGCAGAAAGCCTCTAGAAAATGATAAAGTCAAGGAAACCGATTTCTTCCTGAAGCTTGAAGAATGCAGTCTTGCCAAAACCTTGATTTTAGACTTCTGACCTCCGGGACTTTAAGAGAATATATTTATATTGTTTAAGCCACTAAATTGCAAGAATTTGTTACAGTGGCAATAAATAGCTAATAGTATAGGTCCTGTACCTATTTTGTTTGATTTATACCTAAGTATTTATAAATTTTTGGTGCTATTGCAAATGGTACTGATTTTTTTTTAATTTTTTTATTGTTATGTTAATCACCATATATTACATCATTAGTTTTTGGTGCAGTGTTCCATGATTCATTGTTTGTTCATAACACCCAGTGCTCCATGCAGAACGTGCCCTCCTTAATACCCATCACCAGGCTAACCCATCCCCCCACCCCCCTCCCCTCCAGAACCCTCAGTTTGTTTTTCAGAGTCCATCATCTCTCATGGTTCGTCTCCCCCTCTGACATACTCCCCTTTTCTTCCTCTCCTGTTATCTTCTTCTTTTTCTTTTTTCTTAAAATATGTTGCGTTATTTGTTTCAGAAGTACAGATTTGTGATTCAACAGTCTTGCACAATTCACAGCGCTCACCGTAGCACATACCCTCCCCAATGTCTATCACCCAGCCACCCCATCCCTCCCACCCCCAACCACTCCAGTAACACTCAGTTTCTTTCCTGAGATTAAGAATTCCTCATATCAGTGAGGTCATGTGATACATGTCTTTCTCTGATTGACTTATTTCACTCAGCATAACACCCTCCAGTTCCATCCACGTCGTTGCAAATGGCAAGATCTCATTCCTTTAGATGGCTGCATAATATTCCATTGTGTATATATACCACATCTTCTTTATCCACTCATCTGTCGATGGGCATCTTGGCTCTTTCCACAGTTTGGCTATGGTGGACATTGCTGCTATAAACATTGGGGTACACGTACCCCTTCGGGTCCCTACATTTGTATCTTTGGGGTAAATACCCAGTAGTGCAATTGCTGGATCGAACGGTAGCTCTAATTTCAACTGTTTGAGGAACCTCCATACTGTTTTCCAGAGTGGTTGCACCAGCTTGCATTCCCACCAACAGTGTAGGAGGGTTCCCCTTTCTCCACATCCCCGCCAACATCTGTTGTTCCCTGACTTGTTAATTTTAGCCATTCTGACGGGTGTGAGGTGGTATCTCATTGAGGTTTTGATTTGGATTTCCCTGATGCCAAGCGATGTTGAGCACTTTTTCATGTGCCTGTTGGCCATTTGGATGTCTTCTTTGGAGAAATGTCTGTTCATGTCTTCTGCCCATTTCTTGATTGGATTATTTGTTCTTTGGGTGTTGAGTTTGATAAGTTCTTTATAGATTTTGGATACTAACCCTTTATCTGATATGTTATTTGCAAATATTTTCTCCCATTCTGTCGGTTGTCTTTTGGTTTTGTGGACTGTTTCTTTTGCTGTGCAGAAGCTTTTTATCTTGATGAAATCCAATAGTTCATTTTTGCCCTGGCTTCCCGTGCCTTTGGCGATGTTTCTAGGAAGAAGTTGCTGCAGCTAAGGTCGAAAAGGTTGCTACCTGTGTTCTCCTTTAGGATTTGGATGGACTCCTGTCTCACGTTTAGGTCTTTCAACCATTTGGAGTCTATTTTTGTGTGTGGTGTAAGGAAATGGTCCAGTTTCATTCTTCTGCATGTGGCTGTCCAATTTTCCCAACACCATTTGTTGAAGAGACTGTCTTTTTGCCATTGGACATTCTTTCCTGCTTTGTCAAAAATAAGTTGACCATAGAGTTGAGGGTCCATTCTAATTATTAATTTATTGTAGATAGGAGATCAATAAACTTTTGTTATTTACCTCGTGTCCTGTGACTTGATATTTGCTTATTACTTCCAGGCATTCTTTTGTAGATTCTTTAAAGTTTTCTTTTTTAAAGATTTTATTAATTTATTTGAGTGAGAGTAAGAGTGAGAGAGCACAAGCAGGGGGAACAGGAGAGGGAGAGAGAGAGAAGCAGGCTCCCTGCAGAGCAGAGAGCCTGATGTAGGACTCAATCCCAGGATCCCTGAGTGGAAGGCAGATGCTTAACCAACTGAGCCACCCAGCCACCCCTAAATTCTTTAAAGTTTTCTACATAAACAGTCATGTCATCTACAAATAATGGTATGTTTTTTCCTGTATGGTCAGTGTATCTTTCATTTCATTTTCTTGTCTATTATACTAGTTAATATTTCCAGTACAACAGAGCTTAGAAGTGGTCATACAGGGTATCTTTAACTTTTTCCTTATTTCAAGGAAAATGTATTCAGTATAGATATTAGCTGTAGGTTTTTTGTAGATGTTCTTTATCTACTTTATTAGGTTTCCATCTATTCTTAATTTGCTGAGAGTTTTATCATGAATATGTGAGGTACCTTGTTAAATACTTTTTCTGCATTGATAGGATAAGATTTTTCTTCTTTAGGCTATTTATATGATTAATTATATTGGTTAGTTTTCAAATACTCAACCATCCTCAGATACTTGGAATTTTTCTCTGTGTTCTTGTGCATTATTCATTTCATTCATTGTTAATTCTATTTGCTGATATTTTGTTGAGAATTTTTGACTCTATGTTCACAAGAGATACTGGTCTGCACTTTTTCTTATATTTATCTGGGTTTGGTAGTATTGTGATGTTGGCCTTATACTGAATGTATTAATATTGGATGATTGTTCATTCTGCTTCTATATTCTGAGAGAGAGAATAGATAACTGGTATTATTTTTTAAATGTTAGTAGAATTCACCAGTGAACCATCTAAATCTGATTCTTTCCTTTTTAGAAAGTTTTACTCTATTTCTGTAATAAATATAAAGCTATCATCTTATTTTTTCTTGTGTGAGTTTTTAGTAGTTTATGTTTTTTTAAGAAACAGTCAAATTTGGGGGCATAGAGTTATTCCTACTAGTCTCTTAGAATCCTTTGGTGTTCATTCTCATGAACATATTAACATCATATTAATCAGTTATTTTTTTTTTAAGATTTTATTTATTTGACAGAGAGAGAGTGAGTGAGAGAGAATACAAGGAGGGTAAAGGGCAGAGGGAGAAGCAGACTCCCTGGTGAGCAGAGAGCCCGATGTGGGACTTGATCCTGGGGTTCTGGGACCATGACCCAAGCTGAAGGCAAGACGCTTAACCAACTGAGCCACTCAGGTGCTCATATTAATCATAGTCATTTTATTCCCTACTGATCATTCCAACATCTATGTCACATCTCTGAGTCTGTTTCTCATTATTGTTTTGTTAACTTCAGACTGCATTTTTGATTTGTTGTTGTTGTTTTGCACATTTTGTATTTTTTGTTGAAAGTCAAAGAGTTATATAGGGCAACAGGAACTAAGATAAATAGGCCCATAAAGTGAAGGTCTACGTTAACCTAGCTAGAAACTCATCTGTGCTTAATGTTTGTTGTACCTCTAGGTATCAGAGGTTTCGGGTTCTTCTAGTGTCTGTTTTGTCTCCCCTATTGACTTTGACCTTCTATTATATACATAGTCCAGCTCAGACAGAATCTGTGTTATAGTCCTTTCAGCTACAATCCCCTCTTTTTATACTTGTGTCTTGTATGGTGGTAAGGTGTGGGAGACAGGGGTTAATACCATAGCCTTCTGACTAAATCTCAGTATTTTATTGAACCTGTGCCTCAAGGCTGTGATTTCCAGAAGTGATATGCAAGGTAATTCTATTTATTTCCCTGTATGCATATTTGCAATCTATTTCCTTGAAACCTCTTCCCCTTTTTACTATGATTTTTAATTTTGTTTTTCCCAAAGGTAAGACAAAGAGGCTACAGAAGAATGAAGCAGGGAGAAACCCCCTTTATCCAGGACAGGTAAGTTTCTGAATTATGCTCTGATAAATTCCTTGCCCCCAGAGAATAGGATTTTGCCATACAAATGACACTGTGATTGTTTCACAATGGTTAACTTCCCATTCCTTCTGGCAGAACCCTCAGGGGATCTTTTCTTGGAGCTTCACCTTGAGAACCTAGTTATGTTTCTGATGTTTCTGTAGGTAAAACCAAAGAAATTGTGTATGCGTGCGCACTGGGTTGGGGGGGGTATGGGGGGTGTGGGGGGACTTGGCCTAAATACTGTGAACCACAGGAGTTTCTCACACTCATGCTACTCCACATTCAGCCTTCAGTGATTTGTCAAAATTACCATTTAACTGTTCATATAAATTTATGGCTCTAGCAATTTGTGCTTCAAACAGATGTGGTCTGTGTTTGAATGGACCTGTTCCTCCACATTGCAGAGAAGCTCTTTGCTGAGACCACAATTCTTTAATGGGTCCAAGAAAAGTTGTTAATCTTTAGGTTTTCTGGCTTTTTCTAGTTGTAAGAATGGGAGTGACAACTTCCAATTGTTTTACATGTCAGTGTTAAAACTGAAAATCCTTTTATTCCTTTTTAACATCTCAAATTTGTTTTGCCCCAAATTGACTATGTTTTCCAATAAAATCTGTCTTTTTTCCTACATATTCTAGCTTAAGCCACTATACACCCAAGTTTCTTGAGGGGTGATTTGGTTACTTCTATTTTTTCACTTAGAGTTGCAAAAATCTTATATATTTTCTGAACAATGTATATTTTATCAAGATAAACATTCATTTAAGATTTCTATTATTTTAAGATTCCCACCATTTTTCTGTAGAAAATGGCTTTTAATTTTTCTTGATTCCATATGGAGTACAATCCTAAATGAATTTTTTATATATTAATTCTATAATCTCCCTATTTTTATATATTTTAATTATTTAAAAATAAGTATATAGGCATACATATAACATATACTATACATATGTATGTGTATACACAGTGTTCAATAGTTATTCCCTTTATACTTATATTTTTATTAAATATGTATCTAATTCTCCTCCCAAATAATCAATACATTTACCATTATGATTTCTGTTTTAAACATTTAATTTTATCTTTTCTCCCTAGTCTCTGATGTTAATGACCACTAGAGTGCAATCCTACTGATGAGGGAGCAGAAGTCTAGCTGAAGACAAAGCATAAACTGACACCCTGCAATCTGCCCCCAACCCCCACTCCTGGGTGGGACATGTGTGAAATTCTTCCAGGAATCTCCCAACAACTTCGTGTTAATACCTTGCTAGAGGGGAAAACAACCTTGACTTGACAATGGCAAGACCTCTGGTATCTTGTAGGTATCTTGTAGGTCGGTCCTCTGTAGCGTATGAAAGTTCTTTTGAAATCCTTTTCCTTACTTCCCCCAACACTGGAGTATATAAACACCACTCCTCAAGACCCCGGTGCAGCAGCTCTTTCTGACCACGGGTCCTATCCCTGGGCTTTAATAAACCACCATTTTGCACCAAAGAGGTTTCAAGAATTCTTTCTTGGTTGTCAGCTCCGGACCTCACCCCACTGTACCTCACCTATGTTCCAAAACCCCATCACTACCCTCATCAATGTGTAAGTCAGTATAGATATAGCCCTTATTGGAATGGTCCAAATACATTTACTATGGTGAAAATATGCAGTTAAAATTGGATTATGCCAGGGGTGCTGGGTGGCTCAGTCAGTTAAGCTGCCATCTTCAGCTTGGGTTTTGATCCCAGGGTCCTGAGATCGAGCCCCGTGTCTGACTCCCTTCTCAGTGGGGAGTATGCTTCTCCGTCCCCCCCTCATGCTCTCAATCTCTCTCTCGCTTTCTGAAATAAATAAATAAAAACTTTAAAAAAGACAAATTGGATTAGGCCCATGTTTCAATAATAATTTTTCTAATGTCTACTGTAACTGGTCTATGATTTCTCATTTCTTTTTTATATATACTACTATGTAAATCTATTTTAACATATACATGTCCTGATTGTTACCCTGTGTCTAAAGTGCTACAAAACTTCATTTTGTAAATTTTTTATCATGAAATTTTATATGAAACGTAAAGGCCAACTTTTAAAATTGATGGTAACATTTTGGATATAATAAAATCATGTGAAAAATATAAATATCCCTTGCATAAATTTGATAAATAGACAAAGTCATTTCCACTAAAATTTTTAAGCAGAGTTATATTTAAGGCTTTTGGCATTATTTTCTTATCTTTAAAATAAATGGTTAACTGTCTTATCTGAGAACTGTCAGGACTCAATTGCTTTAAGAAATACTAACAAATTTTCATTTCCAGCATGTTCAATTTTTGCAGAACTACCTGACGAATAAATAAATAGCACAGTGAAACTTTTAGGGTTTTAGTTTAAGGATCTGTGAACACTAGTAAATTTTAGTGCCATTTATGTTCTTCCCAGAATCATTATCATATCACATAAATAAATTATCTTTGTAAGTGCTTACATAAAGAAACTTTCTCCCTAAGGGAAATATTTTTAAAGTTAATATAACTTTGATAAGTATACATTAATTTAAAATAATTATTTGCTTTAAATGACATCAAAACATTATGTCCTTATATACTAACAATGTTAATTATGTAGGAGAGATGCCCAAAATTACGATAAAGGGATAAATGTTTTAGGGTATTTTTTGTTCTTTTTTTTAAGATTTTATTTATTTATTTGACAGAGAGATCATGAGAGCAGGAACACAAGCAGGGGGAGTGGGAGAGGGAGAAGCAGGCTTCCCGCCGAGCAGGGAGCCCAATGCAGGGCTCAATCCCAGGACCCTGGGATCATGACCTGAGCCAAAGGCAGATGCTTAACAACTGAGCCACCCAGGCACCCCTAAATGTTTTAGGTTTTAATATAACACCTGCCATTTAGTTTCCAAAATAATAACAGTTATTCACATATTTCCAGGGGCAAATAAAAGTTCCTTTATTCCACATCTTACCAGAGTATTTTTTAAGTTTCTGCCAAATTATGTGTTATTTTATTTAAAAATTTTTAATGTTCACTTTCCTAAATTCTAGTAATATTAAACATCAGTCACTTCATTTTGGCCAGTTGCATTCCCATTTTTGTGCCTGCATATTATTTACTTGTTGGGTTTTTTCTTCTTGCTTTTTTCTTATTAATAGAAGATCTTCAGAAAAAAAATATAAAAAATACTGAGTTTTAGGGCTTCTGAAAAGGTGGTGGAGTAGGAAGATCCTAAGCTCACCTCCTCTCAGGGATACACCTAGATAACATGCCCATCAGTGTAAATAACCCAGAAAATGACCTGGAGCCTGGCAGGACAGATTCTCCACAGTTAATCTTAGAGAAGAGGCCACATCATAAATGGTAGGAAGGGCAGGGGCACAGTTGGGAACCCAAATGACCCTCAAGACTGTCCATGGGAAGGAGGGACACCACAACTATGGAGAAAGGAGAGGAAAATACCCCACAATAGGCACCCCAAGTACAGGAGACCCATACTGGGAAGACAAATTCCCTTTGGCTTTGAAAACCAGAGCTTAGCTTCACAAGTTTTTATAATCAGTGGTAATTAGAACCTGGAACTTTAAAAATCAGACTTGGCTCTAGGAGAGCCAGATGTGGCTAGAGAACTAAGATCAGGCCCTTAAAGATACAGCATAACAACCCCTCTGAGATACAGCACAGAAGTAGCAGTTTGAAAAATATGTGGGTTTTCAGGTAGGAGAGTTACTTACTAATCTCAGAATGTGTGCTGGAGGGGCAGGGATCTTTAGGAGACATCTCCAAGAGCAAAATAGCTAGTGGGCACCATTTCCCTCCCCCATCCCCCAACATAGGTACACTGATAATTGCAGGAACCAGCACTAACACTTTCCACCTAGCTTGCTAATAGCACCCTACCCCGTATTCTCTGCGGGATCCACCCCATCCAACTCTCCTTCCACTAGCATTCTCCAAAGCAGCTCTAGGTCACCTCCCACAGCAAACCAGCACAAACCTTTCTAACACCTCACAGCCCTGACGGGGGCCAGGAACACTCCAAAGTGACTCCTGCCCCAGGGATAGAGGAAGATAACCACACACAACCAGCTCCACTGCAGCCTCACCAGTGGGCTGGGAGTAGCCATCTGGTCTGCTGGCCTGCCCACCAACAAAAATCTATCAGGGGACAACACAGGGAGCGATCCCTGTAGCTCAGCATGACTGAAGCTCTGGCAAATGCCTGATCTGACACAATTCATCCAAGGTGGCCGCATACTGACCCATTAACAAACAGGGATCAAACTTTGCCCACAGTAGGCAGAGAGAGCTATTGCAGATGACTGGAATGAAGGCAAATGTGGCTCAGCCAGAACAGAACATACAGAGCATACAGAGAAGAAACCTATGAAGTGCCAGGTTCTGGTAAAGGGAACATTGCACTGCAGGGCACTATAGGACCTCTTCTTTATAAAGACACTACTTTCGGGGCGCCTGGGTGGCTCAGTCGGTTAAGTGACTGCCTTCAGCTCAGATCATGATCCTGGAGTCCCGGGATCAAGTCCCACATCGGGCTCCCTGCTCAGCAGGAAGTCTGCTTCTCCCTCTGACCCTCTTCCCTCTCCTGCTCTCTATCTCTCATTCTCTCTCTCTCTCTAATAAATAAATAAAATCTTTAAAAAAAATAAATAAAGACACTACTTTCAAGAGCAGGAAATAGCTGACAGTTTTTTTTTTTTCAGATTTTATTTATTTATTTGTCAGAGAAAGAGAGGGAGAGAGCACACAAGCAGAGGGAGCTGCAGGCAGAGGGAGAAGCAGACTCCCTGCTGAGCAAGGAGCCTGATGCAGGACTCGATCCCACGATCCTGAGATCACAATCTGAGCCTAAGGCAGACACTTAATGGACTGAGCTACCCAGGCCTCCTGGTGACTTTCTTAATATATAGAAACAGACATACAGTTAGACAAAATGAGGAGACAAAGGAATATGTCCCAAATGAAAGAACAAGATAAAAAAAAAAAAAACAGCAAAAGAGCTAAATGAAATTGATAAACAACATGTCTCAGAAAATTTAAGTATGGTCATAAAGATATACACTGGCATTAAGAAAAGAGAGGAGGATCTCAATGAGGTCCTTAAGGAGATAGAAAGTATGAAAAAGCACCAATTGGAGATGAACACCTCAATTACTGAGAAAAAAAAATACACTAGAGGGAATAAATAATAGACTAGAGGAAGCAGAAGAATGGATCAACGACCTGAAGGACAGAGTAATGGAAAACAAGTTGAACATGAGAAAGAAAAAAAGAATAAAAAATGAAAATAGATTAAGGGCACTCAGTGACACCATCAAGCATAACATTTGCATTATAGAGATCCCAAAGGAGAAGAGAGAGAAAAGGGGGCATAAATTTTATTTGGAGATATGATAGGTAAAAACTTCCCTAATCTGGGGAAAGAAACAGAAATCCAGATCCAGAGAGACCCCCACCCAAAAAAAAATCAACCCAAGGAGGTCCACACCAAGACACACAATAATTAAAATGGCAGAAAGTAGTGACAGAGAATTGTAAAAGCATCAACAGAAAATAAAATAGTTAAATCCAAGGCAAACCCCATATGGCTAACGGCTGATCGTTGGCAAAAATTTTGCAGGCTGGAAGAGAGCACATTTATATATTCAAAGGGCTGAAAGGATAAACCTATAACCAAGAATACTGTATAATGTATACTATCATTCATAATAGAAGGAAAGATAAGTAGTTTTCCAGACAAACAAATGGTAAAGGAATTAATCGTCACTAAGCAGGCCTTATAAGACATTTTAAAGGGGAATCTTTGAGGTAGGAATAAGAAAAGTAAGAAGCACAAAAGCAGTAAAATTAAGTATATCTATAAAAATCAGTCAAAGGATTCACAAAATAAAAGAATGGAAAGTAGAACACTATATACCTAAAACATGGGGGAGAAGGATGTAAAACGTTAGTGCTTTTAAAATAGGTTCAAATTTAAGTGACCATCAACTTAATATAGACTGCTACATACATGTTATATATAAATAGAATGGAAAACAAATCAAAAACCATTAACAGATAAAAAAGAAAAAAAATCAAGTATATCAAAGAAAGCCAGCAAACCCTAAGAGAAAAGTGCAAAAGAAGGAAGAGATAAGAACTAAAAACAAAACAAAACAAAAAACACATAAAACAAGTAACAAAGTGAGAGTAAATACATATCTATCAATATTACTTTCAAGGAACAAGAGCAAGGTGGCCAGAGGAGTAGGAGACCTGTTTAATCTGGTCCCAGGAATTCAGCTGGATAGAGATCAAACCATTCTGAACACCTATGAACTCAACAGGAGATTGAAGAAAAGAATAGCAGCAGCTCTGAACAGAAAAGCAACCACTTTCTGGAAGGTAGGACATGCGGAGAAGGGAATCTGAGGCAATATTCAGAAAGACAGACGGCGGGGAAGGGGGCCTCTGTCAGTCCCTACTGGCAAATGATAGAGCAGCAGAGCACAAAATTAGAACTTTTAGAAATTGGCTCCCCTGAGGGACATCACTCCAGTGGCTAAGCAGGGGGTGGAACACTCGCTGGGACAGTGTGGTCTCAGGACCCTCGGGGTCACAGAAAGACCGGGGGTGCCTGAGTGCTGCAGAGCTCACAGATATTGGAGCGGGGAAGCCAGCTGCAGAGACGGAGCTGAGGTGCGGGCTCTCAGCTCGGGGTTGCCATAAACTCTGATCCACGGGACAGTCGGGCCACTGCTCTTCCAGCAGGGACCCAACAAGTGGCAGATCCGGGGAGACTCCCCTTCCTCCCCTGGGAGAAGCGGCACGGGAGTGCACCACAGGAATCTGCTGTGTTTGGAGACTCCACACGGGGTCGGGTGCCAGAGATAGAAACGCTCCCTCACAGGCTGGGCGAGCATGGAGTGCGGCTGGAGACCGGGGAGACAGGAGTGATTGACTGCTTTTCTCTGGGCGCTCAGTGAGGAGCGGGGCCCCAAGTTCTTGGCTCCCCCAGGGCGGAGATTGGGAGGCCACCATTATCACTCTTGTCCTCCAAAGCTGTACAGAAAGCTTGCAGAGAACAAAAGCTATGGAGAGCAAATCCAAGCAGATTCCTTAGTCCCGACCGGCAGCGGAGGGCAATTCCGCCTCTGGCAAAGACATCTGGGAACCATGGCAACAGGCCCCTCCCCCAGAAGATCAGCAAGAACAGCCAGCCAAGACCAAGTTTACCGATCAAGGAGAATGAAAGAACTCCAGTGCTAGGGGAGCACATAGAGTTCATGGCTTTAGTCTTTCAAAGTTAATTTTTTCAACTTTTTTTTTGAATTTTTTTTTCCCCTTTTTCAACTAACATCTTATAAATCTCTTTTCTAAATTTTTTTTTTATTTTTCACTTTTAGAGTGATATTCTATCCCTTCATAGTAGTTAACCTTATTTTTGGTATATATATATATATATATATATATATATATATATATATATAAGTTGTTCTCTCTTTAAAATTTTGGGATACAGTTTGTTCTTACAGACCAAAATATACCCTAAATCTCTAGTGTATGGCTTTGTTCTAGTCTCCTGCCTGATCTCATTCTCTCCCATTTTTTTTTAATTCCTCTTCTTTCTTTTTTCAACCAACTTATTATCTTATTAATTCCTTTTACAAAATCTTTTATAATTTTCTTCTTTACAGTCATATTCCAGCCCTTCATCGTATTTACCCTTATTTTGGCACATACATAAGATTCTTCTTTCTTTAAAACTTTGGGAGGCACTTTCTTCTAACAGACCAAAATACACCCAAAATTTAGTGTGTGGCACTGATCTATGCACCAGCCTGATCATATTGGATCATATTCTGTTTTTTTATCTTTTTACTTTTTCTTTTTTTTTCTTTTTTTCTTCTTTCCCTTTCTTTTCCCCCGGTTTCAGGTCTCTTCTGATTTGCTTAGTGTATATTTCTCTGGGGTCATTGTTACCCTGTTAGCATTTTGTTCTCTCATTCACCTATTGTCCTCTGGATAAAATGACCAGACAGACAAAATCACCTCAAAAAAAAAAGAACAAGAGGCAGTACTGACTGGCAGGGACCTAATCAATATGGGCATTAGTAAGTTGTCAGAACTAGAGCTCAGAATGACGATTTTAAACATACTAGCTGGGCTTGAAAAAAGCATGGAAGATATTAAAGAAATCCATTCTGGAGAAATAAAAGAACTAAAATCTAAACAAGTCTAAATCAAAAAGGCTATTAAAGAGGTGCAATAAAAAATGGAGGCTATAACTGCTAGGATAAATGAGGCAGAAGAGAGAGTAATGTAGAAGACAAATGAGGGAAAATAAAGAAGCTGAGAAAAAGAGAGATAAACAACTGCTGGATTACGAGGGCAGAATTCCAGAGATAAGTGATACCATTGGATGAAACAACATTTGAATAGTTAGGATCCAAGAAGAAGAAAGAGAGAGAGGGGCAGAAGGTATACTGGAGCAAATTATAGCAGAGAACTTCCCTAATGTGGGGAAGGAAATAGGCATCAAAATCCAGGAAGGCACAGAGAACCGCCCTCAAAAATCAAAAAAATAGGTCAACACCCCAACATCTAATAGTAAAGCTTACGAGTCTCAGAGACAAAGAGAAAAATCCTGAAAGCAGCTCGGGACAAGACATCTGTACCTATAATGGTAGAAACATTAGATTGGAAACAGACCTATCCACAGAGACCTGGCAAGCCACAAGGGACTGGTATGATATAGTCAGAGCACTAAATGAGAAAAATATGCAGCCAAGAATACTATATCCAGCTAGGCTGTCATTGAAAATAGAAGGAGAGATTTAAAAGCTTCCAGGACAAACAAAAACTAAAGGAATTTGCAAACAAAAAACCAGCCCTACAAGATACTGAAAGGCGTCATCTAAGCAAAGAGAGAACCTAAAAGTAACATAGACCAGAAAGGAACACAGACAATATACAGTAACAGTCACCTTACAGGTGATACAATGGCACTAAATTCATATCTTTCAATAGTTACCCTGAATGTAAATGTGCTAAATGCCCCAATCAAAAGACACAGGGTATCAGACTGGATTAAAACAAGAACCATCAATATGCTGTCTGCAAGAGACTCATTTTAGACGCAAAGACACCTCCAGATTGAAAGTAAAGCAGTGGAAAACCATTTACCATGGTAATGGACACCAAAAGAAAGCTGGCGTGGCAATCCTTATATCAGACATTAGATTTCAAACCAAGGACTATAATAAGAGAGGAGGAAAGACACTATATCCTACTTAAAGGGTCTATCCAAGAAGAAGATCTAACAATCGTAAATATCTATGCCCCTAACAGGGGAGCAGCCAATTATATAAGGCAATGAATAACGAAAGCAAAGAAACACATTGACAACAATACAATAATAGTGGGGGACTTTAACACCCCCCTGACTAAAATGGACAGATCATCTAAGCAAAAGATCAACAAGGAAATAAAGATTTTAAATGAAAAACTGGACCAAATGGACTTCACAGACATATTCAGAACATTCCATCCCAAAGCAACAGAATACACATTCTTCTCTAGTGTCCTTGGAACATTCTCCAGAATAGATCACATCCTAGGTCACAAATCAGGTCTCAACTAGTACTAAAAGACTGGGATCATTCCCTGCATATTTTCGGACTACAATGCTTTGAAGCCAGAACTCAAAAGAGTTGGAGGGTAGAGTCAGAAAGAACTCAAATACATGGAGGGTAAAGAACATCCTACTAAAGAATGAGTGGGTCAACCAGGAAATTAAAGAAGAATTAAAAAAAAATTCATGGAAACCAATGAAAATGAAAACACAACTGTTCAAAATATTTGGGATGCAGCAAAGGCAGTCCTAAGAGGAAAGGATTAGCAATACAAGCCTTTCTCAAGAAACAAGAAAGGTCTCAAATACACAACCTAACCCTACATCTAAAGAAGCTGGAGAAAGAACAGCAAATAAAGCCTAAACCCAGCAGGAGAAGAGAAATAATAAAGATCAGAGCAGAAATCAATGAAATAGAAACCAAAAGAACAGTAGAACAGATCAATGAAACTAGGAGCTGGTTCTTTGAAAGAATTAATAAGATTGATAAACCCCTGGCCAGACTTATCAAAACAAAAGAGAAATGACCAAATAAAATCGTGAATGAAAGAGGAGAGATCACAACCAACACCAAAGAAATACAAACAATTATAAGAACATATTATGAGCAACTCTATGTCAGCAAGTTAGATAATCTGGAAGAAATGGATGCATTCCTAGAGATGTATCAACTACCAAAACTGAACCAGAAAGAAACAGAAAACCTGAACAGACCTATAACCATTAAGGAAATTGAAGCAGTCATCAAAAATCTTCCAACAAACAAAAGCCCAGGGCCAGATGGCTTCCCAGGGAAATTCTACCAAACATTTAAAAAAGAATTAATATCTATTCTTCTGAAACTGTTCCAAAAAATAGAAATGGAAGGAAAACTTCCAAACTCGTTTTATGAGGCCACCATTAGCCTGATCCCCAAAACAGACAAAGACCCCATCAAAAAGGAGAATTACAGATCAATATCCTTGATGAACATGATGGAAAAATTCTCACAAAAATACTAGCCAATAGGATCCAACAGTACATTAAAAGGATTATTCACCATGACCAAGTCGAATTTATTCCTGAGTTGAAGGTTGGTTCAACATCTGCAAATCAATCAAGGTGATACAATACATTAATAAAAGAAAGAACAAGAACCATATGATCCTCTCAGTAGATGCAGAAAAAGCATTTGACCAAGTACCGCATCCTTTCTTGATCAAAACTCTTCAGAGTATAGGGATAGAGGGTACATATCTGAATATCACAAAAGTGATCTATGAAAAACCCACAGCAATTATCATTCTCAATGGGGAAAAACTGAGAGCTTTCCCCCTAAGGTCAGGAACACAACGGGGATATCCACTATCACCACTGCTATTCAACAGAGTATTAGAAGTCCTAACCACAGCAATCAGACAACAAAAAGAAATAGAATGCATCCAAAACGGCAAAAAAGAAGTCAAACTCTCACTCTCTGTAGATGATAAGATATTTTATGTGGGAAACCCAAAAGGCTACACCCCAAAACTGCCAGAACTCATACAGGAATTCAGTAGAGTGGCAGGATATTAAATCAATACAGAGAAACCAGTGGCATTCCTATACACCAACAAAAGACAGAAGAAAGAGAAATTAAGGACTCAATCCCATTTACAATTGCACCCAAAACCATAAGATACCTAGGAATAAATCTAACCAAAGAGGCAAAGAATCTGTACTCAGAAAATTATAAAATAGTCATGAAAGAAATAGAGGAAGACACAAAGAAATGGAAAAACGTTCCATGCTCATGGATCCGAAGAACAAACGTTGTGAAGATGTCAGTGCTACCTAGAGTATTCTACACATTTAATTCAATCCCTATGAAAATATCCACTTTTTTTAAAAAAATGGAGCAAATAATCCTAAAATTTGTATGGAACCAGAAAAAGACCCTGAATAGCCAGAGGAATGTTGAAAAAGAAAAGAAAAGCTGGTGGCATAAAAATTCCAGGCTTCAAGCTCTTTTACAAAGCTGTCATCATCAAAAAAGTATGGTACTGGCACAAAAACAGACACATAGATCAGTGGAACAGAATAGAAAGCCCAGAAATGGACCCTCAACTCTATGGTCAACTAATCTTTGACAAAGCAGGAAAGAATGTCCAATTGAAAAAAGACAGTCTCTTCAACAAATGGTGTTGGGAAAATTGGACAGCCACATGCAGAAGAATGAAACTGGAACATTTCCTTATACCGCACACAAAAATAGACTCCAAATGGTTGAAAGACCTAAACGTGAGACAGGAGTCCATCAAAATCCTAAAGGAGAACACAAGCAGCAACCTCTTCAACCTCAGCCGCAGGAACTTCTTAGAAACATCGCCAAAGGCAAGGGAAGCAAGGGCAAAATGAACTATTGGGACTTCATCAAGATAAAAAGCTTTTGCACAGCAAAAGAAACAGTCAACAAAACCAAAAGACAACCGACAGAATGGGAGAAGATATTTGCAAATGACATATCAGATAAAGGACCAGTATCCATAATCTACAAAGAACTTATCAAACTCAACACTCGAAGAACAAATGATCCAATCAGGAAATGGGCAGAAGACATGAACAGACATTTTTCCAAAGAAGACATCCAAATGGCCAACAGACACATGAAAAAGTCCTCAACGTCACTTGGCATCAGGGAAATCCAAATCAAAACCTCAATGAGAAACCACCTCACACCAGTCAGAATGGCTAAAATTAACAAGTCAGGAAATGACAGATGTTGGCGGGGATGCGCAGAAAGGGGAACCCTCCTACATTATTGGTGGGAATGCAAGCTGGTGCAGCCACTCTGGAAAAGAGTATGGAGGTTCCTCAAAAAGTTGAAAATAGAGCTACCATACGATCCAGCAATTGCACTACTGGGTACTTACCCCAAAGATACAAATGTAGGGCTCCGAAGGGGTACATGCACCCTGATGTTTATTGCAGCAAAGTCCACAATAGCCAAACTATGGAAAGAGCCAAGATGGCCATCAACAGTGAATGGATAAAGAAGATGTGGTGTGTGTGTGTACACACACACACACACACACACACACACACACACACACACACACACACAATGGAATAATATGCAGCCATCAAAAGGGATGAAATCTTGCCATTTGCAATGATGTGGATGCAACTGGAGAGTTTTAATCGGAGCAAAATAAATCAATCAGAGAAAGACATGTATCATATGACCTCAGCGATATGAGGAATTCTTAATCTCATAAAACAAAGTGAGGTTTGTTGGAGTGGTGGGGGTGGGAGGGATGGTGTGCCTGGGTGACAGACAGTGGGGAGGGTATATGCTATGGTGAGCAATGTGAATTGTGTAAGACTGCTGAATCATAGACCTGTACCTCTGAAACAAATAATACATTATACGTTAAAAAAAAGAAGATAGCAGAAAGGCAAAAATGAAGAGGGGTAAATCGGAGGGGGAGATGAACCATGAGAGACTATGAACTCTGAGAAACAAATTGATGGTTCTAGAGGGGAGGGGGGTGGGGGGATGGGCTAGCCTGGTGATGGGTATTAAAGAGGGCATGTACTGAATGGAGCACTGGGTGTTATACGCAAACAATGAATCATGGAACACTACATCAAAAACTAATGATATAATGTATGGTGATTAACATAATATAATAAAAGTAAAAAAAATAATTACTTCAATGTAATTTCCTAAATGCTCTAATCAAAAGACATAGAGTAATGAAATGAATTAAAAAAGCAATACCTCATCTATGTGTTGCCTACAAGATACTCACATGAGACCTAAAAACACAGATTGAAAGTGAAGGAATAGAAAAGTACATAGCATGTAATGGAAGTTAAAAGAAAGCCAGAGTAGTAATACTTATATCAGAAAAAAGAGACTTTAAACAAAGACTGTAACAAGAGAAAAAGATGGACCCTATATAATCATAAAGAAGATAAACAACAAGAATATATAATTGTAAATTTTATGCACCCAACAAGGATGTGCTCAAATATGTAAAGCAGCTATTAACAAACATAAAGGAAGTAATCAGTAGTAATACAATAATAGTAGGGGACTTTAACATTCCATTTACATCAATGGATAGATCATTCAAGCAGAAAATCAGCAAGGAAACACTAGCTATGAATGACACATTGGCGCTGCAGGCTCTTACAAATACATTCACAGCATTCCATCCTAAAACAGTAGAATAAGTATTCTTTTCAAGTGTACATGGGACATTCTCCAGAACAGATCACAACTTAGGTCACAAAACAAGTCTCAACATATTCAAAGACTAATGGGGAAAAACTGAGAGCTTTTTCCCTAAAGTCAGGACAAGATAAGGATATCTAATCTCACCACTGTTATTCAGCATAGCACTGGAAGTCCTAGCCATAATAGCAAGCAAATAAAATGAAATAAAAGGCATTCAGATTGTTAAAGAATAAGTAAAACTTTCACTGTTTACATATTTGATGATACTATACACAGGAAACCCTAAAGAATCCACAAAAAAACTACTAGAACTGATAAATAAATTCAGTAAGGTCACAGGATATAAAAATAATGTATACAAATCTATTGCATTTCTATACTCTAATAATGAAGTAGCATAAGAAGAAATTAAGAAAACAATTCCATTTATAATTGCATCAAAAAAATACTTATGAATGAACTTAATGAAGGAGGTGAAAGACTTGTAGTCTGAAAACTGAAGTATTAATGAAAGAAACTAAAGATGACACAAATGATGCTATTCAATGTTTATGCTCATAGACTGGGAGAACAAATATTGTTAAAATGTCCATAGTACCTAAAGCAATCTACAGAATTAATGCAATCCCCATCAAAATACCAACAGCATTTTTCACAAAACTAAAACAAATTATCCTTTAATTTGTATTGAACCACAAAAGACCCTAATATACAAAGCAATATTGAGAAAGAAGAACAAATCTGGCAGTGTCACAATCCCAGAATTTAAGATTTACCAGGAAGCTGTAGTAATGAAAACAGCATGGTACTGGCACAGAAAGAGATGGACAGATCAATGTAACAGAATAGAGAGCCCAGAAATAAACCCACGATTATATGGTCAATTAACCTTTGACAAAGGAGGCACAAATATCCAATGGGAAAAAGAAAGTCTCTTCAACAAATAGTGTTAAAAAAACTAGATGGCTATATGCAAAAGAAAGAAACTGGACCACTTTCTTATACCATATGCAAAAGTAAACCCAAATGTATTAATGACTTAAATTTGAGACCTGAAACCATAAAAATCCTAGAAGAAAGTACAAGCAGTATTTTCTGACATCAGCAATAGCAACATTTTTCTAGATATGTCTCTTGAGGCCAGGGAAACAAAAGCAAAAACAAACTATAGGGACTACAGCAAAATAGAAAGCCTCTGCCCAGCAAAGGAAACTATCAATAAAACTAAAAGACAAGCTACTGAATGGGAGAAGATATTTGCAAATGGCATATTTGATAAAGGGTTAATATCCAAAATATATAGAAAACTTATACAACTCAACACCCAGGAAGCAAAGAATCCAATTAAAAATGGACAAGAGACATGAACATATAGATGGTCAAAGAAGACATATAGATGGTCAACAGACACATGAGAAGATGCTCAATATCACTCATCATCAGGGAAAAGCAAATCAAAACCACAATGAGATATCATCTCATACCAGTGAGAATGGCTAAAATTAACAAGTCAGGAAATGACAGATGTTGGTGAGGATGAACAGAAAGAGAAACCCTCCTACACTGTTGGTGGGAATGCAAACTGCTGCATTATATTATGTTGGGATCAACATGTAAGCTAAAAGAAAGCAAAATTGGGTAGGAATACACATCAGTCTGCAGTGTAATCAAGTCCTCAGCCAAGAGCTAAGAGAGTTCTCAATCAGGCTGGTACTACACACTTGTCCTGAGTTGGGGCAATAGGATCAAGCATGAATAGGCATTAGATCCCGGCTGCCCTTGGGAAGAGAATGAGGTTGAGTGTGACAGCTCACTTGAGCTGAAGGTAGTATGAGAGGGCTGACAGCTTCGTGTTGGTAGAAGCATGAGCATTTGTAGGTAAGTCATACTGTCCTGAAGGGGGAGCTGGCTGACACAGCACAATACCTGCTACACAGAGACACTAGAGGTATTAAAGAAATTGAATCCACTATTAAATACCTTTCTAAAAAGAAAATCTAGATCCAGATGACTTAACTTAAAATTATTCCAAATACTTAAGGGATAAATAACTTCCATATTTTACACATACTGCCAGGTAAAAGTTTCAGGAAGAACTAAGCCATTTTATGAGGCCTGGGTATAAAAACTATAGAGGGACTTCAGAACAAAGAAATTTCCAAATCTCTCTCATGAATATAGATGAAACAATCTTAAACACAATGTTAGTAACACAAATCCAATAATATAGATCACTAACGGTTTATTCTGGGAATGTAAGATATATTAAAAAGTTCATTCTGAGAAATAAAAGATTTACAACCACTTAGTTACTCCCACATAATACTTGAGAAAGTTTTGTCTAAATCTCCCAAGAAGCATGAGGATGAAATTTAAAAGTAAATGAAAAGTACAGATTTTCAAGAAATCTGTAAACTTTGCAAATACTAAGCTTAATCAGATGAATTTCTATTTTCAGCCATAATAATATAACTAGCACTACTTATACTACCCTCCATGTATAAGCAAAAGGAAATTTGTACAAAATACACTAGGCAACAGTTTTCTGGTGTTTACTTTTTGTTTGTTTTTTAATTGAACAACAGGCTGCACAGGACTGTGATTCCTGATACAGAATAACAATGAAACAAATGATACCAATCCTATGATTAATCAGGTATTTTTTTTCCATTAGTTATGTTTAATAATGTAGTGCAAGGTAGAGGACCCAAGCAAAATTTAGTGGTCTTGGCAATTTGAATAGACAAGCATTGGAATTCCAGATGTCTGAAGAGTCTAAAGGACAAAGTGCAGGAAAGAAGGGAGCTATGTAGAGAAAACACTCTAGAAATCTGCATAGTTATTTCTGAATCTGCTGCTAAATACTAAGCTCTGCATACTTAGGATGAAATTTTATAAGGTCAGTCAAGAGTCAACTAAGAATCTAGCTGCTTAAAAATGTCCAGATCTCAGACAGGGCTGGAGATATTTGAGGTTCAACCAGCCTGAGTAGGGTGTCCTCTTTAATCACTGAGGACATTCTAGAACAATAAACCTTAGAGCAATTTACAACTGCCTTTATAGGGCCTAAAAACCCAACTTGAAAAGGTAGATTTGATCTCTCAGTAACTCACCTGCCAAACAAACTGACACTCTTAAAACAATAAAATCAGCTCTCAAAAAATGTAAAATTTGTAATTTCCAGCATCCAATTCAGGAAAATGTGACAATACAGGGATAGGATTTTTTATTCCCAGGAGAAAAATCAGTTAACAGAAACAAGCATATATATATATATATATATATATATATATATATTTATATTTATATATATATATTTATATATATAATGGAATGAAATATAATAGAATTATTTACATGAATTTGCATACAAGACCTTGAAGAGCTAATGTAAAAACATTCAAGTATTTATTATAAGATGTGGAAATAATGAAAGATAAAAGATGAAAATATGGAATTTCTAAAAATGAATAGTACAGTAAGTAACATGTCTTTATTCTTTAGCCACTTTAAGATTTTATCCTTATCACAGGTTTTCAGAATTTTGGTGTTTTAAAAAACTTCTTACATCTTACAATAGTACAGTATACTGGTTATAATTAATGAACCAATATCAACATGCTCTTACTAACTAATGCTCAAACATTACTCAAATTAAAAAAAAATCATCTAATGTCCTTTTCATGTTCCAGAATCCCATCCACGTTACCATAATTAACCATTAAATCTCCTGAGGCTCCCTTTGACAATTTCTTAGACATTCCTTGTTTTAATAGATTTGACAGTTTTGAGGAATGCTAGTCAAGTATTCTGTAGAATTTACCTCAATTGGATTTTGTCTGATATTATTTTTTTTTTAAGATTTTTATTTATTTGTCAGAGAGAAAGAGCACAAGCAGGGGGAGCAGCAGAGGGAGAGGGAGAAGCAGGCTCCTCACTGAGCCAGGAGCCCAATGTGGGACTCCATCCCAGGACCCTGGGATCATGACCTGAGCTGAAGGCAGATGCTTAACGACTGAGCCGCCCAGGCGTCCCATCTGATATTATTCTTATGGTTAGACTGAGGTTACTGATTTGGAGGAGGAAGACCACAGAGGCAAAATGACATTCTGAGCAAATCATATCAAAGGTGTCCATTATCAACATGACTTACTACTCTTGGTGTTAATTAAGCTTAATCATAAGGCTGAATATTACATTTTTCTACAGTAAGGTACTCTTTTTATCCCTTTCCTTACTGTACTCTTTGGAAGAAATTCCAGACTTTCTTTTCCAGTTAATAAGTGGGGAATTATGCTCCACCTCCTTGAAGGTGAAGTAACTTCAAAAAGTATCTGGAATTTTTGTACACAGGAGCTTTGTCTCTTCTACTTATTCATCATTTTTTTTTAATATCAGTATGGACTCATGCATAATATAAAATCTGATTCCATTTTTTAATGTTTGTCTGCTATAACTTTAAAGCCACACCACTCCTTTTCCCCTTATGCATCACATCTGAGGGAGCTGATAAGAAAGTCCAGAGTTCTTTTGGCTCAAGGGGGAGTTTCAAACTTTGCAAGCCTCAGTCTATAGGCCCAAACCCTCACCTGACCCTATCCCCTAAACAAAATAAAGCCCAGAGCTGGTCTCCTTTCCTGGCTCTCTCAATCCATTTTGGATCCCAGTAGGTCTCATGTATGTCATAAATGTTTTCATATCCTCTTAGCCTGAATATGGCATCATCTGTTGCAACATCCAAAACAAATTTAGATATTTGGATAATTTTTCAGCATGGGCAAAACAGTTTACTCAGAGTGGGCAAAACAATATGGATATTTATTTTATAATTTGAGGTTTGTAATCCAATACTAATATATTTATTTTCTTGCTCAAATTGTTCCAGCTTTGGCCATTGGGAGTTCCTGCATCCCTCTGACATACCTCCATTGATTTATCTTTTATTATTAATTTTTTTAGCACCCTCTTACTTTCTGACTAAAAGATTCTCCAGGTACATCTTGTATAATTCCTCTCCAAATCCTAGAAGATCCAGTTCTTTAAGAACTCAAAGAAATAGACATTATACTGTTCCAGATGCGGTACAGATACTGTATAAAAGGATATTCCTGAAACCTCCCTTCCATCTTTATGACATTACTATCATTCATTTCACTTATTCCTATGGTATGATAGCCCAATAAGTTGTTACTATCATTGCTTTAAACAGTTACTTGTACATCTATGAAGAATAAGAAAAAGATTTATTTTACCTCTATTTTTTCTTCCCCAGTGTGACAAAATCTAGCTATGTGACTTCTTTCTTTCGGACAAGATAATTCCTCAGTTTTTGTTTCCTTAGAGTATATCTACTTCTACTTCACTTTTAAAGTATAATTTCGCTAGGTATATATAATTCTAGGTTTGTGTGTGTGTGTGTGTGTGTGTGTGTGTGTTTCTCTCAACACTAAATACTTCACTCAGCTTAGCTTAATGCATGGTTACTGACAAGAAGTCCACTGTAATTCTATCTATCTTCCACTATAATTCTGCTGTTTTAGGATGTGTATTCAAAAAGAATGTGTATCCTTACTTCTCTAGGGAGTTACTTTCCTATGGCTTTTTCAATTTTTTTCTTGGTTTTTCTTTCAGTTTGGATAGGATATTCCTAAGAGTAGTTTTGATTTTGATTTTTGTTTTTATTCTGCTTGGTGTTATTTGAACTTCCTGAATATATAGTGTGGCGTGTATCATTAATTTTTGAAAGTTTTGGTCATTATTACCTCAAATATTTCTTCTGTTACAGTCCTTGTTCTTTTTTTGGTATATTAACTATGCATATTTATACTTTTTGAAATTGTACTTTGATGTCCTGTTTTTGTTTCACATTTTCTCTTTTCTTTGCATTGTCTACTCACCCATCATCAAGTTCAGACATTTCTCTTTGGTCATTTTTCAGCATACTGATGTGCCCATTAAAGGTGTTCTGTATTTTTGTTATTTTTTTCCCTAGCACTTTCCTTTTATTTGCCTCAGAGTTTCCATCTCTCTGCTTGCATTCCCTATCTGCTCTTGCATATAGTCCATATTTTACTTTAGGATCCTTAATATAAAATCATAGTTATTTTAAATTTCCTATATGATAGTTCTGACATTTTTGCCATACCTGATTCTCATGCCTATTTTGTTTTCTCAGACAGTGTTTTTTCTTCCTTTTTAAAATGCTCATCATTTTCTGGTGAAAACCAAATGTGATATATAGGAACTGATGTAAATAGGCCTTCGGTGAGAAGGTTTAGGTTAGTCTGCTTAGGAGTTTGTGTTTAATGTTTGCTATAACTGTAGATGCCAGAGGTTTCTTATTTATTTAGTGTCATTGTTTTTATTTCCCTTGTCAACTTTGGACTTCCCCTATTAAGTACTCCTCTACAAAGAATGTCTGTGTCTTTTAGATCTTTCAGCTATAATTCATTGTTAGTATACTGTAACCATGGTAAAGTGGTAAAGATTGAGGATGGACCTATGTTCTAAAATTTTATGATTAAACTTGTTTTTTAGTGTGCCTATGTTCCTTGGTGTGACTTTCACAAGGGTTTCTTAGTTTTTTCCCCATCCTGAAGTGTGAAAGGAAGGCTAAACGAAGTAGAATGGGAGAAATCTTTCCCCAGATGGAATCAAGTTCTGATAAATTCCACCCTCCCCGACCTTGGAGAGTGGGTCTTTGTTATGTAGAATGATCTGGAATATTTTGCAATGATTATTCTTATTCTCCTTCAGCATAAACATGGAAAATCTTTTCCAGCTCCTTGCTGTGAGACATGATATGGTGCCTGGAGGTAAAATCCACAAAAATATAGAGGGCCTACAAGACTGCGGTTCCCAGAAGTCTGTCATTTTCATTGTAATCTACACTCAGCTTCCAGCAATTCACAAAAATTACCACTTAACTACATTTACCAATGGCTTCAGCTGCTTCTGTTCATGTAAGTGAATCTTGGCTGTGACTCTATGAATTCACCTTAGAGTTGCCTGACTCTCCAGATTTCAGAGTGGTAGTTTGCCCTGAACCTCACTTCTCTGATGGCTAAACGAAAATCATTGATTTTTCAGTTGCTTACTATTTGCTTTTTGTAAGGATGGAAATAAACTTCCAATATCTCTGCAGGTAGGATCCATCACTAGAAGTCCAGCAAATTTGAATTTGATGTGGTTTAGTCTGGTTTTCTTTCATTTATCCTTATATTTGATTGAGTATCCTATTTCTGTGGGTTTAAAGTTTCACAAAATTTTAAAAAATACTTGATTACTGTTAATTCAAATTACATCTCCTCCCACCACTTGCGACTCTAACTGCACATATTTTTGTTTGATAGTGTCCAACAGGCCATTAATTTGTTTTTTATATTTTCTCTAAGTTCATAGCTATTTCATCTCTATCACTTTAACCAGTGAATTTCAGTTGCTTCTGAGACTGCTATCCTCTGCTATGAATCATGTTCCCTGTGCACACAGTGACTTGAAGCAGAATGCCAAGGGGTGATATGGCTCACATCATTCAACTCTCTTCTCACACAGATTACATGCATTCACTTCTGTTAGGTGGAGGAGGGTCAGTAAAGTATCCTCCACACAAAGAAGGCATTTCAAGACCAAAAAATGAAGCAATCCATTCCAAACACCTTACACAGCATTGTATTCAAAGTACCCTTTTGGTAGGGGGGTGGGGGAGATCAGGGAACAAAGGATCTGTCACTACACAGTTATTCTCTACCCCATCCAGACTTTAATCCATAAGTTTTATAGAGCAAGGGGCGTTGTGGTGAAGTCAGAGGGTAGTTATCGAAAGTGACGCCTCCTGTTGCACCACTTTAGGGAAGATCAGAAAAAGCCTTCCCACATTCTGGTCAGGGCTTACATTAACCTCCATAGGAGCTGGAAAACACAGCCCCAAGGGAGATCACTGAACAAGACTGAGGGCCAAAAGATGGAGTCAGTTTTGTGAGCATTCCTATAACTTCGTATTGCCCAATGTCTAAAGCCACATGTGTATTTCACCTAGTTGCCAAGGATTTACAACAAAAGGGTGTCTTTTAGTTCCAGTTATTCCCTCATGGCTAGAAAGAGAAATGCCTTATGTAGTTTTCCCACAACTTGTAAGTAACGTTTTTTTTTTAAAGATTTTATTTATTTATCTGAGAGAGAGAGAATGAGAGCACATGAGAGGGGGGAGGGTCAGAGGGAGAAGCAGCCTCCCTGCTCAGCAGGGAGCCCGATGCAGGACTCCAGGATCATGACCTGAGCTGAAGGCAGTCGCTTAACCGACTGAGCCACCCAGGCGCCCAACAGTTGTTTTTAAAGCTGCAACAACCTCAAAAGTGTTGTGTCGTATTTCCTCCATTTGCTATTCTGGATCATTTGTCACATTTTCTGCACTACTTTGTGTCTTGGATCTTGCCCTTCATGCACTAAATCAGCCTGACCTTCATGTCCATTTGCATTAGCTCAGATGACAAGATGAGGAAATGAGATCAGAGTATGATTTTTTTGTCCTTATGCCTCTTTAGCCTTACTTGCCACGGTCTGCATTTCTCAAATGAAGGTCAACAGGTGATGTCAGGTAGTAGTCCCTCTCCCCCTGCCAAAGGTCTTGCTGACTTGTGGCAACTGCTTCTTTCCCTTAACACTTCCCTCAGAGCAATTCCCTTTTGTAGGTTCCTGAATCAATTCCAACAAATTTGTAAATTATCACTTTATAAATGTCTTCAATTATTCTTTTTATTGTGCCAAATGGGCCTCTGATCACAAGGCTTATGACTGAAATGAGATTAAGTATTATTCTTACTTAGAAACCTACAGTGAGGAAATTAGATAATAAGCTATAGGACACATCCCCCACCCCCCACCCCGCACAGAAAAAAAAAAACAAAAAAAACACGGTATTTTTTTTAAGTCAGTCCCTTCAATGTAATATGAAATAAAAACTGGTATGTCCAATGAAGGAAAGCACAAACTACATTCCCAGCACCCTTGTTCTTGAATAACAGCCACCTTTGGTGGCAAGCTGCTTCATTATATTTTTTTCTGCATAGTATTACATTCAATTTTGTCAGGCCACATTACATGGAGTGAGAATAAAGATTTGCTGTGAAAATTTCAGGGAACAAAAACATGTGTTTTTGGTACCCTTAATTTTGAGGAAAAAGTCAAAAATAAGGATTATCTAAGGAAGAGAAAATGTACACAAATTATACTAACATATTAAAATGTAAAAAAAATACTAGAAAAGAAATATTATCATTTTAAAAAATTTCCCCTTGGAAGACACATTTTCAGCTGAAATGCAACTGAGATCCTCATTGGCATCAGCTCGTTGTTCATAGGTTTTAGAAATAAGAGTATTTACTTACTTGTAGCATGTGTTGGGGAAATTGATCACGAACATGTACCTGCCAATGTATCTGTGAGCTGGACCAGGAGGCTCCTCACCCCCTCCCTTGTCCTTGGAATGTGGGTTCCACTTGCCTTTCTTGCTCCCAGAGCTGCTTCAAAGACACAGCTTCGAGATGATGATGTGATGTTAAAAACACCTGCATGGTACACGTGACTGAGCCCAGTTAGGGCCTCTTTATAAGCTTTTAAGAATCAGTGGACAGATGTGGGATCTATTTGTCTTGCTGCAACTCCAAATCAGCCTTGTATGTAAGTTTCCTCTGCTATTTTTTAAAACTGTCATCTACCAGCCTGGAGTGGCCCCTCTGTCTTCAGATTCCCCCTGCCCTCTGCCCAGGAAAGCTCCCGAGAAAGTGCTGCCCCTACAGCATGTTTCCTTTTTTCTTATTTTTCCAAAGATTTTTTTAATTTATTTGACAGAGAGAGAGAGAGAGAGAGAGATCACAAGTAGGCAGGCAGGCAGGCAGGCAGAGGGAGAGGTAGAAGAAGGCTCCCTGCTGAGCATGGAGACTGATGTGGGGCTCAATCCCAGGACCCTGGGATCATGACCCGAGCTGAAGGCAGATGCTTAACCGACTGAGCCACCCAGGTGCCGCTACAGCATGTTTCTTAGTACACAGTGATAAAATTAAGATTTCCACTGTAGCTGACCACTACACAATTAAAATAACTGTTATTACTATTCTCTAATACTCCAGTCATCTAAAGAATTTTTAAACGTGCCATTTTTTAATAAATTTGAAGGTGTCCTTCATTTGAGAAATCTTTATAAAAATAAAAAGAAGAAATAAAAACCTATTGTGTAATCTCATCTATAAAAATGTTTCCCTTACAATATTTCATTCCCTCTTTGTATGTTACCTCAAACATTTAAAAAGTTAAGACTATTAGAGCACAAAAAGGAAAATATTCCTCAGTTTCTCAAAGAACATCTTATAAAAAGACAAACTGAGAAATTATATTACATAAAACACCTGTAATAAATTCTAAAAAAAATTTTCTTTTGTATTCAGAGTACTTTCCTACATAATACTTATTATTTAACCTATGCTATAGGAAATTACAATTGTTATAAAACAATAAGCATTATTTTAAACAAAGATATTTTAAACTTTGCACATGGAAAGAATGTGAAAAACCTAATTTTAAAAATAATTAAAAGAATATGTGAGTGTATTATGTGTTTCACCAGTGTGGTTCCAGGTCTTAAACTGGTACCAGGTAAATATTAATGTTATCCATTTATTTGCCTTGCATTTATATTTATTATGGCCCATGTAGGAGGTATCGGAAATCAGTTATTAGAGAACTAAGAAATATTTATGGCTCAAAGATTGTCTCTCAGTCAACTAATAGAAAACAGAAATTGAAAGTAATGGAGTACGTGATAAACATGATTGGCTCATAGACTAAAGGAAAAAGAATGCGTGTGATGGAAAGTTTCAGTGTGTCTGCAGTTGAGTATCCCAAAAAGCTAGGGTGGCAGCCTAAGAGCCAGATGTCAAAGACAGAAAAACTGAAGAAGATAACAAGGGTACTAAAAAAGTTTGCCCTGCTTCTCATTTCTCCAGGAAGTGTTTTGGCCGAAGGCAGACACTTAACGACTGAGCCACCCAGGCGCCCCATCATAATGACTTGGTTTTTTTGCTTTATTCATCTCATTGTTTGAATTCAGATGATCAAAGCATTGTTTTTCAATTCAGGCATTTTCAATAACTCCAGGAAGCCTGAAGAAATTTTGCTAAAATCAACAAAAATTTTGACCATTATTGACTTGCCAACATTTCCAAAGGTTTATTACAAATTTTTTTGTCTATAGAACATTTTTCTTTTTTTTTAAGATTTATTTATTTATTTGAGAGAGCGAGAATGAGAGAGAGAGAGAGGGTCAGAGGGAGAAGCAGGCTCCCTGCTGAGCAGGGAGCCCGATGCGGGACTCGATCCTGGGACTCCAGGATCTTGACCTGAGCCAAGGGCAGTCGCCCAACCAACTGAGCCACCCAGGCACCCCAACAGAAACATTTTTCTAAAACACAATCTATTTATATCTCTGCAAGTGATTATATTGTAAAAGGGCCATATTGGGATATAAAACTAAATATGTTAAGACTAAATATTATTCATTTTAATATTTTGTAAATTTTATGTAACACATATTTTGCATTTTTAAATAATTTAATACCTTCATTTAAGTTATATATGAAGAAATATTTAAAAACTGAGGTAAAACTAGACTTTTTAAAGTGTACATGCCTTTAATATTTTGCAAATATGTGTATATGCTCTAGAGGCACTGTAGCCACTAATTCACCATTTATTACTACATTATTTCACTGTATTCCATGGACAAACGTGTGTTGAATTCTTACGGTGTGCATGGTGGTTATGTGTTTGTATATGTGTATATCATAAATGTATGTAATTTATAATTCTTTCCATATTTTAGGTGCTCTGGCAAGTTCAGTAACTTCAGTTGGTAAATGTGATCATGATAAGAATGTGAAAATATAGTTCTGACAGTTATATTATAAAGGCAGAAACTAAAACACAGATGAAATTGTATATATTGATAATGCTTTGGTAATGTTGTGTCTATAGCACTGAAATACATGTTGTTTTTTAATACATAATACACATATTATCTAAAAGGAAAAGTGTAAAGTACTAGAATATGTTATATACCATGGATATGTGCATGTATTATATATATTTAATATATATTAGATTATTCAAAAATGTTTTAATGTTTTTTATAGTCCTTAGTATTGTTTACTGTACACATTTAATTGCATGCTTACCATAACTAAGGGTAAGGTTTTGATTTTCATTTTGAGGACTTATTTGGCAACCTAGATCAAGAAGAAAAATTAATAGACTAATAATACTAAAAAACTGTGACCCATTTTGAGGTCAATAATATATATCAAACAACAATTTTCTTTAAATCAATGTGTAAAATTCCAAATCAGTGCACCAAATTTAGATAGACCTACTAATCCACATAAGGCATAGTAATTAGGTCACTGGGCAAAAGTAAGAGAATCAAAAGTAGCTGGGCTTTTACTAAGGGACTACCATTTACCCTAATATCCTAATGAACCTAGCATCCACAGTGGTTGCTGGCCCTAAAATATATGCTGTGCCAAAAAGCAATAAGGCCTCCTTGTTGCCAAAGAATTAGTATGACAATCCTACTCCTGAGAATTTAGCAAACTGAATATGCTGAGGTGTTGCTTCTACTCCTCACAAAGCTGTCTAGGTGTACTGCAAGGAGTCAGATTATAGCTAACATCCTGCCCCCACCCTCCACCTGGAGTCAGATTCTGTGGAATACTATTATTACTGAAAGCAAAATTATTGTCCCACCATCCATTCAAGTCTCTCACAAGTACATCTGCTTCATGAAAATTTGATCACCAGATTCCTACCTCCAAGTAAACTTGGGGAATGTAGTATTTAGGTTGCTTGTCTCTATAATATAGGTAGATAAGCCAGGAAAGTGAAATTTGGTGTTTTATAGTCTACAGTTCTCACCATGGATTTCTTGATTTCCCAAATGGCTTTGCCTATAATCTCTTACCCTCTGAGAACCAAGACTGTTTATTTCAAATGCTTAAGACACATCATTTTCCCACTGTTCTTGCAAAATAAAGACCAACATCTTTAATGTGACCTATAAAACTCTGCCTAGTGTGTTCCTACCTTCTTCAAGGCTCTTTCCTCAGTTTTTCCCAATCTCTTTCTGTGTTGCAGCTGCTCTAGTCTTCATTCCCTTAATTATTGTTTCCCTCCTCTGTGAGGTCTATGTGTATAATGTCTCCTTTGTTTAGAAGGCCAGACCTAAGTCTACCTTTCCACTCCACTTAATAAAATTCTATCTTTCTTTCCATGCTCAGGTCAAATATCACTTCCTTGACAGATGGTAGAGTATAATATCTAAGACTGAGAGCCCTAGAGCAGACTGCCCGGTTAGAATACCGGCTCCACCACACAATCTGGTGGAGCCTTAGGCAAATTATTCAAATACTTTGTGCCTCAGTTTCTTCATCTATAATGTGGGGAAATTCATGCTATTTTCCTTATAAAATGATTGTGACTATTAAATGAATTAATACATGGTAAGGGCTTAAAAAGTAGAGCAAGCACTTGACCAAAAAAAGCAGTCAATGTGGTTATTCTAACTATTATGCTTCAAGGAAAGCATAATCTTTCCTTGATCTTATCTTGATCTATCTTGACTAGTCATTTGTTTTTTGCTTTTCCCAAAATGCACCTAGATCCATCAGAGAGGTAGTTTTACACATATTTATGCCACACTAGAAATGAAAGATTTTCAAGGGTAGCAACCATGTTGTTTTGAGTCTCAAATGGTGAAAAAAGACATGGCACATAATAGGTGCTCAATGTTTGCTGAATGAAGGGATGGAAATCAGGGTAAGAAGCTTCATCTCAAAATTTCAGTGTCTAACAACATTCACATAGTGATTTATGCTTTTATGATGTTGTGGACTTCCTACATTCCTCCATCCACAGTAGCTTTTACGACGATCAAACAAATGTAGTACTTTATAACTTCACACATTTTTTCATTCTTTTTTTTCTCTTTGCATTTCACTTTGCATTTCTATTCATGTATCTTCAAGCTCATTGATTGAGCTCTAGTCTACGGATGGGCCATCAAAGTATTCTTCATTTCTGTTATACTGTTTTTGATTTTTAGTTTTTCCTTTTGATTCTTTATCAGAGTGCCCATCTCTCTGATTGCATTACCTCTCTGATCTTGCATAATGTCTTCTTTTCGTTAAGGCTTTTACCATTTTAATCCTAATTATTTTATATTTTACAGAGACCCCAAATCTGTGTCTTATCTGGGTCTAATTCTGATTATTTGTTTTGTCTCTTCAGATATTTCTCTCTTGGCTCTTGTAATTTTTTGTTTCACTCCAGATATGAAATATTGGGTAACAGGGACTAAGGTCAATAGGCCTGTAGTGTGAGGTTTTATGTTTTCTGGGGGAGTTGGGTTGTGTTAAACGTTTTCTGTAGCGAGAGGCATCAAATTCTTCTCGTATCACTTTTCTGATATCTCCTGTTATCTTAGTGCTTCCTTAAGAATTTGTCTTTAAGTAGATCTGCCCACAGCTCTTTCAGTTGTAACCTACTGTTACTATACTGGAGTATAGGAGTGGTGGTAAGATGTGGGGATGGAAAGCATTCAGTGATCTTATAATTCAATTTTAGTCTTTAATAGACCTGTGGCCCTGGGTTATCACTCTTACAAGGGTTTCTTAGCTCCTCTTTCCTTAAGTGAGACAGCAAACCTGTTGAGGAGGGTCTGGAATCTAGAGAATGCCTTCGTCTAGGTTGGCTAAGGCTCTGGTGAAGCCTTTTAACCTTATAGGTTAATCATTGTTTAATGGAGAATGCTCTTGGTGTATTGTATTTCTTGATGATTTCTTTCTCCTCCTTTTTGCCACAGCTAAATGAGGATCTTTCTTGGCTTTCCATTGTGAGAACCTGGTGGGGTTCCTGAAGGTAAAATTCCACAGAAGTGGGGGGCCTTAGATTCTAGTTCTAAGAAATGTTTTAGTCTTGTGTTAATCCATACCTAGCCTCCAGCAAATCATCAAAATTAGGATTTAAATGTACCCAACTGTTAATTGTTCCAGTTCCTCTGGTCCAGGTTAGCTGATTTTGGCTGTGACTCAGAAGTCATTTGTTTCTCCAGAGTTTTAGGTGGTAGTTTGTCCTGAAACATCAACTCTAAGATTCAAGAAAAGTCATTGATTTTAATATTTTTATTGTTTTTTCTAATCATAAAAACGATTGATACTTTACCTGTCAAAGATGGAACTGGAAGTTTAATGGCTTTGTAATTTTATTTTATTTTTATTTTTTAAAAGATTATTTAGTTATTCATATTTATTTGCTAATTAGAGAGCACACAAGTGGGAGGGGCAGAGGGAGAAGGAGGGAGAATCCCAATCCCCAATCCCTGACACAGGGCTCCATATCAGGACCCTGAGATCAGGACCTAAGCCAAAACCATGAGTCAGGTGCTTAATGGACTGCACCACCGCGTGATCCCAATGCCTTTGTAATTTTAAATATACTTGAACATCAGTTTCTTATCCCATATTCCCTCAGTTATAGGAAATATCTATTGATTTTCTACCTTGTAAAATGAAACTATTACTGTCTTCCTTCTACTACTTTCATTTCCCAACATAGTAAATCACTTACATATTAAATAAATCTGCATATGGTATATATGAAATGCACTACTATGTATGCCTATGAGAGCAAGAATTTTTGCTTTGTTATGATTAACTACTAAGTCCCTAACACCAAGAGGAATATCTGAGATACAGTATTAATTAATATTTACCTAATATTAATTAAATTAATTAATATTTATTTAATAAGTGAATGAATCTAAAGACAACTAGTTGTACCATCAAATAGCTGGCAATGTATTATAAGAAATGAATAAAATAATTAATTATTTTAATTTATTCATTAATTATGTTTCTGATTAGTTTTAAAAACTAAAAGAGGGGCACCTAGGTGACTCAGGTGGCTAAGGGTCCAATTCTTGATTTCAGCTCAGGTCATGATCTCAGGGTCTGAGCCTCTGGGCTTGGAGCCTGCTTAAGATTATCCCTCCCTCTCCTTCTGTCCCTCCCCCACCTTAAAAAAAAAGGAAAAAGAAAACTTTGACTGTTTTAACTAATATAATAGAAATTGTTGCCAGATTTCCTGAAGATATATTTTAATTAGTTTTACTGAAGTGTAATTCACATGTAGTAAAATTCACCCTTTTTTGTGCACAGTTCCATGAATTTTGACAAAATTATACAGTAGCGTAACAATCACAATGGAGATATAAAATACTTCCATCACCCCAAATAGTTCCCTTGTGACCTGTTGCAGTCAATCCCCCCTTTCACAACCAGCCCCTTGCAATCACCATTCTAATTTCTATCATAGTATATAACTTCTATTAGAATGCTTTTGAAAAAGACAGTGACTGCTATTAATAATAATAGTGGGAAAATATGTGTAACCTGAGATTGTATTGAGCAAACATTTTCCATGTTAAGAGTTTATATTTATCAGCAGGAAATAGAAACTACTGAAAGTTAATAGCACAGAAATATAATAAATAGTTATAACTTAATATGATTAAATAAGTAGTAGGGAGGATAAGAGACAGGCAGGGACGATCAAAGATTAAGAAACCAGTTAAGTAGCTATTATCATATTTTTGTTAATGAGAGCCTGAGGAAATGGATCAGCAATATATTTCAAATGCAGAATCAATAGGAAAGTCAATTTCTTGTATTTTAGAGGCACAAGACATGAGTTGTTAGAAATGATTCAGAAGTTTGTGACTTGAATTAAGACAAACTAACCTAAATTAATAGTGACATGGATTAAAATGGAGATATGAGATGATAAATCAGTTTGAAAACCTAAATTATGGATTAATCTCTGTGTGTTTTTATTTTGTTTCATTCTGTTTGGGTTTTAGTTTTTTGTTTTCAAATGTAATGGGTTACTTACTAAGTATACTTAAAAATGTGGAGGCTATGTAATTGATGAATCACTAAATTCTACTCCTGAAACTAATATTATACTATATGTTAACTAATTAGAATTTAAGTAAAAATTTGGAAGCAAAAAAATGCAGAGGCTTACTCAAATGAAAATAAGGTGATGCATAATCAGTTCTAGGTTAGAAGATAACACTCAGATCTATGAATGGCTTATTATTTAGTGCTTTCCCTGTTTTCCTATATGGGTAGGGGGCACTTTCTTTAAGGCTGCATTTTTTTAACTTCTTTCTTTTATTTGTTATTTTCTTTCCAAGTTTTCATTTAAATTCCAGCTAGTTTGAACATACAGTGCAATATTAGTTTCAGGTATAGAATAACATACAACACCTGGTGCTCATAACAAGTGCCCTCTTTAATACCCGTCACCTATTTAACCCATCCCCCTGCCCACCTCCACTTTGCTTACCATCAGTTTGTTCTCTATAGCTAAGAGTTTGTTTCTTGGTTTGCCTCTTTTTTTACCCATGTTCATTTGTTTTGTTTCTTAAATTCCACATATGAGTGCAATCATACGGTATTTGCCTTTCTCTGACTGACTTATTTAGTTTAGCATAATACTCTCTAGCTCCATCCATGTCACTGCAAGTGGCAAGATTTCATTCTTTTTTATGGCTGAGTAATATTCCATTGTGTGTGTGTGTGTGTGTGTGTGTGTGTGTATACCACCTCTTCTTTATCCATTCATCAGTAAATGGACATTTGGGCTCTTTCCATAATTTTGCTATTGTTGATAACACTACTCTAAACATCATATGCATGTGTCCCTTCAAATCAGTATTTTTGTATCCTTTGGGTAAATAGCTAGTAGTGCAATTGCTGGCTCATAGAGTAGGCTGCATTTCTTTAACTGAGTTTAGCTAGGAATGTTTATTTAGTTTAGAGCCTCTGAGACCCTGCATTTCCTTAAATAACTGCATTTGTATTTTGCATTTTTGTTAAGCTTTGGCTACTTATAGTGTACCTTTTCATAATTATAGACCTCAACTATAGTTGAGGGAAGAAAGATTCTTTACCACAATTCTAATTATTGTTCTAGGTCTCTCTAACTCTGACTTCAAGATAGTTGGTAAGCTTGAATGATTGTATAGTTTTTAGAGTGAAAACTGCCTAAGGGTTAAAAATAAAATATTAGATGAGAGATAACACCTTTGAGAAATAAAATGCTTCCCTTCCACTCTTGATAAAAATCCTAAATATTTTGGCAATTTAGCACAGTGACTGGCATATAGTGGGTATGCAATACATGTCTGCTGAAGGGAGAAAGGGAGGAAGACCAGTAACAAGTAAGAAAGTAAAATGGGCAGAGTCTAGTGAAAAAAGTGCATAGTGAATATTATAAAATTATGTACAAATTATAAATAAAAAGTTATTTCATTTGATTTGTAATTATATGTTAAACACTATTTTATTCCACGACCTGTAAAAATGATTAGGCACTTTTTGTCTATTTTTAATTGAAAAAATCCTTTAAAAATTCTCCAAACAAAACAATTTAATAATAAACAGTATTAGAAATTAGAGAATAGCTTCACTATTAAAGAAATTAGCCTAATTCACTTATAAAGTTCCAAGTAGATCAATTAGAAGAAAATGATAGACCCATTCTACCTATGTAAACACTAAATATGATTCTAATAGTCTATGGTTTCCATTGTCAATGTTTTTATAGCACATTGGAATAGTGATGTTAAATCATGATGACTACAGTTATTATTGTATTGTGAAAAATCATGGTGACAACTTGAGTTAGGAAGGGAAACAGTGTGGGGTTTATTGCTCTTCTCAATGTTTCTACAAAAAGAGTGAAGTTGAATTTACTAAACAGAAGAAACATCAAAAATTGGTGGGCAATGGACTTTGTTTATAATCAAGAATGAATTCAGACAGGGGCTGAGAAAGTCTAATGCCAGTGAGTAGACATGTGATAGCATACATTTCTCCTTTTCCTGAAAATGATTTAAATAAGTATTTATATAAGGCAGGGACATGAATAAATTTACTTTATGATTCTGCCCAGAACCTAGATTTTGAAAATTCAATGCCCTGTGGTGAGATATATAGAAAAGGAAAAGCAGATTTGTCTATAATAATTGCCTATTCAAATTAGAATTTTTAGTACTTGATGGACAAACAGATGAATTTATATTAAGAAAGCTCATCTTTCAGTTACAAATTTCCCAGTTATGAGCATATAGAATCAGTTGGACTGTACTGAGCTTAAAAGAAGCATTTAGAATTCTGATCTTGGGAGTAGATCCACTCAAATCCTCTTTTGCACCCAAATAGGAAAAAAAAAAAAGGTATTGTAAAATTACCTATTGCAAAAAGCAGTTTCCAGTATTTATGACCTCCATCACATTCACACAGTATAACTTTGTTTTGAATTTTTACTGTTTATACTGTTTCTGAGTAAATTAATCTTTTTGATGGTTCAAAGCATACTTGTTAAAATTTATTCTCATGATTATATATGACATTCTGATATAAAGATGTATTTTTTTTTCAGCTAAGTTTAAACACTCAAGGAAAATTGTAAAAGAAGAAAAAAGATGATCATTGATTTTTACAGGACATTGTTCTTAATTTTTTGACAATATGTATATACAAATCTAACATAAAAAATGCTGAAACTGTCCAATAAATACATACATACATAGATGGAATAATGTTTTCCTGTGATTTTAGTCTTTAAAGCAGCAAAAGGGAGTATATTTTTATTCTGAATTTCAGTTGCCTGAGTATAATTATTTCTGTGTGAAATATTATCAGACTTGACCACCCATATCTAACAAAATAAAAGTAACAATACAGGTAATGGAAACAAAAGGTTGTCAGAGTTGTATTTTAATTTTGCATTGAAAACCAGTTAAAATGTTTTAAAATGTCAAAAATCTATTAATCATATAATTTTTATTTTTCTATTTTAATGATTATATATTCTATTATTAATTTTAGTAGAGTAACTCATTAGCTTAAGACCTTATATGTTAAGAATTGAAAAAAAACCTCTTAAAAGATCAGAAATAAAATGTGTTTAATTTTTTAAATTAATTGTCATTCTCATTAGAATAAGGAACAGTATATCCGTCCTTGTATTGGCCTTAAAAATTAACTGAAAATATTGATTTTATTTTATAATGGAAACTTTTGACCGTCTAATATATATGACAACTATTAGAAACAATGAGGAAAACTAGTAACCTATTGACACTGAACATATATTTTAGGGTACAGAGAAGGACAGAAAGCACATACAAAAACAAATGAACTAGTCTGACCAGAGGAAAACAGTAGAAGTCAATGACATCAGTGTCCATAAACATAAAGTTTAATTGAATGAGTAATAGATGTATTTATTTTAATCTTCCTATCCAGACTAATATTTAAAATGTGCTACTCAAATGCAATGCATGCTCTAGCAACTTGAGAAATAGGAAAAATTTTTGATACCATCAAGTCATTACATTACCATCTGCTTTTCACAGGATTCCCTACTCACTATCAATATACCAGCTGTTCGTGTGCCTCAGAAATTTGTACTTTTACCTCAAGTCTCAAATCAAAATCCATCTCATTTATAAAGTCTTGCATAAACTCCCAAAAGATATTTAAGGGTAGGTTTTTTTTAATACTCCTACTGTATTTTAAAATATATTTTCACTATAACAAATATACTTTTTAGTAATCGTTTGGGATTTGAGTAGATGTCTAGGTGGCTGTTAGATTCTAAGTGTCTGTAATGGATGAGAATGTCTTGTTTACTTTGTACTTCCAGGCCTGGTATACATAGTAGATGCTCAACACCTATTGATTTAGATGAGTAATTTAATCCGATTCAAACACCGTTTTGAATAATAGGTTTATAGAGTGATTACAGGTCATGAGAATGGAAAATTCTGAGTAATGTACCAAGGATTTTGAAACTTATGAAAGTAGGCTCTATTTCAGAAGGGAGAGGAGAAGCCTAGACTATCATGAAAGCACTGATTGTTTTTCTCTACTCCCTGGATAAAATGAAATATATGGCTTCACCTATGGAAATAATAGAAACATTTTCCTAGTAGGAACGAATATTTATAGTGTACTAGTGAAAAGAGTTACATAAAAATATCTGTGTGGAGGGGCGCCTGGGTGGCTCAATTGGTTAAGCATCTGACTCTTGATTTCAGCTCAGGTCATGATCTCAGGGTTGTGAGATAGAGCCCCAAGTTGGGCTCCGTGCTTAGCAGGGAGTCTGCTTCTCTCCCTCTTCCTCTGCGATGCGTGTTCTCTCTCTCTCTCTCTCCAAAAATAAATAAATCTTTTAAAAAATATATCTATGTAGAAAATAAACTATGCATGACATTTCTAAATTTAATTATTTGTAGAGACATTAAATATCAATATACTATTAAAACAGGTCATACCTTTTCTAATATCTCATTTCTATATACTAATTTGTTGACATGTATGTTTTCTTCTTTGTTCAAATTATAACACACTGGCCCTTGTTACTGGAGTTAATTGTAAATCAATGATGGACCTTTATATAACTTCAGGTATGTGGAACAAATAGAAGAAATCGCTTTTAAAATGGTAGCATTTCTATTCACTTTCCCAATTCTTTTTTATTTTGGTAAATTAAGGATCTGAATTAATCATATAATTATCTTGGGTGAATAAACTGGAGTAAGAAAATAATATTCTTATGCTACATTATAATTGCCTTCACCTATTTTACTGAGGCAAACTTGTTCAATGGGAACAAAACAAGTTCTCCCATAAATAACTATTTTTACTGGTATGCAAACACTATGACAAAGAGAACAAAGCAATACTCAAGAGCGTGCCATTGAGTATGCCTATGAGCAATGCAATCCATTAATGTGCTTTCTATTTTGGAAAACTTTTCTGTGAAACTTCTTTTCACTTTTTTAAAAATTTTTTATTGTTATGTTAATCACCATATATTACATCATTAGTTTTTGATGTAGTGTTCCATGATTCATTGTTTGTGCATAACACCCAGTGCTCCATGCCGAATATGCCCTCTTTATTCTTTTCACTATCTTGAATGAAATGCCCATAAGTGTATTTTTTTTCTTATAACAATATAAACCTACAATTTTGTAGGCAGCTTATTATACCAAAAATATTTGTCTCTTTTTTGAAGGTGAAATTCAAAGGTCTGCATTCTTTTAAGAATAATCAATCTCTTTAAAGTAAATCCAAGATTGTTGTTTTTTTCTTTTAAAACATTACAAAAACCTTAAAAGGACTTATATGACAGCCAAAGAAGACTTCTGAAATAGAGTTGTAAAAGAAAAGCTACTTGAAGTGGCTACTGAGTTTCACTTACGTTATAGCACTAGTAGATGTGAAATCTGGTCCTTAAAAACAAACAAACAAAATGACAGGTAGGTATAGTTACCTTACGACTACCCGATTAAAAAAAATAGTATCAGAGAAATCAAGTTAAAAAGCTGCTAAACTGGTAATTATACCAAATTTTGTTTGTTCTTATAGCCCTATTCTATATTCATGCCACTTCCTAGACCATGACAATGTCCTAGGAACACAGCGTATGAAATGATTGTTAAAGACAAGTGAAATATTTATATTCCCTAATCTACAACTTTTAACGTAGTAAGTATTATTTCAAGCATAAAGATCAATTGTTCCCATTCAGAGAGGCTTATATTATATGGGATATTTTTTATTAAAAATATGTTCCTGAGAAAGAATTAATAATTGTAGTTTAAAATTTTCAACATTTAATTTATTTTTATGATAAATATTAGAAGTTATGATAAAATACCTTCTCATTATGCAATAAAATACAAGTCATTCCTTCATCCTCATCCTGAGGTCCTGGGTCTTCGTCTTTATTTTACATATTGTGTTTGTATACAGAATTATCTTTGTCATGGTAGTCTATTGTATTAATTTATCAAAAATAATTCAGCGCTGTGAATTGTGTAAGACTGATGAATCACAGACCTGTACCTCTGAAACAAATCATACATCATAATTTAAAAAAAGAAGAAAAAGAAGATAGCAGGAGGGGAAGAATGAAGGGGGGAATCGGATGGGGAGACGAACCATGAGAGACGATGGACTCTGAGAAACAAACTGAGGGTTCTAGAGGGGAGGGGGTGGGGGGATGGGTTAGCCTGGTGATGGGTATTAAAGAGGGCACATTCTGCATGGAGCACTAGGTGTTATACGCAAACAATGAATCGTGGAACACTACGTCAAAAACTAATGATGTAATGTATGGTGACTAACATAATAAAAAAAATTCAGAGCTTTTATTTTTCAACATAAAACACAAATAGAATCTTATCCTTTATCTACCTTTTGACTGTGTACAACTCTTAAATATATAGACTGCCAGGAAAATTCTTTTTTTTTTTTAAGATTTTATTTATTTGACACAGAGAGAGAGAGCACAAGTAGGCAGAGCAGCAGACAGAGGGAGAGTGAGAAGCAGACTCCCTGCTGAGCAGAGAGCCTGATGCAGGGCTCAGTCCCAGGACCCTGGGATCATGACCTGAGCCAAAGGCAGACACTTAACTGACTGAGTCACCCAGGTGCCCCTGCCAGGAAAATTCTTTAACTTGTTTTTGGAGTCAGAGTCAGGGCCATGGAAAGTTAACAAAGGGAGTGACATTTGAGTGAATATGAGAATTATAACTGATAAAGCAAAGAGAAAAGAACACCTTTGGTAAGAGAATAACAAGGCTTGAAATTTTATTAGTGCACAGAAATTTCATAGGAAATAAAGCAGTTCTTGTGTGGTTATAATAAACACTATAGGGGCTGGGCATGGAGGAACAGAGTTAATATCATAAGAATAGAAACATAGGCTGGGGTCATATTGAGAAGGTCATAAATACTTGGAGATTTGAGTTATCTACTACAGTCAATAAGGAAACATAAAATTCTTTGAGTATAAAACAAACATTTTAACATTAGTGTCTAGAAAAGTTCATCTTAACAATGGGTGTATAGGAAGAACTGAATGGCGAAGGGACCACTGAAAAGCAAATAATAATTTCAATAATATAATCAATATCTGTGGAGGAAAAGAGGAGGGGAAATGTAAAAGACACTGTTAAGATAATTTTGACAGAGTTCAACTTCCCATTATGTGGGTGTTAAAAAGTAATTTAAAATGACTGTGCTGTTGGAGGATAGTTGGCAAAGAAGATATCAATCTCATGATATTACATATTGTACATTTTGTGTTGATAGTGGTTCAGCCATTACAACATAAAGCCTCTATGTTTATAGCAGAAGGGGAAAAAGAACTAGAGCATCCCACAGGGGTTTTTCAAAGTTTTAGACTGAAAAAGACACAATTTACTTCCAACGTATTTCCTAGGCCAGAAACAATCAATTGGCTCCACCTAATTATAAGGGGTTTGGGAAGTTTCCCTTCTGCACAGGAATAAATGGAGAACCAGATATTTGTGATTATTATTAGTAAAGTTGGCTACAAACCAAGGGGTTTTCATGAATAAATACAAATATACATCACATCATGATATATTTAAGTTAAATATTGTTTGAAAATCCAGCAGTCTTAATGAGAGCTGCACTATGGAGTTAGGAGACTGTGGAGTTAGAATAAGCCAAAATAGGACACATACATATAAATACATATACACATACCCACATATTTATACATACATATATATGCATATGTATATATATAAAATATACATGCTATTATATATTATACATTAGTACATATTTTATATATACACAATATTATATATATTATATGTGTGCACATATATATACATACATTAATGACATATACAATGAACTGCGTTATATAGAGATAGGGAATGGAAACATTTCCAGAAAAACAGGAAATTTATAAAAAAAAATTAGTAAGTAGTGATATTAGCAATATTTTGTTCCCTCAGAGTCTGATGGTTTGAATCTCAGAGTCTGATGTTAATAGCGTGTGACTCCATTTATTATCTGGGAATTCTGCATTTTTCTCGGAGGGTATGTTTTGAATTTGTATATGTAGCCTTCTTCTGGATATATTTTGCATATTTGTTGAGGAATTTTCAGTGGCTCTGGTAGGTGGTTTAACCATGTTGTGTATCAATATCAATTGTGGAGATTCAAGAGTTAAAGAAAAAAATAGATATAAATATGTCATTATCATTATTATCATCATCATCATCTACCTCTCTTATTATCATTATCATCCTCTATCTCTATACTTCTGTCCATATGTCCACCTATAAAATCTGTGAATGAGGAAGTAGAAAGTGAGTCACTCTTAGTTACTTAGCTATCTTAACTAGAAGTCTATTTGCCTTTGTTTTGAATGTGTTTAAAATATTTTCATAAATTATCAAAGGTAAAGTAAAATATTTTAAAATTTACATCAGTCAATTTGGGGGGGCTGAATTATTTTACTTATTAACTTGTTTTCAAATATTTAATTTTTATATAATTATTTCAATTAACATTATAATTAAAATACATAAATCTTTTTGTTTCCATAGTTTAGTGAATGTCTACATTAGATTCCTAGAAGTTGAAATAGTTGTCAATATATATCAAAGATAAATATTGTCAAGGTGTTTGTCAAAAAAATAATTCTAGGGGCTCCTGAGTGGCTCAGTTGGTTAAGTGACTGCCTTCGGCTCAGGTCATGATCCTGAAGTCCCGGGATCGAGTCTCGCTTCGGGCTCCCTGCTCAGCAGGGAGTCTGCTTCTCCCTCTGACCCTCCCCCCTCTCATGCTCTCTCTCTCTATCTCATTCTCTCTCTCTCAAATAAATAAAATCTTTCAAAAAATCCTATAAAAATACATTAAATTTGGAATAAAATCAATTAAAAGGCATATCTACATCATAATATGTCATAATTACTGATACTTTTCTAAAGAATTAAATACTTTCATACTGGGTAAATGTAAAGGAATATTCATCTTAAGTAATTTCTATCTACAGATGTTTTATCCTTTTGGCTATTTGACTCCTTGGAATTAGAGATTATTCTCATGGTAGAAAAGTTGCAAACTGATTTCTAAAGTGACTAATATAGTGAAGGGATACTGAAATATAATTATTGCAATGTTTAAATAAGACCTTAACTTGATGCTTCCCAGTGGAAATATTAAGCATTTTGAATATGCTCATGTGCAGATATAAATACAAGGGGAAAGGAGAGAGAGAAAGAGAGAGACAAACCAAGAAACAGACTCTTAACCATAGAGAACAAACTGATGGTTGCCAGAGAGGAGGTGGGTGGGGAATGGGCGAAATAGGTGATGGGGATTAAAGAGTAAACTTATCACGATAAACACTGAGTTTTGAATAGAACTGCTGAATCACCATATTATGCACCTAAAACTAGTATTAACTATACTGGAATTAAAAAAAAATAAAAAACACAATAAATCATTGCAAAAAGTTAAACATTCTAATATGTTAATTTCAAGTTGGAGTTAATAACCTGAATATTTTGAAAAAGAAGCAGAGAAAAGTGGAAGAAAATCACAAGAAATGAAGTTATAAAAATCTATATAAAGTAGACTTTCCAGGAACCAGGAAGAATATAAAATAATTTAGCTCAAGATAGTTTAGTTCTGTATGGATGGAATCCATTAATTCAGCAACAAATGATTAATCATCTAGTATAACATTTGGTTTTGTATATAATACAGTTAATGACTATGAATTAAACAGTAGCCCTGATTCTATAATCTCACCCCATAACAACTGGCAAATGAAAACACTGTTTTAGGAAAGGATGCAAAATTATACAAGGTAAATGTTGTTATTAGTTTATTATGGTAAAACTGTAAATTCAATTAGGATTCTGATAATTAATAAAAGACTATTTGTAAAAACCACTATATTATATGCTTCATGTGTAAGTCTTTAATGTAAAGAGCAATATAACAAATTGCTCTGTTTTCCATTAATTTTGTTTTTATAAAATATTGCCTGAAAAAGAAAAACAATTATTGGGAATTTCACAACCAAAAAATTATTTAATTAACCCTATCTATTCTATGTGCTATAGAAATATTCCTCACTCTTCAAGCTCAGTTTCATTTCCAGTTAAATATTATTTTAATTCATTCATTCAAATCATTCACTCAGTCATTCAATAAAATTTGAAAATATTCTATATAAAAGGCCCTTTTTGGATCTTGGTTATTATGGTGAGAATGCAACATGAACATAGTCATTGCTCATATGGATCTCAGAGTATGTGGAAAAATCTATGCATGTTTGGGAGGCAATGCAAATAAAGTTTTTGTGTGCACAGTATTCAAGGAGTTTGGCTTTTAAATCCTTTACTACAAATATTCAAGTGGAATTGAATGCCTATACCTAACATCTTCTCAAGCTGTTTACCTATTGTGCTATAAAAAAATGCATTACTGAAAATATGCTCCAAATCCTCAGCTTTCTATAAGACTAGGCTTTAACTGGTGCTGGAAAGACAAATGGTATCAACCAGTATACTAGGTGAAAAACTGATAAGAACAACTACTTCTTCATAATATTTAAAATATCTCTATTATTTACAAAGATAGCCAGAGATAGAGATGACACTCAAAACTTACCACCTCAGTGGATACCTAGATGGGTAAACTGAGCAAAGATGTGACAGAGTAGATATTTATCCTCAGTCCTGAAACTGGAGAAGGAGGCAGAAGGGAAAAGAAATGGAAAGGGAGAAGATCATCTTTAAAACTATTTGGTCAATTAATCTTTGACAAAGCAGGAAAGGATGTCCAGTGGAAAAAAGATAGTGTCCTCAACAAATGGTGTTGGGAAAACTGGACAGCTACATGCAAAAGAATGAAACTGGACCACTTTCTTACACCATTCACAAAAATAAATTCAAAATGGATGAAAGACTTAAGTGTGAGACAGGAATCCATCAAAATCCTAGAGGAGAACACAAGTAGCAACCTCTGTGACCTCAGCTCTAGCAACTTCTTACTACCCATGTCCCAGGAGGGAAGGGAAACAAAAGCAAAAATGAACAACTGGGACCTCATCAAGATAAAAAGCTTCTGACAACTACCATATGATCTCACTTACATGTGGAATCTAAAAAAAAAAAAAAAATGAATTCATAGATAAAGAGAACAGATTGGTGGTTGCCAGATACATGCGGGGGGCAGCAAGTGAAATGTGTCAAGGTACAAAGGTCAAAAAGTGCAAACATCTAGTTATAAAATGAGTAAGTCACAGGGATGGTACGTGCAGTGTTGGTGACTATAGTTAATAGTCACTATATTACTGTACTGTATATTGATAGTTGCTAAGAAACTAGATCTTAAAATTCCTCACCACAAGAAAAAAAGTATTAACTATGTATGGTGATGGATGTTAACTGGACTTATTGTAGTGATCACTTTGCAAAATACACAAATATTGAGTCATCATGTTGTATACCTGAAGTTAATATAATGTTATATGTCAGTTACATCTCAATAGAAAATAAAACATGACCCCCCCCCCCCCCCACACACACACACACACACACCACACTAAAAAGCTTCTGCACAGCAAAGGAAACAATCAACAAAACTAAAAGGCAACCAACAGAATGAGAGAAGATATTTGCAAATGACATAGCTGATAAAGGGTTAGTATCCAAAAATCTATAAAGAACTTATCAAACTCAACACTCAAAAAAGAAATAATCCCGTTAAGAAATGGGCAGAAGACATGAACAGATATTTTTCCAAAGAAGACCAACAAATGGCCAATAGACACATGAAAAGATGCTCAACACTCGGCATCAAGGAAATACAAATCAAAACCACAATGAGATACCACCTCACACCAGTCAGAATGGCTAAAATTAACCACTCAAGAAATGATAGATGTTGGCGAGGATGCAGAGAAAGAGGAACCCTCTCAGACTCTTGGTGGGAATTCAAGCTGGTGCAGCCACTCTGGAAAACAGTATGGAGGTTCCTCAAAAAGCTGAAAATAGAGCTACCCTACAACCCAGTAATTGCACTACTAGGTATTTACCCAAAGGTATAAATGTTGTGATCTGAAGAGGCACCTTCATCCCAATGTTTATAGCAGCAATGTCCACAATAGCCAAACTATGGAAAGATCCCAGATGTCCATTGACAAATGAATGGATAAAGAAGATGTGGTCAATGGAATATTACTCAGCCATCCAAAGGAATGAAATCTTGCCATTTGCAATGACATGGATGGAACTAAAGTGTATTATGCCAAGTGAAATAAGTCAATCAGAGAAAGACACTTATCATATGGTCTCACTTATATGTGGAATTTAAGAAACAATACAGAGGATCATAGGATAAGAGAGGGAAAAATAAAACAAGATGAAATCAAAGAGGAAGACAAACTATAAGAGACTCTTAACCATAGGAAACAAACTGAGGGTCGCTGGAGGGGAGGGGGTAGGGAATGGGGTAACTGGGTGATGGGGGTTAAGAAGGCCACATGATGTAATGAGCACTGGATATTATATAATACTGATGAATCAATGACCTCTACATCTGAAACTAATAATACATTATATGTTAATTAATTGAATTTAAATTAAAAAAAATTAAAAAATAAGCAAAAAACCATCATATGGAATAAATTATACTGACACAAAGGTTTGTATTCTTCTTAATGTAGCCAGATTCATTTAAGCAAAGGCCAAAAGCATCTTTATATTAAAACCATGTAGATGGGTGTGGTATTTTGAAATGAAAAAAAGAAAAATAAATTTAAAAAAAGGAGTGACAAAACAGATGGAGGGGTTATCATTATCATAGGTGTTAGAGAAATGGAAGAGTCGAGGGGGTGAGTAATGAGATGGGAATAGATAGAGCAAACTATCCATATTCCAGTGATTTTTATCTCCTTAACCCCGATAAACTCTGGGATCTCTTTTTAAGTTCCGTGAAACAGGTCTTTTCTATTTATAATATTTTCTATTTATAAACTAATTTCTTATTTATAATCTTTTCTGTTTATAAACTAATACTCGAGAGTGATAGGGCTACTTCTGCAGAGGCTATGAACAACAAAAACTGATGCAAAATTTATTCAATTCTTGTTAGAAAATTAAGTTAGTCTTACAGAAGAATGACAATTGATTCTAGATTAATTTAAGGCTTTATACAACTCCAATATATCTTTAGAAAGTACTTAAGGAAATGATTTATTATATTGGTTGATGACTGGTATTGATTAAAGAAATTAAATCTTTGACAATTCACATATTTTGTCAAGAAAAGCAAGCTCTTTCTAATTACGTGTATATAAATTTAAAAAATTCATGTGAAAAGCTAGGAAGCTTCAAGACCATTCATAAATACATAAATTCATTTATTTATTTAACAAAAAAATAAACATATCTACCATATGTCAGGTATTACTTTAGTCTCTAGGAAAGGGGCAACATTTTGAAGAGAAAAAAAATAATTTCACTATTGTTTTTATTTCTAAAAGTGTTATATAGAGATATATAATTTACATGTTAATATGATGCACTCAGTCAATATATGTTCACCAGAAGTGGCATTGTTGAATCATATGATGATTCTATTTTTTACTTATTTGAGGAATCACCATACTGTTTTCTGTAGTGGCTGTGCCATTTTATATTCTAACCAACAGTGCATAAGAGCTCCAATTTCTCCATATTCTAACAAACACTTACTATCTTGTTTGTTTTATTTATTTACTTAATAGTAGCCATCTTAATGGGTGTGAGATAGTATCTTATTGTTGCTTTGATTTCCATTTCCCTAATGATTAGTGATGCTGAACATCTTTTCATGTGTTTATTGGCCATTTGTATATTTTCTTTAGAGAAATATCTATTCAAGTCCTTTGCCCATTTTTCAATAAGGTTGTTTGTTTTATATTTATTTGTTCTATAGCTTTAATGTGGTGCTGGCTACATGCCTCCATACATCTATAAAAATTCATTAAACTTCACACTTAATTATGGCGAAATTTACTGTATGAAAATTATAGTCCACTAAACTATATTATACAAGATAATTATTATATAAACATATTTCAAAAACAATATAGGGATGCCTGGGTGGCTCAGTCGGTTGAGCGTCTGCCTTTGGCTTGGGTCGTGATCCCGGGGTCCTGGGATCAAGTCCTGCACCAGGCTGCATGCTCAGCGGGAAGCCTGCTTCTCCCTCTGCTTGTGCTCACTTGCTCTCTCTCTCTCTCTCTCTCTCTGACAAATAAATAAATAAAAAATAAAAAATAAAAAACAATATAAAATAAATAAAAGGGTAATTTTACTACTGAAGAGATATGAATGGCAAATTAGCATGTGAAAACACCTCAAATTATCCATCTTTAGAGAAATCAAGATTCAAACCACAGTGCAATACCGGTACATACCCTTGAGTGATAAAATTTAAATGAGTAACAATACAAAGTACAGAGAAGCTATGAAGCAACTACAACTCTTATGCATATGGAGGCAAAATGGCATAGCCACTTTGGGGTGCATGGATGGTTAAGCGTCTGACTTCGGCTCTGGTCATGATCCCAGGGTCCTGGGATCCAGTCCCACATCTGCCTCCCTGCTCAGCAGGGAGTCTGCTTCTCCCTCTCTACCGCTCCCCCCCTGCTCATGCTCTTTCTTGCTCTTCTCTCTCTTAAATAAATAAGTAAATAAATAAATAAGTAGACAAATAAATAAATAAATAAATAAATAAATAAATAAATAAATAAATAAATAAAATCTTTAAGAAAATGATATAGCCACTTTGAAACATAGTTTGGATGTTTCATACAAAGTTAAACCTTCATTTCCCATTAGCCCCAGCCATCCCACTCATAGATATTTACCAGAAAGAATAAAAATATTTGGTCATACGAAGACCTATACAAGAATGTTTATAGCAGCTTCGTTTATAAAAGTGAATACAGGATCAACCCAAATATTCATCAACTGGCGAATAAATAAATACATTGTGAATATCTATATGATGAAATTTTATTCAGCAATAAAATCAAGTGAAATATAGATATATGCAAAAGCATTAATGAATCTCAAAAAATATGCTAAATGAAATAAGTGTAAATGCTGTATGATTCCTTTTAAATGATGTTCATTTATATCCAAAATTATGCAAACACTTCAGATAAGTGGGTGTCAGAACCTTAGTGTAAGATTACCAGGGTTAAAGGAGAAGTTGTGAAATAAGTATAAAGTTCTTTATTTTGACAATGGTGGTGGTGATTATATGATTATGTCCCTTATCAAAAATCAGTGAACAGTATAGATACAGACTATTCAATTTATACCTCAATAAACCTGACTCTAAAAATATATACTACACAACACACAAACAAATGATATGCCAGACAGTGGTAAGTGTTCCACAGAAAAATGAGATAGATGAATTCTGTGGGTGTGTTTGTGTTTTCATTTGTCATGGAAAGTATGTTGGCAAGTTAAAATATTATGAATTAGAAATTCATCTGAGAATATAATTAGTAATATTATAGATATTGGTTATTATGCCTATTAGAGGAATAGGTAGAAGGCTCTACTGAGGCAGAAGGGTCAGCAAAGATGCCCACGTGATTGGTGCAGAATGAGAAAGGTAGGAAAATGACAGTACAGAGATAAGGAGCTAGGTTACCTAAGATTCCAAGGTAATTTTAAGATTTTGGCTTTTCTCTGAATGAAGTAAAAGGCTATCAATAGATGGAAGGGGTAGCTCTATGAAAAGATTACTGTTTTAAAAAGACTCTTCTGGCTATAGTTTAAGGATTAGGCTGGAGGGAGCAAAGGGCAGGAAAAGGAAAATCCTTTAGGAAAACATTGCCTTAATTAAAGCAAGTGGGACTTGATTATGAAGGAACGGATCATGATGATTTTCTGTTAAAGTAGTGGGATTCTTGATTTTTTTTTTTTTGACATAACACTGAGAATTTACTGTGGGGTTGATTGTGAGGCATGTGAAAACAAAGACTCATGGTAATTTCAATTTTCTGGATATAAGGAACATGTAAAAGGGTAAGGGAGATTACTGAAGAAGTAGATTGGAATTGTATTAAAGGATAGAATGTGATTTTGACAGTTCAAATTAGAAATATGTATCAGGCTTCCAAGAGGAGACTTTAAGTAGGTGATTGGAAATTTTGATCTGGGTTTGAAAAAGAATTAGGACAAATAAATTTAGGAATGTCCAATGTCAATTATTAGTGAACAGATTTGATCACTTAAAAGATGAGTAATAGAAAAATCCAAAGACTGAACCCTGGGATTTGTCAATATTTCTACTCTTTTTTTGTCCCACTTTTTAAAATGGGATGTTTATTGTGACAATCAGTAATTCACCTGCAGTTGTAAGAGAAATAATAGATCCCATGCACAACTCACCCAATTTCTCCAATGGTAACATTTTGCAAAGCTGTATTATATCACAACAAGGATATTGACATTGATACTATCTACTGATCTTATTCATATTCCTCTAGTTATATTTGTACTCAGGTGTGTGTTTGTCTTTCTGGGTTTCATTTTAAAATGTTACTATTTTATAATTTTAAATATAAGTACAACTTTGAGCCTTTTGCCCAATGTCTCCCCATTATCCCCACATCCCCACACCTGGTGACCACCATTTTACTCTGGTTCTATGCATTCAACTTTCAGATTCTGCATATAAGTGATGTCATGCAGTTTTTTCCTTTCTGTGTCTGACTTTTTTCACTTATCATAATGTCTTAAAGTTCATCGATGTTGTTACAAATAGCAGGATCTTTCTTTTATTTTTAAGTCTGAGTAATATTCCATTATAGGTATTTATAGGATAATTTATCCATTGTCCATCAGCAGTTCGTGTCCATATCTTGGCTATTGGAAATATTGCTGCAATGAACATGGGAGCACAGATATATCTTTGAAGTACTGATTTCATGTCCTGAACAGGGATTGCTGGATCACATAGTAGTTCTATTATTAGTTTTCTGAGGATCTTCCATACTGTTTTCCACAGTGGCTGTACCAGTTTACATTCCAACCAAGAGTGCAAAGGGTTCTCTTTTCTCCACATCCTCACCAAGACTTGTCACCTTTCATCTTTATAATCATCCCAACAGGTGTGAAGTGATAATTGGTTTTGATTTTCATTTCTCTGATGATTAGTGATGTTGAATGCCTTCTTATACACCTGTTAGCCATTTGTATGTCTTCTCTAGAAAAAGTGTCTGTGCAGGTCCTTTGCCCATTTTTAAATTAGATTGGTTTTTTTTGCTGTTAAATAGTATAAGTTCCTTATGTATTTTGTATATTAACCCCTTATGAGATATATGGTTTGCAAATAGTAATATTTCTACTCTTAATGTGAAAATATGCCTGTAAAGATTCAACAAAATAATACAAAAAAATAAATTTAGTAAAAAACAAAACTAAACAGAAACAAAGAAATTTCGATTGTTATTTTTAGGAGGGAAATATGAGATGATGGTTAAAATTTACAGCACTATCAATTTAAATACTTATATGAAGAAAATAATGTTATTCAAAATAAAAGAACTGATATGATACTCTATTTGTAAAAAATATTTAAGTCAAAGAGCAAGATATTTATAAAATAAGCTACAATATAATAAATGTAGAAATTCTTACCAAAGGAATTTTTTTTAATTTGTCATTTTATTGATGTTTGATTTTCCCTTGTGGTAAAACATAAGCCAATTTTCATGTAATAAATCTTGGAAAGAATGAAAAAATGCCAAAGTAATGACCTTATAAACTGGAACTTTTTAAATTTGAGAGATGATATGAGGTAAATCCCTTTGGAAAGAAATCTTAAACCAAAGGTTATGAAAAGGATTATTTGAGATAGAAATAGATCCAAGACTCAATTTAGACAGCAAGAAAACATAGAAGGTACAATTACTTTTCCCATAGTACAACCTTGAGGAAATGTATTTTTGTAGTTTTTAATGTATGCTTCTAAGTTTTAATAGTATTTGTGCTTCATTTATATGTAGGGAGAAATATTTAATTTTCTTCTTAATAAAGAGAAAATATTATAATTTTTATAAACATTTTAGGATTTGTAATAAAAGTTCAATTTGAGATGGTATAAAGTTTACAGTTTTAAAATGAAGCAGAATTGTTGGAATACAATTATTAAAATGAAATTTATGATGACTACCTAATCAAAAAAAATAATGCATTTACATAATTTTACATGTAAATGTATATATGCTTTAAATAAAACTACAAGTATTTTAAATGAATCTTACTTATTAAATTAACATGCCTGAAAAATTTTTATTTTAAAATGTTAAATTGGGGGACACCTGGGTAGCTCAGTTAGTTGAGTATCTGCCTTCAGCTCAGGTCATGATCCCAGGGTGCTGGGATCGAGCCCCTCATCGGGCTCCTTGCTCAGCAGCGAGTCCGCTTTTCCCTCTCCCTCTGCTCCTCTCTCTGTTTGTGTTTTCTCTCTTTCTTTCTCTCAAATAAATAAATAAAATCTTAAAAAATATATTAAATTGGATTTCCACTCTGGTATTGACATACTAAGACCCTTCTGAATGATTATCCTGTATAAAATTATTGTAAACAATGAACACAATAAATAAAACTAACTGCCTGGAGGCACTGGAAAGTGAACAGATCAAGTCCTGTGTTGGGCTCTGTCCTCAGTGGGGAGTCTGCTTGAGAGTCTCTTCCTCTGCCCCACCCGCTCTTGCATGTGGGGGTGTGCACGTGCTCTCTCTAATAAATAAATAAATCTTAAAAAAATAAAAACACCAAAGACAGTAATAAGAGATGAAGAAGGGCACTATATCATAATAAAGGGGTCTCTCCAACAAGAAGATCTAACAATTGCAAATAATTCTGCTCCCAAATTGGGAGCAGGAAAATATATAAATCAATTAATAACAAACTTGAAGAAACTCAGTTTTATAACACAATAATAGTAGAGGACTTGAACACCCCACTCACAGCAATGGACAAATCATCAACAAGGAAACAGGCTTTGAATGACACATTGGAACAGATGGACTTCACAGATATATTCAGAACATTTCATCCTAAAGCAGCAAAATATACATTCTTTTTGAGTGCACATGGAATATTGTCTAGAATATATCACATACTGGGTCACAAATCAGGCCTCAAACAGTACAAAAAGATTGAGAGCATATGATGCATGCTCTCACACAATGCTATAAAACTTGAAGTCAACCACAAGAAAAAATTTGGAAAGACCACAAATACATGGAGGTTAAAGAACATCCTACTTAAGAATGAATGGGTTAACCAGGAAATTAAAGAAGAAATTACAAAAATAATGGAAGCAAATGAAAATGAAAACACAGTGGGGCATCTGGGTGGCTCATATGGTAAAGCGTCTGCCTTCAGCTCAGGTCATGATCCCAGGGTCCTGGGATAGAGCCCCACATCAGCCTCCTGGCTCAGCGTGGAGCCCGCTTCTCCCTCTCCCTCTGCCTCTCTCCCTGCTCATGCTCTCTCTCTCTCTCTCTCTCTCTCTCTGTATCTCTGTGTCTGAAATGAATAAATAAAATCTTTAAAAAAAAAAGAAAATGAAAATACAATAGTACAAAACATTTGGGGTGAAGCAAAAGTGGTCATAAGACAGAACTATATAGCAATACTATATACCTTTTGTCAAGAAGCAAGAAAAATCTTGAATACACAACCTAACATAACACCCAAAGGAGCTGGATAAAGAATAGCAAATAATGTCTAAAACCAGCAGGAGAAGAGAAATAATAAAGATTAGAGGAGAAATAAATGATATAGGAATTAAAAAAACAGTAGAAAAAATCAACAAAACTAGGAGCTGATTCTTTGAAAGAATTAACAAAATTGATAAAACCCTAGCCAGACTTATCAAAAGGAAAAAAAAAAAGACCCAAATAAATAAAACCACAAACAAAAGAGGAGAGATCACAACCAACACCACAAAAATATAAATAATTGTATGAAAATATTATGAGCAACTATATGCCAAAAAAATAGGTAATCTGGAAGAAATGGATAAATTCCTAGAAGCAAATAAACTACCAAAACTGAAACAGGAAGAATTAGAAAATTTGAACAGACCCATAACCAGCAAAGAAATTGAATCAGTAATCAAAAATCTCCCAATAAGCAAGAGTCTAAGGTCTGATGGCTTCCCAGGGGAATTTTACCAAACATTTAAAAAGTTAATACCTATCCTTCTTCAAAACTGTTCCAAAAAATAGAAAGAGAAGGAACAATTCCAAACTCATTCTGTGAGGCCACATTACCTTGATTCTAAAAGCAAAGACCCCACTAAAAAGGAGAATTACAGGTCAATATCCCTGATTAACATGGATGCAAAAATTCTCAAAAGATAATAGCAAATCAAATTCAACAGTATATTAAAATAATTCTTCACCACCATCAAGTGGGATTTATTCCTGGGCTTCAAGAGTGGTTCAATATCTACAAATCAAATGTGATACACCACATTAATAAAAGAAAAGAACCATATGATCCTCTCCATAGATGTAGAAAAAGCACTTGACAAAGTAAAACATTCTTTCTTCATAAAAACCCTCAAGAAACTAGGGATACAAGGAATATACCTCAACATCATGATGGCCATATATGAAAAACCCACAACTAATATCATCCTCAGTGGGGAAAAACTGAGAGCTCTTCCCCTAAGGTCAGGAACATAACAAGGACATCCACTCTCACCGCTGGTGGTCAACATAGTACTGGATGTTCTAGCCTCAGCAATCAGACAACAGAAAGAAATAAAAGGCATCTAAATTGGCAAGGAAGAAATCAAACTTTCACTATTTGCAGACAACATGATACTCTGTAGAAAATCCAAAAGACTCCACCAAAAATTGCTAGAAGTGATACATGAATTCAGCAAAGTCACAGGATATAAAATGAACACAAATAATTCTGCTGCATTTCTATACACCAATAATGAAGCAGCAGAAAGAGGTCAAGGAATTGATCCCATTTACAATTACACCAAAAACCATAAGATACCTAGGAATAAATCTAACCAAAGAGGTAAAATATCTGTACTCTGAAAATTATAGAACACTTCCAAAAGAAATCAAAGAAGGCACAAAGAAATGGAAAAACATTCTGTGCTCATGGATTGGAAGAACAAATATTGTTAAAATATCTACACTACCCAAAGCAATCTACACATTCAATGCAATCCCAATCAAAATAACACCAGCAATTTTTTCACAGAGCTAAAACAAACAATCCTAAAATTTTTATGGAACCAGAGGAGACCACAAATAGCTAAAGGAATATTGAAAAAGAAAAGCAAAGAGGAAGGCATCACAATCTAGACTTTAAGCTCTATTATAAAACTGTAGTCATCAAGACGTATGGTACCAGCACAAAAACAGACACATAGATCAATGGAACAGAATAGAGAACCCAGAAATGGACCCACAACTATATGGTCAACTAATCTTTGACAAAGCAAGAAAGGATATCCAATGGAAAAAAGTGTTCTCAACAAATGATGTTGGGAAAACTAGACAGCTACATGCAAAAGAATGAAACTGGACCACTTTCTTACACCATCCACAAAAATAAATTCAAAATGGAAAAAAGACCTAAATGTGAGACAGGAATCCATCAGAATCCTAGAGGAGAACACAGGCAGCAAGCTATTTGACCTCAGCTCTATCAACTTCTTACTAGCCACATCTCCAGAGGTAAGGGAAACAAAAACAAAAATTAACTATTGGGACCTCATCAAGATAAAAAGCTTTTGCACAGCAAAGGAAACAATCAACAAAAGTAAAAGCCAACCAACAGAATGGGAGAAGATATTTGAAAATGACTGTCAGATAAAGGGCTAGTATCCAGAATCTATAAAGCACTCATCAAACTCAACACTCAAAAAAGAAATAATCCAGTTAAGAAATGGGCAGAAGACATGAACAGACATTTTTCTAAAGAAGACATCCAAATGGCTAACAGACAAATGAAAAGGTGGTCAACATCATTCAACTTCAGGGAAATACCAATCAAAATCACAATGAGATACCACCTCACACCTCTCAGAATGGCTATAATTAACATCTCAGGAAACAACAGGTGGTGGCAAGGATGTGGAAAAAGGGGAATCTTTTTGCACTGTTGGTGGGGATGTAACCTGGTGAAGCCACTCTGGAGAACAGTATGGAGGTTCCTCAAAAAGTTAAAAATAGAACTGCCCCATGATACAGCAATTGCATTATTAAGTATTTATCCAAAAGGTATGAAAGTGCTGATTTGATTTTATTTTTTTAAGGTTTTATTTATTTATTTGAGAGAGAGAATGAGAGACAGAGAGCACAAGAGGGAAGAGGGTCAGAGGGAGAAGCAGACTCCCTGCTGAGCAGGGAGCCCAATGTGGGACTCGATCCCGGGACTCCAGGATCATGACCTGAGCTGAAGGCAGCCGCTTAACCAACTGAGCTACCCAGGCGCCCAGAAAGTGCTGATTTTAAAGGGCACATGCACCCCAATGTTTATAGCAGCACTATCAACAATAGCCAAACTATGGAAAGAGCCCAAATGTCCATTGATTGATGAATACATAAAGGAGGGCTGGTATATACATACAATGGAATATTACTCAACCATCAAAAAGAATGAAATCTTGCCATTTGCAACTATGTTGATGGAACTAGACTGTATTATGCAGAGCAAAATAAGTCAGTCAGAGAAAGACAAATATCATATGATTTCACTCAGATGTGGAATTTAAGAAACAAAGCATTAATGTAGAGGAAGGGAAGGAAAAATAAGATAAAAACAGAGAAAGAGGCAAACCATAAGAGATAAGAGACTCTTAACCACAGAGAACAAACTGAGGGTTGCTGGAGGGGAGATCAGTGGGGGGATGGGCTAAATGTGTGATGGGCATTAAGGAGGGCACTCGTTGGGATGAGCACTGGGTGTTATATGTAAGTGATGAATCACTAAATTCTACTCTTGAAATCAATATTACACTATATGTTAAGTAACTAGTACTTAAATAAAAACACGGAATAAAAAAATTCTAAAATTTTGATATTAAAATATATATCATATAGAATTTGAAAACACTGAGCCCTCTAATCACGTTTATCCTAAATTTTTTAATAACATGGCATACTTAGTGATTAGTGACTTCTTTGATATTTTAGAGCATTAATATATAGTAATTATCCTTATTTTGATAAAAATATATGTTAAAACTTCAACATTTTATACTAAATAAGTTTTTAGGTATGATTTAAAATAAATAACTACATTGGACTGTATTAACCAGGAGAGAATATACATTCTTTTGAAGGACTAGATATTAGTTCAGAAGTCTAAATAATATAATTTTTATCCAGTTTTTTATATAGAATATATTGTTTATGAGATAATTTAATATCCTTGATGTACAATAAGTATCAAAATAGTCATTTTCCCCAAAAAGTTTATTTCCACATTTTATTCTGCATACAAACCCATTTGTACATTTTCTCCTACAAAGTTATTTTACATGTTACTGTTGTTTCATAAATGAAATCCTGTTACATGTGTGTCATATTTTGAAATGAACCATTATTGAAAAAACACATTATTTATGTAAGAGTAAATTAAAATTTATTTCTAGGTGAAACTGAGGCCTTTTAAATACATAATAATTAACAGGGAATAAACAATTTACTAGGTAATATATTTCAAATTTACATATCATTTATTCCTAACAGATTGGTATGACATAGACTCTTTTTCAACTAGCCCACAGGTTGTACACTGCCAATATAGGATGACAGATATGTCATATTTCCTGGTCAAAAAATGTATTATTATTAATCCTGTTTTAATAAATGTGAAAATGTTTAAGCAAGCCATGCTTTTCCCATTTATCTATAGGCTATTGACTAGTGATTACCTTTCATATATTCTGATTCAAATATTTCTTACATCTGCCTCTACTTTAGGCAATTTTATATACTACCCACACACTAGAAAGTAAATTCCATAATCACAGTGATAAATTTGTTAATAATTAAAACCCCAGAACGTAATATGGCCACTAACCCAGAGCAGACACTATGAATATCTGTTAAGATTATCTAGGGGTGCCTAGATAATCAGATAATCAGATAATCACAGCTGGTTAAGTGTCCAACTGTTGATCTCAGCCCAGGTCTTGATCTCAACGTCATGAGTTCAAGCCCTGCCGTGGGCTCCATCCTGGTTAAAAAGAAAATCAAAAAACTATCTAGTACCATAACTATATAGATAATCTCCATCTGTATTAAAAGTTTAAAAATATGTGTTTTCCAATTCCTTGCTAATATTCTACAAAGATGCCATTACTTCTGTTACTTTATATTATAATAAAAATCATTTTATTTTTCTAAAGGAAGTGGCTAACAGCTGATTCCTTTATAGTAACAATAGCATCATTAGAAATTGCTGAGAATTCTCTTCAAAGTTGATAGAGAAATTTTCATTTTCTTATTTAATCAACAGCTCTGTAAGAAAAAGTATAAAAATAGTGTTTAAAAACATAAGTCTCTAAAAGCAGGATAATTTTGATTCAAATGCATTTCTACCATTCATTAGCTGTGTGACGTTTGTATAATACTTCAACTCAACACTTCAGGTACTCCAACTGTAAGAAGGAAATGATGGTTGTATATACCTCAGAGGCTTAATGTGAGTATTAAATAAGGCATTTATATATAACACTTAACATAATATCTAGCAAACAGTAAATGTCAATAAATATGAACAAAGCAGTATGAAGATCATTTTATTTATTTTTGTTGTATTGTATTGTATTGTATTGTACTTTATTTTATTTTTAGAGAGAGAGAATCCCACATTCATTGCAGAGCCCAATATGGGGATAGATCTTATGACCCTGAATCATGACCTGAGCCAAAATCAAGAGTCAGATGCTCAACTGACGGAGCTACCCAGGTGCCCCTCAGACAGTATAAATGACTCTTCCAAAATAATACAGTAGGTGTTAGATCACATAATTGAATTAAATTATGAAATTCAAGATGACACAAAGAAATGGAAAGACATTTTATGCTTATAGGTTAGAAGAACAAATACTGTCAAAATGTCTATATTACCCAAAGCAATCTATAGATCTAATGCAATCCCTAACAAAGAACCAACAGCATTTTTCAGAGAACTAACTAGAACAAAAAAATCCTAAAATTTATATGGAATCACAAAAGACCCTGAACTGCCAAAGCAATTTTGAAAAAGAAAAGCAAACCTGGAGGTATCACAATTCCAAACTTTAAGTTATATTATAAAGCTGTAGCAACCAAAACAGTATGGTACTGGCACAAAAACAGACTCACAGATCAATGGAACACAATAGAAAACCCAGAAATAAACCCACATTTATATGGTTAATTAATCTTTTTTTTAACGATTTTATTTATTTATTTGACAGAGAGTGAGAGAGCACAAGCAGGGGGAACAGCAGAGGCAGAGGGAGAAGCAGGCTCCCCACTGAGCAAGGAGTTTGATGCAGGAGTCAATCTCAGGACCCTGGGATCATGGCCTGAGCCAAAGGCAGATGCTTAACCTACTGAGCCACCCAGGCACCCTATATGGTCAATTAATCTTCAACGAAGTAGGGAAGAATATCCAGTGGGAAAAAGTCTCTTCAACAAATTTTCTTGGGAAAACTGGATAGCTACATGCAAAGAATGAAACTAGACCACTTTCTTAACACCATACACAAAAATAAACTCAAAATGGATTATATTTAAACCTAGATCTAGACCTAAAATCCTAGAAGAGAGCACAGGCAGTAGTATCTCTGACATCAGCCATAGCAACATTTTTCCAGATATGTCTCCAGAGGCAAAAGAAATAAAAGTAAAAATAAACAATTGGGACTACATTAGAAAAAAAAGCTTCTGCACAGCAAAGGAAATAACCAACAAAACTAAAAGACAAGTTATGGAATGGGAGAAGATATTTGCAAATGACAAATCTGATAAAGAGCTAGTATTCAGAATATATAAAGAATTTATATAACTCAACATCCCAAAAAACAAAGAATCCAATTAAAAAATGGGCAGAAGACATGAACAGGCATTTTTCCAAAGAAAACATCCAGGTGGCCACAGACATATAAGAAGATGCTCAACAATACTCATCAGGGAAATGCAAATCAAAACTAGGTGTCACCTCATACCTGTCAGAATGCCTAAAATAAAAAAAAGCAAGAAACAACAGATGCTGGCAAGGATGTGGAGAATAAGGAACCCTTGTGCACTGTTGGTGGGAATGTAAATTGGTGCAGCCACTGTGGAAAATGATACAGACATTCCTCAAAATGTTAAAACTACCCTGCAGTCCAGTGATCACACTACTGGGTATATACCCAAAAGATACAAAAGCACCAATTCAAAGGGATACATGCACCTCTGTTTATAACATTATTTACAACAGCCAAATTATGGAAACAACCCAAATGCCCATCAATAGATGAATGAATAAAAAAGTGGTTTTTAAATATAAATATATAAATATAAATATAAATAAATAAATAATGGGGTATTATTCAGCCATAAAATAGAATGAAATCTTGCCATTTGCGAGGACATGGATAGAGCTAGAGAGTATAATGCTAAGTGAAATAAGTCAGTCAGAGAAAGACAAACACCATATGATTTCACTCATATGTGGAATTTAAGAAACAAATGAGCAAAAAGAGAGAAAAAGAGAGTGAGATATAACAAAGCAGTGGCTTAATCTGTATGTCATATGACTCTATAGGCTAAAATAAGAGTAAATTTTCATCACCTTTCATGTTTTACTACACACAGTTTAGTCTCAGTCTCTAATATTTGTGTCTTTTCTTCAATTCGGTATCTTTGAAATCCCTTTCTTATTTAACTGAAGATTAATTACTGTGAAAACTTTTTTTATAGTTCAGGCTGGAGCATATCTCCATATCTAAGAACTCAGTTGCCATTAATTTGTTTATCTTTTTAGCACAAAACACTTTATGAACCCTTTTTAAGTAAACAAAGATCTTTCTAATTACAACAAATAGTGTTCAAACCTCTTGGGAATATGAAGCAAATAAAAAATCTTATTAAGGTCTGTGTTAGTGTTTCTTTTTCTTTTTTTTTTAAGGATTTTATTTATTTATTTGACAAGAGAGAGAGCACAGGCAAGGAGAGCGGCAGGCAGAGGGAGAGGGAGAAGCAGACTCCCCGCTGAGCAGGGAACCTGATGTGGGGCTCGATCCCAGGACCCTGAGATCATGACCTGAGCTGAAGGCAGATGCTTAACTGACTGAGCCACACAGGCGCCCCCCATGTGCAAGTGTTTCTTAACCTTTAATGTATTCCAGAATAAACTGGGAAGTTTTAAAATATCCATCCTCCAACCCAAAGATTCTGATTCAGTATGTCTAGAAGATGTCATAAGTAGCTCCCATCAGTTTAAACTCAAACCCATCAGTCTCTATATCCCTATACACAAACACAAAATTTTCCACCCCTGCCAATCACTCCTCCTCCATGCTAGAAATGACAGTAATTATATGTGTTCAATATATACACCAGCAGTAATTTATATCTTTTCATGATCTCTTCCCAGTTCTTGGCATTCTTTATTTTTTAAATTTTCCTTTTTAATTAACTTTTTTATTTAAATTCAATTAGTTAACATATAGTGTATCATTAATTTCAGATGTAGAGTTCAGTTATTCATCAGTTGTGTATAACACCCAGTGCTCATTACATCACATGCCCTCCTTAATGCCCATCACCCAGTTACCCCATCCCCCCACTGACCTTCCCTCCAGCAACCCTCAGTTTGTTAACTATGGGAAACAAACTGAGGTTTTTTTGTTTGTTTTTTTTAATCTTCTTATCTCTGCTTTGACCTTGTAGTGTAGACCAAGGATGAAAACCCATGCATAAGCAACAGAAGCTCTTACATGTACTTTCTCTTATTCTCTGTCCATTGAACCACATATATCCAGATGTATTTATCCATACTCATTATTGTGTTTAGCCTTGACACAAGAATTCTTATCAGTTATAGCAACTAGTTAATCAGAATATACATTATAATTAATACTCCCTAACTGTTCACAGATTTAAGGAAAAAAAAATGACTGATTTGGATAACTATTTGCAAAGAGAGTTTAATATCTCACACATTCCAAACAGAAGATAACTTTCATTGGGCTGAATATAAATAGGAGTGGAGACTGATAAACTACCAGGTTTTTCGTTTTTATGAAAATGGCATCATTGACAATAAAACATTGGAAACCATGTAACACCTATCAAACAATGATTTAATGCATTGTGGTACATTAAATGAACAAAAATGTAAGAAATGAATTAACTATTTTATCTCTCAAGTCTATTCTAATATAGTTACTATGATCTACTCTGACTCTATTGAAGAGATTATTCTAGATGGTAATGAGAAATCAATCATTTATTATATGAAAGCAGTATCATCCACAGAATAGACCTTATAAGACAGAAAAGAATCTCTTACTATTATCATTGATGTTCACAAGACTCACATCTATAATCATGGTCATTCTTAAAATATATGTACATATTTTTTAATTTTCTAATGGTGGCTATGACCATAAAAAATTATAGCATATACCACATGGATATCTTTTGTTCAGTATTTATAACAGTCCTCTTGACAACTTTGGAAGAGCATTATCATATCCTAAAACCAAGGGCCATCTGCTACTGCAGATGCCAAGTTATGGTCTATTGGCAGTTTTGATGGTAGCAGAACTGAGTTATTTCATTAGGGGCAATGAAAAATGCATACATTTGGTTCCTCCAAATATAATTCAAGTACATGTCTTCTGTCAGAAAGGTTTATAATACAGATGGGCTAGGGTGACAAGGCCACATTCATCAGATGTGGGGTATGTAAGAATAGAAAACTCCTACCTGCAGGGCTAGAGCTAAGAGTTGTCTGAAGACAACAGGGTGCAAGAGAACAAATATGCTCCATACTCCCTGGTCCAATCTCCTGTTAGTCCCCCAAGCTCTGGACTCAGACTAACTTTCTGACCCCCACACCTGTCCCTTCTTTTAGTTTTATGTAATGACATCTCTTTTAATTTGGTTGTTAAATTTGGCCTATGATAAGCTTTGCTCCCACCTCACCCATGGTAGGTTGAGGCCCTACTAATTTCCACTGCATTAGGTAATTAAAAAAAAAAAGAGAAAGAAAGAAAAGAAAAACCTCTTTTCTTTTCTTTTCTTTTTTTTTTAATTGGCCTTTAAACTCTCCTATCAGCCCTGGTATCTTGAAGGAATCCTGACACATAGTATGTGCCAGTGTGGAGAATACTGCAGGCTGTGAAGTCATACTGTATGTGTTAAAATACCAACAACCTCATTCACAAGCCATGCAATTTTAAGAGAGTTAATTCATTTTCTTCAGTTTCTTAATCTGAAAAGTGTGGATATGACAGTGCCTTCATTCAGACTTGCTATGAAGTTGAAATTAGATAATTTTAAAAAGCTTAACACAGAAGCAATTATCACATGAATGTTAGTATTAATTATTAATCATAAAGTCCTTCCAAGGTAATTCAAATATGGGGTATCAGATGCTCTACAGATAGCACAGATATTGCTTCCCCCACATACACTCAACCTTCATTATTCATGGATTCTGTATTTGTGAATTTGTCATTTATGTATAACTCCAAAATTAATACCTGATACTTCATAGCCATTTGCAGACATGCACACAACCTCAAAAACTGGGTTGCTCAATGCCCAAGTTCCCAGCCAAAGTCTAACAATAACTGTTTCAGCTCTCATGCTGTTAACCAGGGTCCTTTTTGCTATAGAGTAAGTGCCACATTTTTTGCTTTTTGTTGGTAATTTGGCTGTTTATAATGGCTCCCAAGCATAGTCTGAAGTGTTATCTAATGTTCCTAAACACAGTGTGCCTTATGGATAAATACATGTGTTAGACAAGCTCCATTCAGGCATGAGTAATAGTGCTTTTGGCAGTGAGTTTGATGTTAATGAACCAATAATATACACATCCAGAAAAAGGAAGAGAAAATTCTTCAATCTGTATGTTAAGTTCACTCTATAAAATGCTAAAGTAATGTCTACAGTACATGATAAAGCTATGGAAAAGACAGAAAACTTGCTAAATTTATGAATTTGAGAGATGACACCAAAAAAAGTGTAGTGGACAGCACTGCTGTAAAGTTGAAAGCCAATAAAATAAATAGGATCATTACCCAGATCAAGGAAATCTTAATTCCTTTTAGTCAATGCTGGCTGGATCATCTGTTTCAAAAGGCAACATATGGCAAAAATAAATAAACAAACAAATAAAATAAATAAAAATAAGCCCACAAGCCGGGCAGGTTATGTAGATTAGGAGACTACAAAATAATTTTTAAATGCCTGCCAAATATTATACAAGAGATGAGTTATATAGAAGAGCACATTTTTCAATACTATGAAAATAGTATGTTTTATAAAAAGGCTGGTAAATGAACCTATATAATGCATGTGGCTTTCTGGCTGAAAAAAATGTGACCAGAGGTTTATCAGAACATTTACCCTGCATTTTCCCTGGGAGCAGTCATTAAGTATTTGCTAATTCAGTGTTTATAGCAACTTTATAGAACATAGTTACCATAAGTAATGTAGGTAAAGTAAATAAGTAAAAGTCAACCAGCCTACTGAGAAGAGGAAGCAGAAATTCTTCTTCCATCACTGTGATACACTGCAGGATGGTAGACTTGTACTTTCTCACAAATTGGTATAACAAGATTTTTATTTGTTATTTTTATATATAAGGTTGCCTTGATACTGCTTTAAAGAAACTTATTGTTAAATTTAAAAGTTCATTTTTATGTTGGGGGTTCTGATATAATGTAAATACATTGAGTTCATATATTTGTATCATTAGTTGCATAAGGCAGTGTTAGATAAGAATGGCTAAATAAGTGCCATGCAAATTTCCCACATTCCTTACCAGTCTTGAAGTACTAACTAATGCACTATGAAGGTCTGATGTCAAAGGTAAATACAAAGGGACTCAACCACTTCATTAAGTTGAAACTTACACAGGTCACAATGCTCTGCTGGGAAGAAATTGGGAACATCTTTTGCTGGGGATATTTTTATAAAGAACTGTGATATTTTCTACCTTTGCATTTCTCAGTGTGTCAGCTTAATAAAACAGTCATCACATAAACCATCTTCAGGGAAGAAACTATAAGTGGCCAATTTATTTGAAACATTACTTTGTATTTGTTGGTATTATTCTTTTAAGGAGGAACTGTGTTTCTGCCAAGTCAAGCACCTAAGGCTTCTGTACACTAACTCCATTACAATTTGCTATAGTATTACTAATTGGTAGTGATTATGTCTATGTGAGGTGAGTAGATCAGCCAAAATATGTATTAAAATAAATCAATTTTGGATTTATGATTTTTTTTTGGATTTATGATTTTAAATGACATTATTAAGGTCTGGTTCCCACTATTTTTTTTATGATTTATATTATCTGGATTATGTTTCCTTTCTTTTCAGCATGTCATTTGTAGAATCTCTTCTTTTTATAATTAATGTTTTTTTTAAAAAATATGTCAATCAACCAGCCATTATAATAGTGCTCTCTTCTTTGTTTTGCATTTCTTGCTTTTTGATTTATTATTATTTTTTAAGATTTTATTTATTTATTTGGGAGAGTAAGTGAGCAAGCAAGAGAAAGAAAGAGAGAGCACAAGTGGGGGAAGGCACAGAGGGAGACGAAGACTCCTGCTGAGTGGGGAGCCTTACACGGGGCTCAATTCTAGGACCCTGGATCATGACCTGAGCCGAAGGCAGACGCTTAACTGACTGAGCCACCCAGGCACCTCTATTTTATTACTTTCTAATACCATAAAAATTTAGCTCCAGGGAAATTTATGTGACACACATGCTTTGTAGATTATGGTGTAGAATGTCAGAGTTATTTATAAAGCAAGTATTACAATGTTTGTGTGACATTGAAGGCCAACAATGCAACTCTATAAACACCAATAACAGCAAACACATAGCTTTAACAGCACTTACCAAGTCCCAGTTCTAAGCACTTCACATGTACTAACTTGTTTAATCAAGAAAGTAACCCTATGAGGTAGGAACCATCTTTAACATTTCCAATTTACAAATTAAAGGAACTGAGCAAAGAGAATTTAACTTATCCTAGGTTACCCAACCAGAAAGCAGCAAGGTCAAAATTTAAACTCAAGGGAGTTTGATTGTAAAATCTGTTCTTGAAAGCATTAAATTATTTTGCCCACTGTAAAACTAGAGAAAACACTTTTGGGTACATTATCTTACTGACTTCAATAATTGTACAAATTAAACTACTTCAAAAATTCTCTGGCATTCTTCTTTTTGCTTCACCTTAATTTGCTCTTCCTGAATCTTAGCTACAGTTATGCCCATGCTCCATTCAATGTTCCTGCCTTGAAGCTGGGGTCTGAACTTCCTGGTTCATTCATTTTCTATAACTGTATAACACACTGCTATCCCAGGAGCAATAACGTCGGCTGGCATCTCTCTGGGTAACAGTCTAGGGTTTTAATCAAGGCTCTTTTGGTTACAAGTTATAACAAAACAAAACTACACAAATGACTTAAGCAGGAAAAGTTGGAAAAGTGGAATCAACAGGAGACATGGATACTCCATGGAACCCAAAGAAAGGAAATACAATCAAAAGAGATTAACACTTGGAAACGTTAGAAACCTGTAAAAAACATCAAGCCCCAAACTTCTTCTGTCTCTCCTTCCCTCTGTGACATCATGCTCCGACCTATGTTTTATTTACATGTCTCCCTTATTCTATTCTTTCTACAAATTGTTTTTTTTTTTCTCCTTTTCTGGGTATACAGCAGAAGATGGTCATCCTATACCTCCAAAATTCACATGCCTTTCATATGTGACCAGTATAATCTAACACCTTTGAATCCCAATTCTAAATCCTGAATTGGGAGAATATGATTGAACCATTTGGGGGACATGTGCCCACTTTTCATTCTATAAGCTACATGGAAGGGTAGAGTCTGGTTACATATTTCTATGCAGATTAATACACTTTTCCTCACATGGCTCCTTTAACATTTCTGGGTGCCACTAAAATCTATAATCAAATTACCAACCTGAATCTAATGTAAAATAAAAATATTGCATTATATATCTTTCTACTATGCTACAGGGAGGTAGCCTGCTGTGGGCTTTGTTCTGGGTCTTCAGCATTAAGCATAATTATCCAAGTCTACAAGAAATGCAACATTCGAGAAGAAACTGCTATATTCACAATGTAAAAATAAAATTTGGCAATTACAGAGTTGAGACATAAGTGGTCTTTACTTCTTAAAAATAAGACTTCATAGCCTGGGGGAGGATTTTAAAGTAAAGAAAAGAAATATGAGCTGTAAGCAATTCCGAACCTTAATAGCAAGCAAGAAAATTAGGAAGATCCTAAACAGCAGAATGATTCATGAAAACAATGAGTAGAGAAAATAGGAGGAGTAGTATATTTTTATGTGAAAATATTGAAAGTGAAGTCAAAATTAAGATGCTATCAATTTATTGCTGGATTCATGTGATAAAAGCATATCTTGTCTCATTATTCCCTGTCTCTTTTAACTTCCATTTACCTTGCTCTACAAATTGTTGCAATATGAATCTTCTTTAAATATCAATTTTATTAGTTTTACTTGATATTCCTGTAGCTCTAAGCTGCCCTAATATGTCCTTATTATGATTAAATTGTGCATAAAGGTGAACAAAATTTAATGCAATGATTCAGACTTTATAGATACTCAGAGTTATAGTTACAGTTATAGCAAACTCTAAGTCAAATATTGCAGTTGTTGCATTAAACACTTATCTTTACAAATTTTATAGAACTATTGTCTTATATTGGCTATACTCTAAATGTTTTCTATAACAGAATTTTAAAAAAATCTATTTTTAAATCAATTTATTTTACTAAAACCATTAAAAAATAGGGACTTTCAAAATGACAAAAATTTCTAAGTTTTAGCTTTTAGTTTATTTGTACCAGTTTAATTGAAAGATATGTGCATAAACAAAGCTCAGATAATGCTTTAAGGTAACACTCTGAATATGATATTAATAACATCATATAAATCCGAATAAAGGCCTTTTGGGATACAGGTTTATCATAGCTATAACTATTTTTAACCCATTTCTTTAAAGAACACATATACCTCCCAACAGATGAGAGGGGAAAAACTTAATTGTTGTTATTGTTTCATTTATACATAAACCTCCATAAATCAACTGTAATTGATTTTTTTTTGTTGTTTTATTTAAGTTTGGGAAGACTGAGCTGAATTAAGCAGAATCCCAAACATAAATCAATTCAGTTCCATATATCCTCTCAACAGCCTTCCTCTGAGATTGCCATCTGTTGTCACTAGAGACTTATGAAAAAAGTCTACCCAAACAGAAATCATTTCAGTCCAGGAGGAGAGAGCTGAATACGCAGCTAAGCTGTCTTAACTAGCTATTGTGTAGCTAGGCTACCATGTCCAGGAAAAATCAGTGGGAAGCAGGTGTTATCCACTACAACTCAGAAGAACCTAAACTGGGAAAAACAGTCCTTAAGTAGAACCTGGGTTTGAGAGAAGGATAGAGAAATAAGGATTATCACTGGGCTACACAGTCTGAGATAACCATCAGCACATGTAACCTTATATTGATGTCCATTTTCCCCAGTGTTTCTGGGACACAACTTTATGGAGGAAATGCACCTGATAGTTAACCTGGATATACGATATTTCTTGTGTAGTATGCAAAATAATAGAGATTACAAACCAGTTGATAGTTTAATTTAAGGATACTTAAAGTAAAAAAGAACATGATGGGCATAAACGAAATAGTGTTCCTAAATGAGCTGGAACACACAAGTATATCTTGAGAATATTACAGATTCATGGGCTAGTAATAAGGGAAAATCATTATAAACTATTAGAACCCTGCCTTTCAATGTTTGTATTTGAAAAATATTTAGCTATCACTTAGACATGGAATAGCTACTTCTTTCTTCAAATGGCAAAGTTTATGTTATCGAGTACAGCACTAAATTTGAACATACATTTGTACAACCAATAAAATATTTGTTTATAATTTTGTTCTGTATTTTATTGAAATTTAAATTATGATTGAATTAAGCATTGATCATGTGAAACTTGCTAATTGTGGTAAAACTGAACTTATCCTCCTCCCTGCATTTTAAGATTTAGGATTAAGAACAGTTTCATGTGCAATCTAACCAAATTATTTTACATCCTAATTGATCACATGCCATCAGATGAGATTAATAAGGGTCAAGTGAAACTTCACTCTGAATCATAACTTGCTGTCTACTTAGAATTTCACCTCAAAATGTTCCCTTTTCTTAATCAGAAGAAATTGAGAAAAGCTTTTTTTGGAAATGAGTCCTCTTTTGATAAATAGTCCAGGAATATGAGACTTAGAGTTTTATGATATTTTATAGAATTTAAAAAAGGGTATTTAAAATAGTTTTGAAGTTGCTAGTGATGTTTAGGACTACTTTATTTTTTTTTCAATCTGCATTTCAATTGCTAATTCTGTGGGAGAAGTGAAAGCATAACACCGACCACTCTAGATTTTTGGGAGGTCCTTCTGCTGGGATACTTTGCTTACTAGAGTCATCTCAATATTGGGAGGAGAAGCAGTTCCTAATGTGTTCAATTCTTGCCCTTCTCTTGACAGTGGCAACATTCAAACTTTATCAACATGTAGAAAATAACCTCATCAATGCAAAAAAGAAAGAACATGGTTCCTTAAATCACCTCTTACAGTTATTCAAAAAATGGTAAACAGTACAATGGGAAGGAAATGAAAAAAATCTGAAATCAAATTAAATATTTTTTTTGGAATGCTCTAAACCTCAGAAAGAGTTTTACTTCTTTTTAATAAAAGTTGCGTTTCTTATCATCTAGTCTTTTATATCACAGATTTTCATAGTGCACAGCTTTTCTGAAGAAATATGAAAGCCACTTTTACTCTCTCTGCCATATTCTACCTTCTTCCTTTTCCCACAAAAATATATTACAGTTCATATTATTTTCTCCTATCATAAAACCTGAGCCAAAAGAAATCTAATAGAATTTGAAGCTTTATAACAGAGGTAATATTTTTGAACTGTCTTTCATCAGAGTGGAAGTCTTAGATAGCTAATATTATTATCCCATTGATTTCCTAGCCCAGGGCTAAATATAATACAACTCATGGATAGCTATTTTATTCTCTGATAGTGTATAGCATAATTATGACTTTATTTGCCATAATTTTAAAAGTTTTTTTTCTTTTGTCTGTCCCATTTATTTTATTACTCATTCAAAATGTCTAATAAAGAAGAAAATGCAAACAAAATGGCGTTCACCTAGATACTGAATTATCGTTACTGATAGAAGTTGACATTTAGGGGCGTCTGGGTGGCTCAGATAGTTGAGTAGCTGACTCTTGATTTCCACTCAGGTCAAGATCTCGGAGTCCAAGGATCAGCTGCCTCTGGCTCTGCACTCAGCAGGGAGTCTCCTCCCTCTCTCTCTGCCCCTCCCTATCACAAATAAATAAATAAATGAATCTTAAAAAAAAAAGTTGACATTTATGTCCATATCGTGACTATAGATATTGATGTATACTGCAGTAATATATGTTGTGTTTGTTACACATAAGCATTTTATGAAAAATTCCAGGCAATGATCTTCCAGAGTGATGGTTTGGGGATACTCTCATCAACATATGCTTCCTACTCAAATCAGTACTTATGAATTACTTCATTAAAAAGTGCAGAATACTAGCCCTTTATCTGATATGTCATTTGTATATATCTTCTCCCATTCTGTCGGTTGTCTTTTGGTTTTGGTGACTGTTTCTTTTGCTGTGCAAAAGCTTTTTATCTCGATGAAGTCCCACTAGTTCATTTTTGCCCTTGCTTCCCTTGCCTTTGGCGATGTTTCTAGGAAGAAGTTGCTGTGGCTTAGGTTGGAGAGGTTGCTGTCTGTGTTCTCCTCTAGGATTTTGATGGACTCCTAACCAAAATCTATAAAGAACTTTTCAAACTCAACACCCAAAGAACAAATAATCCAATCAAGAAATGGGCAGAAGACATGAACAGACATTTTTCCAAAGAAGACATCCAAATGGCCCACAGACACATGAAAAAGTGCTCAATATCGCTCGGCATCAGGGAAATCCAAATCAAAACCTCAGTGAGATACCCCTCACACCAAACAGAATGGCTAAAATGAACAAGTCAGAAAACGACAGATGTTGGTGAGGATGCGGAGAAAGGGGAACCCTCCTACACTGTTGGTGGGAATGCAAGCTGGTGCAGCCACTCTGGAAAACAGTATGGATGTTCCTCAAAAAGTTGAAAATAGAGCTACTGTACGATCCAGCAATTGCACTACTGGGTATTTACCCCAAAGATACAAATGTACTGATCCAAAGTGGTACGTGCACCCTGATGTTTACAGCCGCAATGTCCACAATAGCCAAACTATGGAAAGAAACAAGATGTCCATCAACAGATGAATGGATAAAGAAGAAGTGGTAGATATATATATATATATATATATATATATCTACCACTTTTGTTTTTTTAGATGGCTGCATAATATTCCATTGTGTGTATATATATATATATACACACAATGGAATATTATGCAGCCATCTAAAAAAACAAAAACGAAATCTTGCCATTTGCAACGATGTGGATGGAGCTAGAGGATATTATGCTTAGCAAAATAAGTCAATCAGAGAAAGACATGTATCATATGACCTCACTGATATGAGGAATTCTTAATCTTAGGAAACAAACTGAGGGTTGCTGGAGCAGTAGGGGTGGGAGGGATGGGGTGGCTGGGTGATAGACATTGGGGAGGGTATGTGCTATGTTGATCACTGTGAATTGTGTAAGACTGATGAATCACAGACCTGTACCTCTGAAACAAATAATACATTATATGTTAAAAAAAAAAAAGAAGAAGATAGTAGGAAGGGAAAAATGAATGGGGAGAAATCAGAGGGGGAGACAAACCATGAGAGACTATGGACCCTGAGAAACAAACTGAGGGTTCTAGAGGGGAGGGGGTGGGGGGATGGGTTACCCTGGTGATGGGAATTAAAGAGGGCACTACTGAATGGAGCACTGGGTGTTATATGCAAACAATGAATCATGGAACACTACATCAAAAAATGAATGAATGAATGATTTAATTAATTAATTAATTAATTAATTTTTAAAAAAAGTACAGAAAGTGGGATACCTGAATGGTACAATCAGTTAAGCATGTGACTCTTCATTTCCAGCTCAGGTCATCTTCTCAGGTTTTGTGAGAAGGAGCCCTGCGTGGGACTCTGTGCTCAGCAGGAAGTCTGTTTCTCTCCCTCCTCCTCTCCCTCTGCTCCCCCTCCTGTGCTCTGTCTTTTGTCTCTTCAATAAATAAATACATCTTTTTTAAAAAAATTAAAAATTTAAAAAATTTTAAAAGAATTAAAAGTGCAGAAAGATGGGGCACCTGGGTGGCTCAGCCAGTTGAGCGTCTGACTCTTGGTTTCGGCCTGGGTTGTGATCTCGGGGTAGTGTGATCAGCCAGCATGGGGCTCTGTGCTCAGCATGGAATATGCTGGATATTGTCTCCCTCTCCTTCTCCCTCTGCTCCTGCTCACACAGCACGCTCCCTCTCTCTCTCTCTCTCTCTAAAATAAATAAATAAATTCTTTAAAAAAATATTTTATTTATTTATTTGACAGAGAGACAGCACAAGCAGGGTGACCTGCAGGCAGAAGCAGGCTCCCCTCTGAGCAAGGAAGTGAGATGTGGGGCTCCATCCCAGGACACTGGGATCATGTCCTGAGCCAAAGGCAGATGCTTAACCAACTGAGCCACCCAGGCACCCCTAAAATAAAATAAATAAAATCTTTTTAAAAAGTGCAGAAAGATAATTTGGTTCTTTTTATTCCGCTTGGTCCACAATTTGACAAATATTCAACTATTTTTGACCTCCTTTAAAAATATTTGAATCAAAAGAAATGGATGCATTTATTGTGACATCTCAATTTTTAGCCTATTATCTTCCTTAACATGTCAGCAACCTATTGAAAAATTCTCAGAATTTTCACATACCAAAGATAATGAAAAGGGAGAATGAAACATGTATTCTCCTGCTTTCCCCCAAACTTCTAGCATTATTATTAAAACTTATGTTCACCCCATTGTGCATACACACACACACACACACACACACACACACACACACACACACATACACACACCTAAATCCTTCAACTGGTAAACAGGTAAAAATTGCGTTTCCCACAATGGAACACTACACAGTAATAAGAAACTACTGCTACACACAACACAGATTAACCTCAAATTAATTTTGCTGTGCAAAAGAAGCATATTCAAAAGGCTATAACTATACGTTTGTATTTATTTAGCCTCCTGGCAAGATCAAAACTATAGGGAAGAAACTGATGGTTACCAGAGGGGAAATGGGTGGGGGAATGGGTTAAATAGGTGATGGTTATTAAGGAGTGCACTTGTGATAAGCACAAACTATTGTACCTAAGTGTTGAATCACTAAATTGTACACCTGAAACCAATATTACAGTGTATCTTAACTAACTGGAATTTAGATAAAAACTTAAAAAATATCAAAAGCATAGGGATGGTGTTTTCCCCCAACTGGATGGGAAGGTATTGATTACAAAGGAACACAGAGATTTCTGGAAATGATGCAGCTGTTCTATATCTTGATTGTGGTGATAGTTACACAAATGTATGACTTTGTCAAAACTCAGAATTACACACTAAAGTGTGATTTAGAAGTATGTAAATATATCTCAATAAAAATAACAATTTGTATGACCATTATCAAAATCATTTTGTAGCCTCCTGTGGACTTTCACTGAGGCATTAATATAGATAAATACATATAGAGTAAAAGGTTTTGATCTAACAGCAAAATAACTATAGAAAACAGATAATGGATAGTGAGGCCTCTACTTTATGCCTAACACTGTTGTCAGTGCTTTCTATGAATTATATCATTTAAAACTTACAATTATAGCCATTTTCAAGATAAGGAACAACATCTTAAATATCACATATTCAACAAGTAGAATTTGGGAATGCAGGGACTAATGCCAGTCTTGTTTTGTCTCCTTTACTTAGTTCATGTTCAGAAAATACTTTGCACTTAGCTAATAACTAAATGAGAGAATGAAAATATCTTTTACTTTAAGAAGATTCCACTGAAGTCATGTTCAGAAAGGAAATTTTTTTTTTAAAGATTTTATTTATTTGACAGAGACAGCAAGAGAGGGAACACAAGCAGGGGGAGTGGGAGAGGGAGAAGCAGGCTTCCCGCGGAGCGGGGAGCCCGATGCGGGGCTCGATCCCAGGACCCCTGGATCATGACCTGAGCCAAGGCAGACACCCAACATCTGAGCCACCCCAGAAAGGAAATAGTTAAAAATGAGTTTTTAAATAAATTTTAAAAATTTTCTTAATGAGGGGCGCCTGGGTGGCTCAGTCGTTAAGCGTCTGCCTTCGGATCAGGTCATGATCCCAGGATCCTGGATCGAGCCCTGCGTAGGGCTCCCAGTTCCTCGGGAAGCCTGCTTCTCCCTCTCCCACTCTCCCTGCTTGTGTTCTCTCTCTTGTTCTGTTTCTCTGTGTCAAATAAAATCTTTAAAAAAAAATTCTTAATGATATGAAAAATAGTAGAGAGGACAAATAGGAACATAGACTTAAGATCCACTTAAATTTTGTAGAAAAAGCTAAAATTTTAACAATGGGATCAACATTTGTTTTTTAATGTGAATCACCCAATACTTCTAAGTGTTCGTTAAATGCAAAGCATTGTGCAAAGATTTTGCACTTAACAGTTAGATTAGGGTAATAATTATATGTCAAGTAGATAAGCTCTTGAATAATGAGGTTGAAGAAGAGGACACTAGATCAAATCAAATTGCAAGAATAACAGAATGACATACATTCAAATGAGACTCAAGCAGGGACTATGACAAGTAAATCAAGATTTCAAATTTCTGAATTTCATTTGTAACATACCAAAAACTTTCTCAATTTTCCTGAAAGAAAGTGTTTTGTTATCAATTGCTTATAAACAAACGTTTAAATTATAATTAAAAGCATTGAAATTTGGCCATGAAAAAGTCAAGATTATCATTTTAAGTCAATATTAATAAATACAGTTTATGATATAGAAAGATTTATGTATTTGTATTACCATTAATAATTTCTATTTGTTTTTATTTTATATTAAACAAATATTAAAATCATACACATTTTATACACATGCCTGAAGGTAAATAGAATACATATGCTTTTATGATAAACATTTGATAAGGTTTATATCTTCTTTTAATAAAACCTTGGTCAGGTTTTTCTACCTCAACCTTTCATACCTATGATAAATAATAAGTAAACATTGGTGAAATAAATGAATTTTAGTATATGGTGAACTGACTTAAGCCAATTTGGCCTAGAACAACTTATTTATTTATTTATTCATTCATTCATTCATTCATTCATTCAGCTAATAATTGTAACCACAGAAAAATTTTGAGGATCTCTAGAGAATTAACTACTTCCCTCCAAAACTTTTACTATTTATAGTAAAAGTCTCAGACTATTCTGCCAATTATCATACATTTCATTAGCTGAACATTTATTAACAGATAATCACTAAAATATTTCCTGCAACCTGTTCACTAATCTCAAACAAATTCCAGCTCCCTGTCCTTTCAGGTGTTTACAGAACAACTTACATGAATGTTCACTCAAAACAAGATTCCAAAGGCATTGATCCACTACTCTCCTAACAAGATTCAGGCATTTGGAGTTCCCAGGTATAAGGTTAGCACAGGGCTATTTAGCATTTTAGCCTAAAGCATCATCAATAAGGGTAATGATGATAGGTTTTGCTGTTACATTGTCTGTTCAGCTAAGGGCAGGGAATATCTCTAAAATGATTTACCCAATCTATATTTTTCATTTTCAATAGCAGCTCATTTCTAATATTCAGCATGTTCATTAATGGTTCACTATGTACACCATTAAAGCCTATTACTCAAATTTACAATGCTAATTAAGACAGTACTAATCACAGTAGAAAAAATAAAATCACCTTTTAACCACACCTTGCAGAATATGGACTATCTGATGAAAAAGTGTATATTTTGGAATGCTGACTGCACTTAGGGTATAGCTTAACACAAAAAACACAAATACTACAATCCATGGTGAAGTGTTTTCAAGAATTACAGCTGTCACAATATGATGGGGGAAAAATGAATATTAACAGTGTTAATCATATTTTGTTCTGTTCCTGTTTTTGTTTTAGTAACTTTGGGCCAGTGTAGGAAATTGCCATTCTTACTCTATATAAACTTAGACAAACTTGTTGTCTTCAAAAACAAAAATTACACACCAAAAAACTTTAACCAAAATGGACAAAATGATATTTCTAGACAGTATGTTGCTTTAGTTAGAGGTTGTCTTGTTTCTTCAGACTATCATTTTTCCAAAATTAAAAATTATGAAAGTAAATAAATTTTCCATGAATTTATCCCAAAGATTTTCAAATGTATGCATGATATATGTTTCAAACTACGCTGCATCTAATGAGGTATTAAATATTAATTTAAGGCATACCTAAGATAACCACTGGCATTTTAAGCTTTTGCAAGTTAAGGAAAATATTTGAATGGGAAGAAGCTATTTTAGTCTTTTATCACAAACTGAGAAAAGAACCAGAGAAATGAATAGTTGCTTATAATGGAAATTTTATGCCAGTGTGGCTCCACTGAAGGAATCACACTGCAGGAGGAAAGGAGAAAGAAATGTACACCTAATATATAACATTTTCCTTTCTAGGATAGTATAATTAGATCAACTACCACAGGGGAAAAATAACATTGCAAAAGTATTCAATTCTTGAAAATAGAAGGACAGAGATGTAGCAAATTGCCCTAGATACATGTACTCCAGTATTATTTTTAGTAATTTCTAATTAGTTCTAAATAATCCTTTCATTCCCTTAAGTGGAAGCCTTAAGTAAAAGCACATGTTGGAAATATAAGATGGGACATAATCTATCATAATTGGTATCTTGATTACAAAGGCCATCAGGTCTCTAAACTTCAGTTTCATCATTTGTTGAAAATATGGACTACTAGTCTAGGTAATTCAGTAAGTTCTCACTTTTCATTCACCCCCCTCTTCCAAACGTGTGGAAATGGTTCATAAAGTATACAAAAATGGAAAATCAAATGACAGAGATGGGCTCCAAAACAAGATAAACACTTCCAGACAATGTATGGACTCAGAACATAACCACAGTGATCAGTGCTGAAGCTGCATCTGTATTCCAGAAGTAGGCAGAGGCATGCAGGAATTCTGTGAGGGTGAGAAATAAGATCTAGTTTCGCTTCTTGAAAGCAAGGGATGGAGGGTGGGATGGAAGAGGTAAGACAAGGTTCTTCCCATTGTGAATGAAAGCTAAAAAGCAAACAGACATTGCAAAGAACTGCCTCCCCTCATGCGGGGTGGAGGAGGAGAAGGTGCAATAATAGGATAAGACCATGCCAAGCCATATTAGAGTCTGAGGCAAAAGGAAAAAAATGTGCACCCTCTTATACACTTAGCAAAATGTCCTCCTGTATCTTGAACCAAGAGAAAAAAGTGAATTAATGCAGACCAATTTACAATTTATTTTATAATTTATTTATTTATAAAGCCCCATGGTGCCCAACCTATCCTCTAATCATTGTCAACCCTCATAAATCCAGAAGTATGGAACTACCGCAAAGATTATTCCCAATGCAATTAAAAGTACACTTATCACAATGAGCACTGAGTAATGTATAGAACTGCTGAATCACTATATTGTACACATGAAACTAATATAACACTGTATGTTAATGATACTGGAATTAAAATTTTAAAAAAGATTATTCCCAATGCACAATAATTTAAGGTAAAAAAACACTTTGTCCTTATTTAATATTTTTATAGCTGCCAATTTATAGTTGTCAATTATGAATTATTTGTACTAATGTTGATTTTTTAAATTTTACAGTATTATTTATTTTGACTATTGAATTTTTTGACACCACCTTAAATCTTGCATCCAAGAAGAGTACCTCAGTATCCTCTCCTAGTTCTAATCCTGGCTCTCTAGTAGGATATATAAATACAATCCTATAACCATTAAATAAATAAAGTTCTCGCCAGACTTTTTTTTTAAGATTTTATTTATTTATTTGACAAGGAGAGAGACAGAGAGAGAGCACAAGCAGGGGCAGCAGCAGAGGGAGAGGGAGAAGCAGGCTCTCAGCTGAGCAGGGAGCCCGATGTGGGGCTCGATCCCAGGACCCTGGAATCACGATCTGAGCCGAAGTCAGACGCCTAACGGACTGAGCCACCCAGGTGCCCCCTATCCAGACTTTCTGACTCTGTATTATCTCTATTACCACTACCGGGTAGCTCAAAAATGACCTTACATGACCTTGTAAATCTCCATACTGTAACCTCACGCAGATCAAATTTAGCATAGCAGTTGTGCATAGTTGTTAACATTTGTTAAGTAGAGCCCCTGGATGTCAGATAAGGAGCCAAGGTTCAACAAAAGACCAAAAGGGAAAGTGAAACAGAGTTTATTACTCACATACACATCAAGGGTCCACATGGGGAGATCAAGTCAGGATGCTGGCAGAGAAAGCAAGGCAGGACCTGAGGCACATGGCTTTATCAGAGTCTGAGAGTGGAGTGCTGGAAGTTCCCAGACAAAGGCCAGGTTGACCAGCTGAAACCAAAAAAAGTGAGTGAGATTTTGGTTAGCTTGATTAGGGTCTTATCCAAGGGTAGCATAAGAGGCGCCTGGGAGGCTCAGCTGGTTAAGTGTCTGCCTTCAGCTCAGGTCATGGTCCCAGGGTCCTGGGATCTAGCCCTGCATCGGGCTCTCTGCTCAGCGAGGAACCTGCTTCTCCTTCTCTCTTTGCCTGCCTCTCTGCCTACTTGTGCTCTCTCTCTAACAAAAATAATAAAATCTTAAAAAAAAAAAAAGTCTGTAAGGGGAGGATAAGGAGAAGACCCTGGAAAGCAGGGGAGAATGTTCATCACAAGGGTCTTTGGGGAAGGCATATTAGGAACTCATATTTTCTTGTGACTCTGCAGGCTGTTATCTAGGGCATGTGCTGCTAGGATGGGCTGTCAGTTCAAGGCTATTGCAGGCCACTTGGCCACACAAAACGGATATTTAGGCAGCAATATTATGAAATAACTCAGCTACCCTCTCAACACTGTAGAACTAGTGTTTTCAATCTCTTGGACTAGTATATGGTTTTCATTCTCATCAAAATAGTTATCCACACATCATATCATTTTCTAAGTAAGACTCAGAAAAGGAGGAAGGGGCATTGTCCCTTTCCCTTCCCTTTAAAGATACACTCTTCTTGTTCCATTAGCCAGAGCATACTCATAAGATCACAACCATCTTGAGGCTAGGGGGCTACAATAAACAGTCTATATTTCAGTTGACTATTTGTTAAATTTTGTTGTTGCTGTTAGACTTGCTTTATCCCCTGGCTTCTCTAAATGGAACCCTCCCACCTCTGAGAGCAACTTCCTCTTTGCAGTGATTTCGCTGGATAGTCAGTGGGCCCTGCTGCACTGGCAAGCAGAGGCTCTGGTACCAAGTTCTATTCTTCACCATTCTTCTGCAGCAGAAATGCTGACCTCACAGAGCAATGGGGAGAAGTAATAATTTTGCATAGATAGAAAATTTTACATGGATTAACTCATTTGATCTTCACAACAACCCTATGAGAGTAAGTTTTCTGTTAACCTCTTTTACAGATAAGGAAACTGAGACACAGCGAGGTTAAGAAACTTTAATAATGTCACTAATAAGAGAGAAGAGTCAAGATTCAAAATCAAGCAACTTGGCTGCAGAATCCCACCACTCAACACTGTGGTCTGTGCAGGACACCACCTAAACAGAGCAGGTCAAAGGCACCTAGAAGCTCTGAAACTTTAGAACACAGAACTCTTTGACAATCTGATGAGATTTATGGCTCCTCTGCCCAGCGAAAGCATAGTGAAATGCCCATTAAGGCGAACAACAAAGAACAGTGGGCAAAGCCTAAATAACCCCCATTTCCCCCTGCCACCCCCACCCCAGCAGCCAAGCAGCTGGACTCTTCCAACTAAGAACAACCGCTCCCCGTCCCAGAAAGCTGGCAGTGACCAGACCAGTCTATCATCTCCTTAGCACCCCATCCTTGGGCTGTATCCGCATAGCTGGCCACACTCTTCCCCCTTCACTCCATGCTAATTTCAAATCACTTCAATAACACGTACACCTCTTCTACTTCTTCAGAAAGCTATACCTCTTCAACCAAGAATATGAGGCCCTTACTATTCTTTCTCTGCTTGCTCCAGGGTGGTCCCCATCTCTGAGCTCAAAGACGACTGTTTTACTTTAAAACAGGCATGCTGCCCATTTGTAAAACACCTGAGGAGTTAAGTCACCAGCCAGATGGATGCCCCAATCTCCAGCATTAAAGTAGGTGAAAAAACCAGGGGAGAGATTTCGGTCTCCTACAAGGGGAGGGGGGAGGAGAGAATTTATTTTTAAAGTTAAATTTGTTTTGTTTTCTTTTGTTTAGGTGTTAAGTTTTAGCAAACATTTTAAGGGTGTCCTCTTCAAGTCTCTGGCTTCATCAAAGCGAAGGAGTGTGTACTTGCCTGAGATGGTGAGGAACATTATCTGCTGCCACTGGTGGATTTACTGGATGCTTCCCATTTAATCCCCACCTGACAATTTAGTTGTGCTATTACTGTAGAAAAAAGAAACTGGATCTCTGGGGCAACAAGCAATCTCTGCCACAAATATTGAATTGATAAATGCATATTTAGTCAAAAATACATTGAATTTAATATTAAGTATAAAATATTCTATAAAGAATATTAAAACTACATGAAATTAAGAGGACAGCAGAGGGGATGATCAATGGTATTTAAAGTGATTGTGAGATAAATAAACTAAATATTTAATACAAAATAGGGAATTTAAAGCAACAAAATAAATGGTTTGATTTTATGAATATATGGAAAAAGATGTGCCCTTTATATAAAGAATGTATATTACTTTCAAGCTGTCAAGGAATTACCACAAATATTAACCATTTTCTAATGTAAAATGGATATATTAACAATTTTTGTTGAAAATACTTGTAGGAAATAGTACTTCTCCTCCCCATCATGCCTAAGTCCTAAAACTCAGAATTTGTGACTACTTTAGGTTACATGGTCAAGGGAAATTAAGGTTGAAGGTGGAATTAATTTTGCTAAGCAGTTGACCTTAAGATACAAAGATTATCCTGGATTCCTGAGGTGACCCCAATGTAATCAAAGCATCCTTAAAAATGGAAGAGGGCAGCAGAAAAGGGGTCAGCATCAGTGAAAGAGATATATCAATGAAAACATGTCAGAGAGATGCTATTTTGCTGGCTCTGAAATGGAAGAAAGGAGCCAAAGCTAAAGAGTATGTGTAGCTTCTAGAAGCCAGAAAAAGCAATGAAAAAAATTCTCCCCCCAATAGGACCAAAGTTTTGCAGACACCTTGACCTTAACCTGGTGAGGAAGGTGTGCGATTTCTGTTATTCAGAACTTCAGGATAATAAATGTGTGTTGTTGAAAGCCTCCAAGTTTGTGGTAACTTATTACTGTTACAAACAGAGAAACTAATATGCTATCTAGAACTGATTTAAAATCAACTTGCTTTATATCAGTATCAAAGAATGCTACTAAAGCAGTACTTAGATAAAAACAATTAATTCTGGATGTTTAGAAAAAGAAGAAAGATGGAGATCAAGTGAGGTATATATATGAATTCAAGAAGCTACACAGCCTATGATTTGAAGACAGCAGCATTTCTCTTTTTCTTTTCCTAGGAAATTATGTAATACCTTTATTACATATTTATTACTTTTAACACAATAAGAAAGTTGAGAAATAAAAATGTAACTTTCATTTTTTAGAAAAATTAGGACACAGATAAATACCTGTGAAAAACATGTTAAAAAGTGGGTAGAACTGCAGCTCGTTGCAATGAACCTCAAATAGTAGTGATTATCTTAGGAAAAAGAAACGATGATGGCAATCAATCTCAGAAGTCACCAGAAAAATACTCTTCTTGCAGGCCTTGGCAGTGAATCCCCTTTGTTTATCAGGGAAAGATTATCATATCATTATATGATAGAACTTAGTTTGCTTCTTAGAGACAGGAGGCAAAGGAATCACACAGGCAGGCCATGTATTCAGGACAAAGCCTGTCTTCCTGTCAGAGGGATAGAAGAGTTGCTATCCTCTTTGGTGAAAAGTAAGGATAAAGAAATTTACCCTCAAAATCCTGGGGCAAAAGAAAATTTATTAAGTAACCTGGTACATGGTACTAATCATTTTCCTACTTGAAACTCCTACAAATACATAACCTGAGAAATGTTTGCCTCCTTCAATAATGAGCGTTCAGACAGGCAGTCCAAAGATATTACAAGAAAAGACAACTTCAAAGAAAAAGAGGCAAAGAAGTAGTTATTAGAAAGATTTTGTTACACTCTAATGGAAATGGAGAATTAAAATAATATTCTTTAAGATTTTATTTATTTATTTGAGAGAGAGAGAGCATGAGTGGTGTGAGGGGGAGGGCAGAGGGAGAGGGATAAGCAGACTTCCTTAGCAGGGAACCTGACATGGGACTCGATCCCAGGACCCTTGCATCATGACCTGAGCTGAAGGCAGACGTTTAACCAACTGAGCCACCACCAGGTGCCCTAAAATAATATTCTTAATGCAGTAATCACCTCTTTGAACCAGTAGCAAGAAGCAGAAACTAAGAACTCAAGGAAAAAAATAGTAAAATGATAAAAATTTTTAAAAGTATGACTGAATGATCTTAGGAAAAAGTAAATTTCTTTCACTCAACAAATATATTATTTATCACACAATTCCTGAGAACCTAACATATTACAGGCAGACACAGTTTCAGAAACTTAAACTTTCAGGAAACTGAAAAATACTCCTATTGTGATGGTTTATATGATGGAGAGAAGGTGGAACTGATAATAAGCACACATAATACATAAATGATGTACAATAAAAGAAAGCAAGAGGTGAGATGGAAAACAGTCAATATATCAAGATAAGTGTGGGGGGGATGGGAGTATGGTTGAAGTATATTGATAAGGTGAGGTATGAGCATAGATATCAAGGAAATGAGTAAATTTGCCAAGCACATAACTGCAAGATAGCAGTCTGGCAATGAAACTGAATAAAACAAAAACCATAAGGTAGGTGTACCCCTGAACTCTTTGAGAAGCCACAAAGGTGCTGATGTGCTTGGAGCACAGGGAACAAGCTGTAGGTTGGTGGGAAATGGTGTCAGAGAACTATCCATTTTGATTTCCTTGCCTTTACTCTCTAGTTACAAAGGTATTATTTAAAGATATCAATCAAGAACATACATGTGTCTACACATACAGTTACATACATGAGAATACACCTATATATGCATATATGACTGTGGTGTGATATATATGTATGTATGTACACACATAATAACACACACACTGTGTATATACACATATGTATGGTTTCTTGAAGGCCATGACCTAATTAATTCCTTTATTTTTAAAATATTTATTTATTTATTTGAGAGAGAGAGAGACCATGCATGCACACACAGAGGGAGAGGGTGAGGGCAAAGCAGGCTCCCCACTGAGCAGGGAGCCCGATGTGGGATTCAATCCCAGGACCCTGGGATCATGACCTAAGCTGAAGGCAGATGCTTAACCCACTGAGCCAGCCAGGTGCCTCTTAACTAACCCATTTAAAACTGAACTTTCTAAACAGTCTATATTCAGAAACACTGGGGCTGGAGTCACACAGTTTGACATCTTCCAGGAAAACAGGGTCCTTTCCTATTGGGTCAGATGGCACACTGAATATGAGAGTTTTGGTTTAAACATCCCTAATAGAACTCTTGATTGATGTTCTACCAACTTAAAGATTGCAGCGTTAGTTTTATAAATCCTTCAATTAAAAACCACAGTAATTATTAGGCACTTCTGCTTTCAAAGCAATTAATATATTGGAAACAGTAGAGAATCTCTGTGTAGAATTTGGATCTGATCCAAGCTGGGTGTTACGCTGATTATTGCCTCTACAGGTTGGTAGAATGACTGTGCATGAATGTCATCAGGTTGTCATACTAAAAGAAAATCAAAACTAGTTTATATGAAGGGTAGCTATTCTCTACAGTATTTAGCAAACCTGATTCAGAAAATGTATGAGTTTAGAAGTTACCATATTAGTAAGTTATAGTTATGAGAAGGACCTTTATACCAAGTTAAGGAAGAAAATGTTGCTGATTCAGTTTCCTCTTCCTATTCTTACTACTGATGGGCGCATGCCTGCAGGCTCTTTCTTTCTTGATTGAAGGATAGTTATAAAGTACTAGAAACTCTTGACGCCCAGACAAACTTTCTAAGCTATGGAGCAGGGTGCAGTAACCAGTTCATTTCCATGTAGGCCATTTCCATTCTTTCCTGCTTAATATTTTTCTTGTGTTTATACATATGGGTGTGTATACATAAATATGTATGCATATTTAAAAGAAAAACACACTAAAATCTGAATTAATTGTTGTGGACTGCTGGTTGTTTCCCCAAATCAGTTATCATCTTATCTTATTCCTACCACAGGGCAGCTGTAGAACATAACTCCAACAGAGTTGAATTCACGCTAAAACAAATGAATGTTGGCCAAAGTGTAGTTAACCACAGTGACCCTGCCTAGGCACCTGTCTGCCTAACTAGATTCTATATTTGTAATATATTAGTCACCTTAGTGTGCCATAACAAAATACCACAGACTGGGTGACTTAAATAGAATTTTTTTTCTCATAGTTCTGGAGGCTGGGAAGTTCAAGATCAAGAGCTAGCTGATTCAATTCCTGGTGAGAGAACTCTTCCTAGCTAGCAGATGGCCACAATCTCACCATTTCCTCACATAAGTTCTTTTTTTTATTATTATTATGTTATGTTAATCACCATACATTACATCATTAGTTTTTGATGTAGTGTTCCATGATTCATTGTTTGCGTATAACACCCAGTGCTAGATTCAATACATGCCCTCTTTAATATCATCACCAGGCTAACCCATCCCCCCACCCCCCTCCCCTCTAGAACCCTCAGTTTGTTTCTCAGAGTCCATAGTCTCTCATGGTTCATCTCCCCCTACAATTTCCCCCTGTTCATTTATCCCTTCCTGCTATCTTCTTTTTCTTTTTTTAACCATATAATGTATTATTTGTTTCAGGGGTACAGGACTGTGATTCAACAGTCTTACACAATTCACAGCGCTCACCATAGCACATATGCTTCCCAGTGTCTATCACCCACCCACCCCATCCCTCCCAGCCCCCACCACTCCAGCAACCCTCAGTTTGTTTCCTGAGATTAAGAATTCCTCATATCAGTGAGATCATATGATACATATCTTTCTCTGATTGACTTATTTCGCTTAGCATAATACCCTCCAGTTCCATCCACGTCATTGCAAATGACAAGATTTCATTCCTTTTGATGGCTGCATAACATTCCAGTGTGTGTGTGTGTGTGTGTGTGTGTGTGTGTGTGTGTGTGTGTATCACATCTTCTTTATCCATTCATCTGTCAGTGGACATCTTGGCTCTTTCCATAGTTTGGCTATTGTCCTCACATAAGTTCTTTGTGTAGGCATAAAGAAAGCAAGCTCTCTGGTGTATCTTTTCACAAGGGCATTAATGCCATGAGACCAGGGCCACATCCTTAACACCTTATCTAACTCTAATTATATGCTTAAGAGTATAATTTATTTTAAAATATGATTAATATTTTACGTCTTAATAACAATATAAATATTATAAAGCAAAAAATACATGATATAGAGAAGTAGACAACAACACTTCAGTAGTGGAAGACTTTAATTTCCTCAATGATAAAGTAAAGAATTAAGGATAAAGTAAGGATACAAAGAGGCTAAATCACAAAATAATTATGTAGACATCAAGAACACATATGAAAAGGAAGATAAAACTTTTCACTAGCAAAGGAACATTCATAAAAATTGTTCATAATTAGGCTACAAAGTAAATTAAAATTAATACAGGTAGTTGTATCAATGATATTACCTTATAACGATATAAGAAAAAATTAAGAAAATTTAAAATAAAATTCATAAAAACTAGAAATCAGAAAAGGCTCTCTTTCATGGAATTTACACTAAACAGGCCAAATTCCCTCTTAAACATATTTTGGGTCAAATTTAAAATATAGGGGTGCCTGGGTGGCTTAGTCATTTGAGTGTCTGACTCTTCGTTTCAGCTCAGGTCATGATCTCAGGGTCATGAGATCAAGCCCCAAAGTCGGGCTCCTTGCTCAGTGCAGAGTCTGCTTGCTTTTCCCCTCCTTTCCCCTCCCTCTGAGCTCTTCTCCCTCTGCTCCTTCCCCCCACTTGCAGTCTCTCTCTCTCTCTCCCTAAAATAAATAAAATATTTTTTGAAAAATTTAAAATATAAACAAGCAAATAAACAAATGAAAAAAAAAACCTAGAATAATATGAAAGCCTAAATATCAGGATCTTGACATAGTTAAATTAGTGTTCAGGGAACAATTTAAAGCCTTGTCTATTGCTACAGGCATATCTCCAAGATGTTGCAGATTCCACTGCAGACCACTGCAATAAATCAAGTCAAATAAGTTTTCTGATTTCCCAGTGCATATTAAAGTTATGTTTACACTATATTGTAGTCTATTAAGTGTGCAATAGCATTATGTCTGAAAAAACAACATACATACCTTAATTTAAAAACATACTTCATTGCTATGGCACCTGGTGGCTCAGTCAGTTAAGCATCTGACTTTTGATTTTGGCTCAGGTCATGATCTCAGTGTCATGAGATCAAGCCCTGAGTACAGCCTCTGCACTAAGTGTGAAGCCTGTTTAAAATTCTCTCTCTCCCTCTAACCCTCCCTGCCCACTCCACTCATGTGCACTCTCTTTCTCCCAAAAAACAAAACCAAAACAAGAAAACTTCATTGCTAAAAAAAATGCTAACCATCATCTGAGCTTTCACTGAATAATAATCTTTATGCTGGTAGAGAGTCTTGCCTCAGTGTTGATGGCTGCTGACTGATCAGGGTGGTGGTGCTGAAGGTTAGGGTGGCTACGGCAATTTATTAAAATAATACAACAATAAAGTTTGCCACATGGATTGACTCTCCTTTTCATGGAAAATTTCTCTGTAGCATGTGATGCAGTTTGATAGCATTTCAGCTATAACAGATCTTCTTTCAAAATTGTACTCAATCCTCTTAAACCATCCTGCTGCTTTATCAACTAAGTTTATGTCATATTCTAAATCCTCTGTTGTCATTTTAGCAATCTTCACAGCATCTACTCCTTTACCAGGAGTAGAGACCATCTCAAAAAACCACTTTTATTGCTCATCTATAAGAAGCAACTCCTCATCCATTAAGGTTTTTTTCATGAGATTGCATCAATTCAATCACCTCTTCAGGTACCACTTCTAATTCTAGTTCTCTTGCTATTTCTACCACATCTGCACTTACTTCCACCCAGTCTTGAACCCCTCAAAGTCATCCATTAGGGTTGGAATTTTGACCTCTTCTCATAAATTTCAAATGTTCTTAATGACATCTAAAATAGTGAATCCTTCCCAGAAGGTTTTCAATTTACCTTGCCCAAATCATCAGAGGAGTCATTATCCACAGCAGCTATAGCCTTACAAAATGTATTTCTGAAATTTATAAGACTTGAAATTCTAAATGATTTCTTGATCCAGGGACTACAGAATAGATTTTGTGTTAGCAGGCATGAAAACAACATTTGTCTCATTGTGTATCTTCATCAGAGCTCTTGGGTGACCAGGTGTATTGTCATTGAGCAATAATATTTTTAAAAGATTCCTTTTTTCTGAGTAGTAAGTCTCAATAGCTGTCTTAAAATATTCAGTAATCCATGTTGTAAACAGACGTGCTGTCACCTAGGCTTTGTTGTTCCATTTCCAGAATACAGACAGAATAGATTTGGCATAATTTTTAAGGGCCCTAGAATTTTCAGAATAGTAAATGAGCACTGGCTTCAACTTAAAGTCACCAGTCCCTAACAAGGATGCCAGCCTATCTTTTGAAGCTTTGAAATGAGGCATTAACTTTTCTCTAATTATAAAAGTCCTACATGGAATCTTCTTTCAATATAAGGCTGTTTTAGCTACACTGGGTGTCTGCCATTAAGTGTAGTCACCTTCTTATTTTAGCTACATCTTCTGGATAACTTGCTACAGCTTCTACATCAGCAATTGCTACTTCTTGCACTTTAATGTTATGGAGATGCTTCTTTGCTTAAACTTTCTGAACCAACATCTTCTAGCTTGAAACTTTCCTTCTGCCGCTTCTTTACCTCCCTCAGCCTAGAACTGGAGAGTTCTAGGCCGTGTTCTGGATTAGGTTTTGGGTTAAGGGAATGTTGTGGCTGGTTTGATCTTCTATCCAGACCACTCAAACTTTCTCCATGTCAGTAGTAAGGCTGTTTTACTTTCTTATCATTCACTGATAAGATACTTTCTTATCATTCACCCTAGCACTTTTTATTCCCTTCAAGAATTTTTCTTTTGCATCCACTACTTGGCTGTTTGGCACAAGAGGCTTAGCTTATGGCCTATCTTGGCTTTAGACACACCTTCTTCACTAAGCTTAATCATTTCTAGCTTTTGATTTAAAGTGAGAGACATGAGACTCTTCCTTTCACTTGAACATTGGCCAATGTATGGTTAAACACTTGAACAGAGGCCAATGTATGGTTATTAATTGGCCTAATGTCAATATTGTTGTATCTTAGGGAATAGGAAGGCCTGAGGAGATGGAGAGAGATGGGGGAATGGCCTGTCAGGACAGCAGTCAGAAGACACACAATGAATTTTGCCATTGTAAAAGGACTCCATTCCTAATGCCCCAAAACAATTATAACAGTAACATCAAAGATCACTGATCACAGTTCACCATAACAAAATAATATTAATGAAAATTTGGGAATATTGTGAGAATTATCAAAATGTTACAGAGACACAAAGTGAGCAAATGCTGTGTGTTTTTTTTTTGTTTGTTTATTTGTTTTTTTGAGAAATGGTGCCAATAGACTTCCTCATACAGGGTTGCCATAAACCTTCAATTTGTAAAAAATATCTGTGTAGTAGATAAAGTGAAGTGCATTTGAGGTATGCCTGCAATGAAATTATAGTCCATATTAAATATATTAGAAAAGCAAAATAGAATAAGTGTAAGAGGAATAAAAGAAAGAGATTTATTAAAATAATAATAGATGTCTTAGTGGGTTGTATAATATACAGTTTATAATTGGTAGTTCAAGTAATATCATCACCTTTGACCCATGATTATGTAGTCACCTAATCCAAGAGCGAACACCAATATTTTTCAAAATAAGAAAAGTTACTTACAAAAGAAGGCATTGCTCCAATACACTAGTTTCCTCAGGAATTCTCTGATTAGAATGTGGCACATTCTCACCAGGCATCTCAGTTTTCTGCGCACTTACCAACACCTGATCAGCTGGAACAAAAGGACAAGTGGCAGGTTATAGCCACACTGCAGCTTCTACTCAGTGGAGAGACTTCTGTCCTCTGGGCCATATTCAAACCTGGCAGACTTGCAGGTTGTTTAATAAATTGTTCTGAATAATATGCCCAGATGTGATGTATGTTGCTATCCAATTCCTGAAATGTCAATTGAAACAACAGTCTTAGAAACTTTAGGTTCAACTGAATATTTCAAACTCGTAAGACTGAAATAGGCCACATCTAGCACTAGTTTTCTCAGATTTATGGAATGATATAAAACAGGAAACCCAGTGTGTCAGCATCAAGAACACTTCTATGGGAGTCCTTGCAGATGCCCAGGAGCTAGACATTAGCCTCAACAACAGTAGCTTAATATTAGGAAATGAGACCATGGAGTGGTGTAGGGATTCCATACAGGAATTAATATCTCGATATTCTCAGTTTCAAGTGCTTAGCTTACAATTTACCACAAGAGGAACATACTCATTTAGGAAAATCACCAAGCTCACGGAGGGGGAGCAAGATGGCGGAGGAGTAGGAGACCTAAATTTCTTCTGGTCCAAGGAATTCAGCTGGATAGGGATCAAACCATTCTAAACACCTACGAACACAACAGGAGAGCAAAGAGAAGAATAGCAACAACTCTCTGAACAGAAAAGCGACCACGTACTGGAAGGTAAGACGTGCAGAGAAGTGAATCCGAGGCAATATTCTGGAAGACAGATGGCGGGGGAGGGGGCCTCGATCAGTCCCTACTGGCAAGTGATATAGAAGCGGAGCAAAAAATTGGAAATTTTAGAAGTCGGCTCCGCTAAGGGACGTCGCTCCAGTGACTAAGCCGGGGGTGGAACCTTCACTGGGACAGTGTGGTCTCAGGATCCTTGGGGTCACAGAAAGACTGGGGGTGCCTGAGTGCAGCAGAGATCCCAGGTATCGGAGCCGGGGAGCTGGCTGCAGAGATGGAGCCGAGGCGCGGGCTCTCAGCTCGGGGTGGCCATAAACTGTGATCTGCGGCCCAGTCGGGCCACTGCTCTTCTAGCAGGGACAAAACAAGTGGCAGATTGGGGGAGACTCCCTTCTTACTCCAGGAGCAGCAGCGCGGGAGTGCACCACAGGGATCTGCTGGGTTTGGAGACTCCACACGGGGTCTGGAGCCAGAGATAGAAATGCTCAGTCATGGGCCGGGTGAGCACGGAGTGTGGCTGGAGACCAGGGAGATGGGAGTAACTGACTGCTTTTCTCTGGGGGCTCCCTGAGGAGTGAGACACCGAGTTCTTGGCTCCTCCAGGGTGGAGATTGGGAGGTGGCCATTTTCATTCTTGTCCTCCAAAGCTGTAGGGAAAGCTTGCAGGGAACAAAATCTCCCGAGAGCAAACCCGAGCAGATTACTTAGCCTGGACCTGCAAGGGCAGGGCAATTCCGCCGCCGGCAAAGACATTTGAGAACCACAGCAACAGGTCCCTCCCCCAGAAGTTCAGCAAGAACAGCCAGCCAAGACCAAGTTTACCGACCAATGAGAATGGCAGAACTCCAGGGCTAAGAAAATATTGCACATGGATTTCATGGCTTTTTTCCCATGATTCTTTAGTCTTTCAAAATTATTTTTTTTAACTTTTTTTTTGAATTTTTGTTTTCCCCTTTTTCAACCAACATCAATCGCTTTTTAAAAAATCATTTTTATTTTTCATTTTTAGAGTCATATTCTATCCCTTCATATTAGTTAACCTTATTTTTGGTATATATACATATAAGTTTTCTCTTTAAAATTTTGGGATACAGTTTCTTCTAACAGATCAAAATATACCCTAAATCTCTAGTGTATGGCTTAGTTCTAGTCTCCTGCCTGACCACATTCTCTCCATTTTTTTTAAATGCGTTTCTTTCTTTTTTCAACCAACTTCTTATCAATTATTTTTATAAAATCTTTTATAATTTTCATCTTTACAGTCATATTCCATCCCTTCATAGTATTAACCTTTATTTTCATATATATATAAGTTTTCCTTTCTTTAAAATTTTGGGAGGCACATTCTTCTAACAGACCAAAATATGCCCAAAATCTAGTTTGTGACACTGATCTATGCACCAGCCTGATCATATTTGATCATATTCTGTATTTTTTTGTTTGTTTTTATCTTTTTCTTTTTCTGATTTTTTTTTCTTTTTTCTTTCTTTCCCTTTCTTTTCCCATGGTTTCAGGTCTTTTCTGATTTATTTACTGTGTATTTTCTGGGGATGTTGTTACCTTGTAGCATTTTGACCGCTCATTCATCTATTCTCCTCTGGACAAAATGACAACACGGAAAAAATCAGCTCAACAAAAAGAAAAAGAGGCAGTAACGACTGCCAGGGACCTAATCAATATGGATATTAGTAAGATGTTGGAACTAGTGTTCAGAATGATGATTTTAAAGATACTACCTGGCCTTGAAAAAAGCATGGAAGTTATTAGAGAAACCCTTTCTGGAGAAATAAAAGAACTAAAATCAAACCAAGTCAAAATCAAAAAGGCTATTAATGAGGTGCAATCAAAAATGGAGCCTCTAACTGCTAGGATAAATGAGGCAGAAGTGAGAATTAGTGATATAGAAGACCAAATGATGGAAAATAAAGAAGCTGAGAAAAAGAGAGATAAACAACTACTGGATCATGAGGGCAGAATTTGAGAGATAGGTGATACCATAAGACAAAACAACATTAGAATAATTGGGATCCCAGAAGAAGAAGAGAGAGAGGGGCAGAAGGTATATTGGAGCGAATTATAACAGAGAACTTCCCTAATGTGGGGAAGGAAACAGGCATCAAAATCCAGGAGACACAGAGACCCATCTCAAAATCAATAAAATTAGGTCAACACCCCGACATCTAATAGTAAAACTTACGAGTCTCAGAGACAAAGAGAAAATCCTGAAAGCAGCCAGGGACAAGAGATCTGTAACCTACCAAGGTAGAAACATAAGACTGGCAACAGACCTATCAACAGAGACCTGGAAGGCCAGAAAGGACAGGCATGATATATTCAAAGCACTAAATGAGAAAACTATGCAGTCAAGAGTACCATATCCAGCTAGGCTATCATTGAAAGTAGGAGAGATAAAAAATTTCAAGGACAAACAAAAACTAAAGGAATTTGCAAACACAAAACCAGCCCTACAAGAAATATTGAAAAAGGACCTCTAAGCAAAGAGAGAGTCTAAAAGTAACATAGACCAGAAAGCAACACAGACAATGTACAGTCACAGGCACCTTACAGGCAATACAATGGCACTAAATTCATATCTTTCAATATTTACCCTGAATATAAATGGGCTAAATGCAACAATAAAAAGACACAGGCTATCAGATTGGATAAAAAAACAAGACCCATTGATATGCTGTCTGCAAGAGACTCATTTTAGACCCAAAGACACCTCCAGATTGAAAGTGAGGGGCTGGAAAACGATTAACCATGTTAATGGATAACAAAAGAGAGCTGGGTGGCAATTCTTATATCAGACAAATTAGATTTTAAGCCAATCACTATAATAAGAGATGAGGAAAGACATTATATCCTCCTTAAAGTGTCTATCCAAAAAGATGATCCAACAATTGTAAATATCTATGCCCCTAAAATGGGAGCAGCCAATTATATAGGCCAATTAATAACAAAAGCAAAGAAACACATTGACAACAATACAATAATAGTGGGGGAATTTAACACCCCCCTCACTGAAATGGACAAATCATCTAAGCAAAAGATCAACAAGGAAATAAAGACTTTGAATGACACACTGGACCAAATGGACTTCACAAACATATTCAGAACATTCCATCCCAAAGCAAGAGAATACACATTCTTTTCTAGTACCCATGGAACATTCTCCAGAACTGATCACATCTTAAGTCACAAATCAGGTCTCAACTAGTACCAAAGATTGGGATCATCCCCTGCATATTTTCAGTCCACAATGCTTTGAAACTAGAACTCAATCACAAGAGAAAAGTTGGAAAGTACTCAAATACATGAAGGCTAAAGAGCATCCTACTAAAGAATGAATGGGTCAACCAGGAAATTAAAGAACAAAAAATTTCATGGAAACTTCTGAAAATGAAACCAAAACTGTTCAAAATCTTTGGGATGCAGCAAAGGCAGTCCTGAGAGGAAAGGATATGGCAATACAAGCCTTTCTCAAGAAACAAGAAAGGTCTCAAATACACAATCTAACCCTACACCTAAAGGAGCTGGAGAAAGAACAGCAAATAAAGCCTAAACCCAGCAGGAGAAGAGAAATAATAAAGATCAGAGCAGAAATCAATGAAATAGAAACCAAAAGAACAGTAGAACAGATCAACGAACCTAGAAGCTTTTTCCTTGAAAGAATTAACAAGATTGATAAACCCCTGGCCAGACTTACCAAAAAGAAAAGAGAAATGACCAAATAAATAAAATCATGAGTGAAAGAGGAGAGATCACAACCAACAGCAAAGAAATACAAACAATTATAAGAACATATTATGAGCAACTTTATGCCAGAAAGTTAGATAACCTGGAAGAAATGGATTCATTCCTAGAGATGTATCAACTACCAAAACTGAACCAGGAAGAAATAGAAAACCTGAACAGACCTATAACCACTAAGGAAATTGAAACAGTAAAAAAAGCCCAGGGCCCAATGGCTTCCCAGGGGAATTCTACCAAACATTTAAGGAAGAATTAATACCTATTCTTCTGAAACTGTTCCAAAAAATCGCAATGGAAGGAAAACTTTCAAACTCGTTTTATGAGGCCACCATTACCTTGATCCCAAAACCAGACAAAGACCCCAATCAAAAAGGAAAATTACAGACCAATATCTTTGATGAACATGGATGCAAAAATTCTCACAAAAATACTGCCAATAGGATCCAATAGTACATTAAAAGGATTATTCACCATGACGAAGTGGGATTCATCCCTGACTGCAAGGTTGGTTCAACAACCACAAATCAATCAATGTGATACACTACATTAATAAAAGAAAGGACAAGAAACATATGATCCTCTCTATAGATGAAGAAAAAGCATTTGACAAAGTACAGCATCCTTTCTTGATCAAAACTCTTCAGAATATAGGGATAGAGGGTACATACCTCAACATTATAAAAGCCATCTATGAAAAACCCACAGTGAATATCATTCTCAATGGGGAAAAACAGAGCTTTCCCCCTAAGGTCAGGAACATGGCGGGGATGTCCACTATCACCACTGCTATTCAACATAGTATTAGAAGTCCTAGTCACAGCAATCAGACAACAAAAAGAAATAAAAGGCATCCATATTGGCAAAGAAGAAGTAAAACTCTCACTCTTTGCAGATGGTATGATACTTTATGTGGAAAACCCAAAAGACTCCACCCCAAAACTGCTAGAACTCATATAGGAATTCAGAAAAGTGGCAGGATATAAAATCAATGCACAGAAATCAGTGGCATTCTTATACACCAACAACAAGACAGAGGAAAGAGAAATTAAGGACTTGATCCCACTTACAAATGCACCCAAAACCATAAGCTACCTAGGAATAAATCTAACCAAAGAGGCAAAGAATCAATACTCAGAAAACTATAAAATACTCATGAAAGAAATTGAGTAAGACACAAAGAAAAACGTTCTATGCTCATGGATTGGAAGAACAAATACTGTGAAGATGTCAATGCCTCCTAGAGCAATCTACACATTCAATGCAATCCCCATCAAAATATCATCCACTTTTTTCAAAGAAATGGAACAAATAATCCTAAAATTTGTATGGAAACAGAAAAGACCTCAAATAGAGGAATGTTGAAAAAGAAAAACAAAGCTGGCGACATCACAATTCCAGACTTCAAGCTCTATTACAAAGCTGTCATCATCAAGACAGTATGGTACTGGCACAAAAACAGACACATAGATCAATGGAACAGAATGGAGAGCCCAGAAATGGACCCTCAACGCTATGGTCAACTCATCTTTGACAAAGCAGGAAAGAAGGTCCAATGGAAAAAAGACAGTCTCTTCAACAAATGGTGTTGGGAAAATTGGACAGCCACATGCAGAAGAATGAATCTGGACCATTTGCTTATACCACACACAAAAATAGACTCAAAATGGCTGAAAGACTAAACGTGAGAGAGGAGTACATCAAAATCCTAAAGACGAACACAGGCAGCAACCTCTTTGACCTCAGCCGCAGCAACTTCGTTCTTGAAACATCGCCAAAGGCAAGGGAAGCAAGGGCAAAATGAACTATTGGGACTTCATCAAATTAGAAACTTTTGCACAGCAAAAGAAACAGTCAACAAAACCAAAAGACAACTGATAGAATGGGAGAAGATATTTGCAAATGACTTATCAGATAAAGGGCAGTATCCAAAATTTATAAAGAACTTATTAAACTCAACACCCAAAGAACAATTATCCAAGAAATGGGCAGAAGATATGAACAGACATTTTTCCAAAGAAGACATCCAAATGGCCAACAGACACATGAAAAAGTGCTCAACATCGCTCATCATCAGGGAAATCCAAATGAAAACCTCAATGAGATACCACCTCATACCAGTCAGAATGGCTAAAATTAACAAGTCAGGAAATGACAGATGTTGGTGGGGATGCAGAGAAAGGGGAACCCTCATACACTATTGGTGGGAATGCAAGCTGGTGCAGCCACTCTGCAAAACAGTATGGAGTTTCCTCAAAAAGTTGAAAATAGATCCAGCAATTGCACTACTAGATATTTACCTGAAAGATACAAATGTAGGGATCTGAAGGGATATGTGCACCCCAATGTTTATAGCAGCAATGTCCACAATAGCCAAGCTTTGAAAAGAGCCAAGATGTCCTTCGACAGATGAATGGATAAAGAAGAAGTGGTATATATATATACAATGGAATATTATGCAACCATCAAAAGGAATGAAATCTTGCCATTTGCAATGACGTGAATGGAACTGGAGGGTGTTATGCTGAGTGAAATAAGTCAATCAGAGAAAGACATGTATCATATGACCTCACCGATATTAGGAATTCTTAATCTCAGGAAACAAACTGAGCGTTGCTGGAGTGGTGGGGGTGGGAGGGATGGGGTGGCTGGGTGATAGACACTAGGGAGGGTATGTGCTATGGTGAGCGCTGTGAATTGTGTAAGACTGTTGAATCACAGATCTGTACCTCTGAAACAAATAATATATTATATGTTAAATAAAAGAAAGAAAAAGAAGATGATAGCAGGAGGGAAGAATGAAAGGGGTGGAAATTGGAGGGGGAGATGAACTATGAGAGACTATGGACTCTGAGAAACAAACTGAGGGTTCTAGAGGTGGTGGGGTGGGGTGATGGGTTAGCCTGTTGATGCGTATTAAAGAAGGCAAATTCTGCATGAAGCACGGGGTGTTATACAAAAACAATGAATCATGGAACATTACATCAAAAACTAATGATGTAATGTATGGTAATTAATATAACATAAGAATAAAAAAATAAAAAGAAAAATCACCAAGCCCAGGAAAACCCAAAGCTATGTCATTCATCCAGGTTTCTATGTTGGTATTTATTTTTTAATAGTCCCCTAGTCCAGATTCTATCTATCTGTCTATCTATCTATCTATCTATCTATCATCTATCTATCTATCTATCTATCATCTATCTATCTATCTGTTAAAGATTTATTAATTTGACAGAGAGAAGGAGAGCACAAGCAGGGGGAGTGGCAGGCAGAGGGAGAAGGAGAAGCAGGCTCTCTGCTGGGCTGAGCCAGACCTGGGGTTTGATCCCAGGACCCTGGGATTATGACCTGCGCTGAAGGCAGCTGCTTAACTGACTAAGCCACCCAGGAGCCCCTAGATTCAATTTAGTAATCAGTTTTTTTTCTCTTTCCTCCTTCCTTCTCCCCCCCAATACTCTATTCCTCCCTCCCTTCATCCCTCCCTCCCTCTGTCTCTCTCTCTCTCCTTTCTTTTCTTTTCCTTTCTTTTTCCTTCCCTCCTCCCTCCCTTCCTTCCTTTACTTTTGCCATGAACAATGGTGCCTGGTAACAGCTAAAATTCTATCTTTATCAATAAGGTTTCTAGTAACTAGAAGAAGGCAAATTCAAGGCACATTTGCACTGAGAGAGAATAGAAGAGGAAAAAAGTTTGTTATCTTCACTCATGCAGACCATGCATAAATGATTCTGTAACTATCTTGCAAATATCCTTTAGTGTAGTTACCTACTATGTTTCAGGCCACAGAATTCCATAATTTGATTGAGATGACACCCCCCCCAAAAAAAAGAGTTATTTTCTTGGGAATTACCTTCCACCCTGTAGCATACATGCCTCTCAACAAAATATCAACTCAATTTCCCCTAGTATCTATCAACAAAATGTCTTCAGATTATCATTTACTGGACCACCATTATATTTTGTAGAATATCTAGGTTAGGAAGGCCCTTCCAGGCTAAATTATTTAAGAGCAAGAGAGTTCATGGAGTCCTAAAGCAAAATAGTGATGATGTATTCAGAGACAGGTTTCTAATGAAGCTAACAAAGTTTAAATTTCAGAACCCCTCATTTGTACATCTCCTTACCCAGCCCTGAGAAATACTTTATCAACTTTATATTAATATTTGAAATTTTTCTAAGAAAAGTGTTCCCTTATTTATAGAAGCTTTAGGTCCTAAAATATAAGTCCATCAACGGTATTTTAACTTATTTTAGAAGAGAAAACCAAGGCAACTTCCAGAGCAATAAATAACATTGGCTATGTTAACTTACTACAATAAAGAACACATCCAGAATAAAAGCTTCAGTTGGCATCACCACTTGATTAAATGTTTTATAATCCACAGTTTTTTCCCAAGTCCTATCCATATTCTGTACAGTACAAAAGTAATCTAAATGAGGATCTTCCAGGGGTACCGTGGTGCTTCAGTCAGTTAAGCATCTGACTCCTGATTTGGGCTCAGGTGGTGATCTCAGGGTTGTGAAATCTAGCCCTGCATCAGGCTCTGTGCTAGGTGTGGAGCTTGTTTAAGATTCTCTCTCTTCCTCTGCCCCATCCCACTTAGCACATGCATGCACATGCGCTCTCTCTTAAAAAAAAAAAAAAAGTAAACTAAATGGGGATCTTCTAGGGTTCAATTAACCTATAAAGCATATACTCTTTTCTAGCATAATAGATCTTACTCCGTAATTCAGTAAGCTAATTTGGACAATATAGCAATTACCAAGTGAATCTAGAAAAATTCTATATTCAGCCACTGGAAAGGTAATCAAAGAATGGATTTGAGGCCCTACAAACAAGCTTTGTAGCAATCATGAGTGAAAACTCTATCACCAGACCATGCTAACCCTATACACGAATACAATGTCATTCTGGGTCCCAAGGAATCTGCATTCATTTAAACCTGTCTAATAGTCCCTGAAATCCCTAACAATTACCATGCTGAATACTTGACAGGTCTCTTTGGGAAAAACAAAAATGAAGATTTATATAGTATATACTTACGTTATCATAGGACCATTTCACTTTGTTACCTGGATTAAACTTCATTAAAGGGGTTCTAGGATTGTGAAGTGACCCATTTCTGAGTACTGGGTAAGATGTTCTAAGTTTCTATTTTTTTATACCTTATTTTATTTAAATTCAATTAACATATAGTGTATCATTAGTTTCAAATGTAGAGTTCAGTTATTCATCAGTTGCATGTAACACCTAGTGCTCATTGCATCACGTGCCCTCCTTAAAGTCCATCACCCAGTTAGCCCATCCCCCCACTGACCTTCCGTCCAGCAACCCTCACTGGGGTTTTGTTTCCTATAGTTAAGAGTTTCTTATGGTTTGTCTCCGTCTCTGATTTCATCCTATTTTATTTTTTCCCACCCTTCCCCTTTGATCTTGTTTTGTTTCTTAAATTCCACATATGAGTGAAACCATCTGATAGTTGTCTTACTCTGATCATCTTATTTCACTTAACGGGGCGCCTGGGTGGCTCAGTCGTTGGGCATCTGCCTTTGTCTCAGGTCATGGTCCCAGGGTCCTGGGATCGAGCCCTGCATCAGGCTCCCTGCTCGGCGGGAAGCCTGCTTCTCCCTCTCCCACTCCCCCTGCTTGTGTTCCCTCTCTTGCTGTGTCTCTCTCTATCAAATAAATAAATAAAATCTTTAAAAAAAAACTTATTTCACTTAGCATAATACCCTCTAGTACCATCCACAGTGTTGTAAATTTTAAGACTGAATCCTTTTTGATGGCTGAGGAGTATTCCATTGTGTGTGTGTGTGTGTGTGTGTGTGTGTGTGTGTGTGTGTGTGTATACATACCACATCTTCTTTATCTATTCATCTGTTGAAGGACGTCTGGGCTTCTTAACATAGTTTGGCTATTGTGGACATTGCTGCTATAAACACTGGGTACAGGTGCCCCTTCAGATCACAACGTTCATATCCTTTGGGTAAATACCTAGTAGTGCAATTGCTAGGTTGTAGGGTAGCTTTATTTTCAAATTTTTGAGGAACTTCCATACTGTTTTCCAGAGTGGCTGCACCAGCCTGCATTCCTACCAACAGTGTAAGAGGGTTCCCCTTTCTCTGCATCCTCACCAACATCTGTTGTTTCCTGACTTGTTAATTTTAGCCATTCTGACTGGTGTGAGGTAGTATCTCATTATGGTTTTGATTTGTATTTCCCTGATGCTGAGTGATGTTGAACATTTTTTTTTTTTCATGCATCTATTGGCCATTTGGATGTCTTCTTTGGAGAAATGTCTGTTCGTGTCTTCTGCCCATTTCCTGACTGTATTTTTTTGGGGGGAGAGTGTGTGTTGAGTTTGATAAATTCTTCATAGAGCTTAGATACTAGCCCTTTATCTGACAAGACATTTGCAAATCTTCTCCCATTTTGTAGGTTGTTTTTTGGTTTTGTTGACTGTTTCCTTTGCTGTGCAAAAGATTTTTATCTTTTTTTTTTAAGATTTTATTTTTTTAACAGAGAGAGACAGAGGGAGATATCACAAGTGGGCAGAGCAGCAGGCAGAGGGAGAGGGAGAAGCAGGCTCCCCACTGAGCAGAGCAGGCTCCCGATGTGGGGCTAGATCCCAGGACCCTGGATTCATGACCTGAGCTGAAGGCAGACATTCAATCAGCTGAGCCACCCAGGTGCCCAAAGATTTTCATCTTGATAAAATCCCAATAGTTTATCTTTGCTCTGTTCCCTTGCAAGATTTTATTTGTTCATTTGAGAGAGGGAGGGAGGAAGCTTGAGTGGGGAGAGTCAGAGAGAGAGGGAGAGGGAGAAGCAGACTCCCCACTGAGCAGGAGCCCAAGGCAGGGCTTGATCCCAGGTCCCTGAGATCATGATCTGAGCCAAAGGAAGATACTGAACCGACTGAACCACCCAGGTCCCCCCTTAAGTTCCTATTATATGGATTCAAGATAAACCTCTGCTTCCTGTGTCTAGATTTGTTTTTGTTTTGGTTTGGTTTGGTTTTTTGTTAGTTTTCTGTAACTCTCTACTCTTTTTTAATCCAATCAGACTTTAATGATTTGCCTCTTTCATAGTCCCAAGAATTCCGTAATTGCTTAATAGTTTTTATATTTAAATGAAATTGTTTGGCCTCTATTATCCTATGGTTACATCATCCCAAATAAGATCAGGGAACCCATTTAAAAAGTAAAATCTACTAGAAACACCTCCGATTTAAAAAAAAAAAGCCACCATAATACACTTCAACAATATTATCATTCTTTTAAGAATGCAGTTCTCAATGCTTTTTGTTTTTTAAGATTTTATTTATTTATTTGTCAGAGAGAGAGAGTGTGCATAAGCAGGTGAAGCTGCAGGCAGAGGGAGAACAGGCTCCCTGCTGAGCAAGGAGCCCGATGTGGGTCTCGATCCCAGGACCCTGGCATCATGACATGAGCTGAAGGTAGATGCTTAACCGACTGAGCCACCCAGGCGTCCCTTCTCAATGCTTTGATGAAATCAATACCTCATAAACCATCTCTGGGGACATTAGATAGGAACCAGGTAGGAGTAGATTGCTTATCTTAAACTATTTTTATAGTCATAAATAGACATTTTCTTATTTCTTCCACTATCTTAGGCCAAGGAATTTCTGGCATCTCATCCTTATTTAGTAAGAGATAACTTTGAATACAGAGCTCAGTCAACAAACAACTAGAACCATTTACTTTTTTTTACTAGTTGGAATATGAAATGTGCAATCAATGTACTCTTTAAAAGATCAGCTTTTCTAGACTAAAGCTTTTTCTTTCTCTTTGGTCAAATGCTCTCAGAATCCATACATACAAATATTATTCATAGATTTTTTCCAATATAAATTAAATAGTTTGCAATGCTTTTACATTTTTCTCCAAGGTTACCTTTATAATTGGCCCCCTGGGGAATGCTAGATTCTCAGACTCATTATAGATCTGTATAAAATGATAAAATTAGATTTAGTGGAGGTGTGCATGAAAAGATTTGACTGCTCCAGGGGTTCTTATAGAGTCTTCAAATAAGCAAAAACAGCCTCATGAGACCCTGGATTAAAAAGGTTGTTTCTATTGACAAGGGAGCTGTGGTTAGTGGGTTTTGGAGTATTCCAACAATCCAATTATTTGCCCCCCATGCAGACAGCTCTGTTTTTATGTTCATACTCCTTTTATACTTTATTATCCAAATTTAACATGAGATAAGTTCTATAATTAATAATGGCTAAACCTCAAGTAAGTCCTGTTTCAGATGCTATTTTGAGCATGTGACATGTATTAGCTCATTTACCCTTCATAACACTTTATAAAGAAGCATTATTCAAATAAGAAAGCTGAAGCATAGAGGTGTTAAGTTGCCCAAAATTACAATGCTAAAAAATAGCAGAACCAGAGCTTAAATCAAAGTAGTATAGCCCTTATATTTAACTACTATAGATAGGCTCAGAGTTCAGCAGGCACTGTAATTCATAAACTCACAGTATCAAATTTTAATTTAAGCTTTTAAGCGCATTATCCCAGAAGATGTAACTGATAAGAAATTCTTTAAAGGTAGTCATAGACATGCCATGAGCAGAGAAATTCGGGTTTTGTGCTTTCCATTCTCTTTCTTTAAGATGTCCAGTGTGGAATTTAAAACAAAACAAATGAACAAAGAAAAAGAGAGAGAGAGAGAGAGAGAGACAAACAAAAAAAACAGACTCTTAAATATAGAGAACAAACAGATGGTTGCCAGAGGGGAAGTCGGTGGGAAGATGGGTGAAATAGTGAAGGGGAGGAAGAGTACACTTATCTTGATGAGCACTGAGTAATATATGGAATTGTTGAATCACTGTATTGTACAACTGAAAGTAATAACACTTTATGTTAACTACACTGGAATTAAAATAAAATATAAGATGAAAAATAAAAATAGATGTCCAGTATAGATGGAAGAAACCAGCTCATCACATACACTCCTTGGATTCCTCATGTCTTTTATATTTTTCTATGGAAATGGTTTCACTTAGACTTTATTCTAGAGGTAGGTGATAATCTAGCTACTTTGCCAATGCACGTCATAGGTTGCCATGAATCACATAACTTAATTAAGCTTTTAAGTAACAGAATTCCAAGTAAGGTCAAATGACCAATTCCAGACTTCCAAATGTACCTTGAGAGTGAGTTGTTTCTATTCATACCTGCCACCAAATTATATAAATTCAGAATAATTAATTTAATAGACATATATTGTTTGTGGTTGATTAAACAGAAAAGTACACTGAGTGTCTTGTTAAATCACTGGAAAGTTGAAGAAGGCTTAAAGTTAAGCTACCAGGTATGATACTCAAAACATACTAGGTACATTTGATGGCAAAATGAATTCTACAGAGATCCTGAATACTCAAGTTGTTGACTTCTAAAAAGTCTCTGGGAGTAGGTGTATTGATGAAGTATTGGTCCTAGACCTAAACCTTGATCTAAACCTATAATGGATCCTCACTCAATAATTAAGTCTTCTAGATACTAATATGATGGGGGATGGCTCTCATAAGGCTGGGAATTCCCTCAAACAAGGACATTAAGAGATACTGAGCAGTCAGAAAATGAGACATGGCAAACACTCTAAGAAGAAAAAAAAGAATCCTATGCTGATCTATTTCTAAACATTCTAAAAGACATTTTATAATAATGATCATTAGGTAATTGATACAAAAAACAAAATAACATAAAGATATATTTTTAATGGGAAGCCTATGTAGTATAACAAACAAAAAGCTAGCATCATGCTTAATTAGAAATACTAGAAGCAATGCCATTGAATTCAGAATCTAGATAGGTTTTTCAGACATCATTATTATAATTCAGCAATGCCCTTGGAAGTCCCAGCCAAAATCATTTGGCAAGACAATACACTGAAAGATATAAAAAGAGAAAAAGAAGAGTTTTAATAATTATTACTTGCTAACAATTTTTATAATTGGAAAATCCAAGAGAATTAATTCAAACAATACAAAAATAGATAGATGATAGATAGATAGATAGATGATAGATAGATAGATAGATAGATAGATGATAGACAGAGAGATAGACTCCAAATTAATATTTAAAAATATCTCAGGTTTATAGATAGGAAGATTCAAAATAACAAATGTCAATTCTCCCTATGTTAATCAATACATCCAATGTACTCTCAGTAAAAGTGACAGAAGAGTTTTTGACTAGAAAACTATTTCTAAATTTTACAGAAAAAATAGAACCACATACAAATATCTGGGGAAATTCTGAAAATTAAGAGTGATAAATCAATGTTACAACTAAGATACAAATAGATATAATGCCATAATCATTAAATCATGTGACACAGATACATTAATAGACCAATAAATTCGATGAGATAATATACGCAAAATATTAAAAGCGATGCCTGAAACAGTACAATTGCATATTAGTCATTTAATAACATTATAACCTTCTCTACGACTGTTCTAGTATTCTTTATATAAGGCACTACAGACTTGCAAATAATGAGCTGCACAGAAAACACTGACATGTTATCCCCTATTATAATCAAATCATGTTCAAATAGGTATGCCTTTGTAACAGCTTGGTTTCTAATTTCTCAATCTAGCAATGACATTATTTTTCAAATAACAATAGTCCATGGCTGTGTCCTGACTGGCTCTAGAAGTCAAGTATTTTACTGGGTCCTCTTTGATCATTTTCTCAGGCAATCCCCAGGCAATGCTAACTTATTTCAGATATCCTATCTGCTGCCATTTGCTCCCTCAGTCAGTTGTGCTTAAGTACACAGCTCTACTCTTAGGCAAATCAAGTATTTCCATTCTGATACAACCCTTTGGGCTGCAGCAGTTTCCTCTAATGTATCAATAGGCTTATTCTATTCTACAAATTTTATGGGCCCCTGAAATAATATTTTGGAATGTGGCTACATATTAAAAATAGAAAAAATAGGTAATAATTTAGTGAGATTACTAATTATTTAAATATTTTATTTTTGGAGCACCTACTAGTGCATGGCATTTTGCCATCTCTTATTAATGATTCTGAGATAAATAAATGTGGTTCCTGTTTCAGAGGGTCTGCCCTCAAAATCACACAGGAGGTCAAGCAAGGTATTAATTTCTGAGTAGTCTGATCTTTTTGAAATAATGTATTCCTCCTCTGATTCTTAAAATAAAATGGTCTATTAAAATGCATAATGCATAACTGTATGAACAGAAAATATATTTTCCAACCTACTCACCTCTTTCAGAATATTGTTAAAGTGGACAATTACTAATTTCTAGTGTTCTTAACTTCATTCAAACTAGTAACTAGAAGACTGAGAGAAGATGAGGCAGTGAGCCTGCATGGATCATAAAAGAACGTTAAGTGAAAGATACGGGTATTCCAGCCAAGACACGTGGCTACAGTGAGTGATGGGATTTGTAATAAACCAATGTCTATATCCAAATAAAAATAGACAAAAACCTACCAGAGAAAAGTCTACATGACAAAGTTAACCTTCCATGAAGCTACAAGGTGGGCATGCTAAGTTTTGATCCAGATCTATTTGGTGTTGAAGTCTATCCTTCTTAAACTTCATCAAGGTCTTTAATTATACTTTACTCCTAAACCTGTACCTTAGTGGACTAGGTACAAAATCCTCAACAGCCATACATTCTTTAGCCTTTTCTTAGAATGGGCTTTCTAGATGCTTGATGCCATCCATAATTCTTTGATTCCTGTTCATTTCACTAACAAAAGCTGATTTTTTTAATTCTGTATTATTCAAGTTCCTTCTCGCAAGTGCTATATTAGGATTGTAGTAACACATTTTTTAAAAAGGTCTGTTGTGTAGTTAGTTTTCCATCTTGCCTGATTGCATGACAAGCAAAAGGCTGGACCTAAATATTTCTGTGCTTCATGCCCCTTTAACACTTCCTTAACCACAATGCTATGTCACTAAAGTTTCATGTGCAGAAGGAATCAGAAAAGTTGGGAATGAACAGATTATATTCTAGGACAGTCTATTTTAGCAGAAAAAGAAATGGAGCCCTGATCACTTCCCAAGGTTACTTTAAATATTAGACAATAAATTAATAATGAATAAGTGAATGAATAAACTAATACAAAGTCAGTTCCTGCTTCACTACTTAAGAGATGTGTATCACTGTCATTTTATCATACTATATCATTTCTTCTTCTAGTATAGAATGCTAATATAAAGTTACCTAAAACTATTTAAGTGAATTTTAGTAAAAGTTATTTTGTGGAGAAAATGTGTGATTATTGTTTTATTGTATAAATATCCATTCATCTGTTGAAGGGCATCTCGGTTCTTTCCACAGTTAGGGTAATACTGATTTGGAAGATAAAATATGATACTCTCCTCTTTTTTCTTCTTTTTTCTTTTTATTTCCTATATCTGTGTCAGTATCAGTAAAATGTAATCCAATACAACCAATCTTACTAGGGGACGGGAGCTATGAAGTATCACATGCTATTAACTGGGTAAATAAAGTCTGTCTCTTTAAAGCATAAAATTTCAGAGTGCTTTGGTGACTTGCAGGTTTTAATGCTACCTCCAGTAAGTCTCTTTGCTTAAGAGAAAAAAATTGATTTTCCAATACATGTCAAATATCCTGTTCAGAGTTGAAAAACCAGTTGAAAAGGATAGTAGCTATGAAAAGCTGAAGAGAACATAGGTGAGAGAGAACAGAATTTACTTTACTTTGGAAACAGATTTACATAGGATGGTATAAAAACCATACCTTTGTCAGAAAGTTCTAAATATGGATAAAAGAGATGAAAGTATAAAAAAACAAACTTTGCTTGCCAAAGATTAGGAACTGGTTATCAAATACATTTTGTCCAAATTGGTCAAAAGGAACTGGAAAAATATCCTTGATTTTTTGGAAATTATAATTTTGTCTTTCTTTTTCATTAGCAGCAGCAGAATAAAATTTTTTTAAAAATTTTTATTTATGTGAGAGAGCGAGAGAGAGCGAACATGAGCAGGGGGAGCAGCAGAGGGAGAGGGAGAAGCAGACTCCTCGCTGAGTGGGGAGCCCGATGTGGGGCTCGATTCCAGGACCCTGAGATCATGACCTGAGCCGAAGGCAGATGCTTAACGACTGAGCCACCCAGGCGCCCCCAGAATAAAATTTCTTATAAAACTTCCATTTAACAATGAAGTTGACTTTTCCACTTAAGTACTTTAACTGCTTTTCTGAGTATACTATTTGACTGCCTAGGCAGTGAAGTGGTTATGAGCACTGGCTTTAAGGTCAAGTAGGACCCAGTTTGAATCCTTGTTCTATTATGCCTAGACGTTTGACAAGTAAGTTATCTGAGCTCTCTATGCCTCAGTAATATAGTTATAATAATAGCCCCCTTGTCAAAAAACTGCTTTAAGAATACAAAGAGATATTAATGCAAAACACTTAGCAGAGTACCTGGCAAATGTCAAGTATAGTAGCGTTCCACAGTTGTCACCAAGGATAAACAAGATGGTGAGGATTACAGTGTACGCCCCACACACACACCATATATATATTTATATATAGCATAAAAGTCACAAAATATTAAACTCTGTGTGTGTGTGTGTGTGTGTGTGTGTGTGTGTGTGTGTGTGTGTGTAGGAGCGATATCAAATTGGTGCCTGGCATCAACAAAGTCATCTTCAATTAGATGGTGCTTTACAGTGCCTTTATCAAGAAGGACAAGCGCTGCTGAGGTACAGCCAGCAGCTTTTCATCATATATTAGAAAACACTGACTTTAAGGCACCTGGGTGGCTCAGTCAGTTAAGCATCTACCTTTGGCTGGGGTCATGATCCCAGAGTCCTGGGATCGAGCCCCGCATCAGGCTCCCTGTTCAGCGGGGAGTCTGCTTCTCCCTCTCCCTATGCTGCTCCCCCTGCTTGTGCTCTCTCTCTGGCAAATAAATAAATAAAATCTTAAAAAAAAAAACAAAAAACAGTGACTTTACTGATGAGAACTTACTTTGTGTTAAGTAATGTTTTAAGAGGCTTAAAATCTTAAATTATATAATTCTCTCAATAAACAAATGGAATATGTGACTTTTGATATCTCTGTTCACAAGCAGAAAAACTGAGACACTGGACAGTTTAAAAATGTGCACAAAGTCACACAATCAATAGGTGGACTGCAGGGATTACATTATATACTTTATGGTTCCCAGCCTCTATTATTATTCTCTATTGCTTTGGATGTGGCAATTTGAAATTTTAACCCTTGAGAATTACAATATCAGTAGGAATCAGAAGCACTCTATCTCTCTGATTTTCAGCAAATAAGATTTTATCTACATTCTTTTTATAAGGAGGCATATAAAAATTCAAGATTGTGCATTTCCAAGATAGTGCCTTTGAAAAGAATTAGTAAATACATTTAAAGAAATGTTATGGCCAGCCACTCTTCATTTTCTCTTTCAAAAACATCCAGGGATCTACAATTGAGTATTAATTTCAGAACATAAAGAGGGACAATCAAGTTTTCTGACTTTTATCTCATATGGCTGCCCAAGAGACCTGTTTCGGCCACACAGGCTCAACCTGAAAGCAGTGGAAAATAAACTGATATTAAGGATAAAATAATAGATTTTAAATAACTTTGATCATCTGTAGGGCTTATAGAAATGATTAGAGAATTCCTAAAGGGATTTCCAAGGCTTGAATTCTGAGGATAAAGCTGAGCTGAGGATCATCATTGGAACACTTCAGGACTGTTTGTGCTTCTGTGTAAAGTTAAATTATTGATCTAAATTCTTCATGACTCCTATCCCTTAACTACTGACATTTCAAGAGAATAGAGTATTAAGTCAATGTGATTTTCATTATTATACACATTATACAATAATTTAAAATTTTTAAAGAATTTTTTATTTTAAAATTTTCTTTCCACACTTAATAAGTTTCAGTTAACTTAGCTATAAACAGTTAATCTAATTTTCAATTACTATTGTTCATTTATGGAAATAGAAAAAATATTTGAAGGCATCTTTTACATGACAAACTATCCATTGGCCAGTGATTATTGTTCTGAACTTGTGAAATGTTTAGGAAAATTTGTGAAGTGCTCTCTGGTTTTCTGAACACTTTATATAAACAAAGACTGAATTATTTATGTCAGAGTGGTCTAATAAGAACAATACCTCTGAAACAAATAATACATTATATGTTAAATAAAAGAAGAAAAAGACAGTAGGAAGGGAGAAATGAAGGGGGGGGAATCGGAGGGGGAGATGAACCATGAGAGACTATGGACTCAGAAATAAACTGAGGGTTCTAGAAGGGAGGGGGTTGGGGGATGGGTTAGCCTGGTGATGGGTATTAAAGAGGGCACATACTGCATGGAGCACTGGGTGTTATGCACAAACAATGAATCATGGAACACTACATCAAAAACTAATGATGTAATGTATGGTGATTAACATAACATACTAAAATTAAATTAAAAAAATACACACTAAAGTATTTAGCGGTCATGATGTTACTGTCATATGTTCAGAAAAATAAACCCACTTGTGTGTACATGTGTATACACATGGACACTGTACTATTTTTAATTTTCAACTTTTTTAAGTTTGAAATTATTTCCAAATAAAAAGTTATTTAAAAATGAAGAGTAATATATAAGAATTTATTGCAACAGTAAGCTGTAGATTAGTGGCTCCCCATCACTAGGTCTGAATTCTTGCAGGGTCTTGAATCCATAAACGCACCAGAAATTGTTCTCTCTATATATGTTCAATCATCTTCCATATGCATGTGTAAACTGCTATGAATGATAAAAATGTATTTAAAAGTATAACTAAATTCATGGCATTTTTGGGGTATTATATATTTTCCCATTTTCTCAATCAGTAATAAAAGTGTTTTGTGAGGATAACAAAAAAAAAGAACAGATGCGATCTAAACATCAAGAGAATAGTGTACTAATTTCTTTTTAAAGATTTTATTTATTTATTTGAGAGAGAGAGAATGAGAGATAGCATGAGAGGCAAGAGGTTCAGAGGGAGAAGCAGACTCCCTGATCAGCAGGGAGGCCGATGTGGGACTCGATCCTGGGACTCCAGGATCATGACCTGAGCTGAAGGCAGTCGCTTAACCAACTGAGCCACCCAGGCGCCCTAGTGTACTAGTTTTTATCACCTGAATTCCACCATATCAGACAGGCTATTTTTGGACTTTCTGTCATTTTCTTTGCTTGTTTTTTTTTTTAAGATTTTATTTATTTATTTGACAGAGAGAGAGATAGTGAGAGCAGGAACACAAGCAGGGGGAGTGGGAGAGGGAGAAGCAGGCTTCCCAGGAGCAGGGAGCCCAATGTAGGGCTCGATCCCAGAACCCTGGGATCATGACCTGAGCCAAAGGCAGACGCTTAACGACTGAGCCACCCAGGCACCCTTTCTTTGTTTTTAATCTTCAAATTTAAGATTGTGTTATATAATTTTTTAGATTGAAAATGAAATAATAAAGGGAGACTTTCAACTTCCAAGAGGGATTTTTAGCTAGCATAGGATCAGCACTCCCACAAAAACCACTAGAAAAATGTAGTAAAAACACAGAACTCAACTGGCTTGAGGCAGCAGAGAGCTGAAAAGGCAAGGAGGCCCCAAAAAGGTAAGACTCCAGAGAGGGGAGAACCTGTGAGGTGCATTTTGATAGCCTTTAACCTGCATGCATGTGGCAATTCTGGGTATGTACTAGTAAATATTGTTAAAGAAATGTGGCAAGCCATTCTTCATTTTCCCTTTCAAAAAAAGCATTCAGGGATCGACAATTGTGCAATAATTTCAGAACATGAAGAGAGACAATTGAGTTTTCTAGGTTTTTTCTCAAATGGCTGCTTAAATGACCTGTTTTTACTACAAAGGTCCAAATTCAAGTAAGGTAAGAATAATAGCCCTGGAAACCTGTAAGAGGGCACTGAGGTTGCAGATGCATTTAGGGTTGGAAATCAGCTAACCTTGAGATAGAGAGATTATCCTGGATTATCCAGGTGGGCCTAATTAATTGCTTGAATCCTTAAAAATGGAAAGCCTTTCTGGATATGGTCAAAAGGGAAGTGAAAATAGTAGTAGTGTCATAGAGATGCTATGATGCTGAGTCTGAAGACAGAGGAAGGGTGCAACAAGTTAAAAGATGCAAGCAGCCTCTAGAAGCTGGAATGTCAGAAGTACAATTAAAAAGCATCACATAAAAAGACATCTTAATAAATGGCCCTGTCATCCGTAGATTTGTTTAAGCCATGAAATTAGGCATTTTAATTTTAGTTTAAATTTTTTAACTGAAGTATAGTCAACTCACAATGTTGCATTTGTTCCAGGTATACAACACAGTGATTTTACAAGTCATACATTATGCTACACAAATACAGTTACCATCTGTCACCACACAATTGGTATTACAGTATCACTGACCATATTCTCCATGATGTGCCTTTTATCCCTGTGACTTATTAATTCCATAACTGGAAACCTGTTTCCAACCTGTATCTCTCCAAATTAGGCATTTTAAGGTCCTCTGTACTCCCCTACCTCCATACCTAATTCATCAATACACCCTTTCAACTCTACCTCTAAAATAAAGCTGGAAAGTATACACTTGTCTTCTCCACTACTTTTACCTTAGGCTAAACAAACATCACCTAATGCTCAGCATACTTCTATAGCCTCCTAGCTAGTTTCTGCGCTTCCCTCTTCTCTACCTGGAAATACTTTCTCAATACAGTTGCTAAGGTAAGCAGTTAAACAATGAATTAGATCATGGTCCCTCCCTGCTTAAAATTCAGTGGATTCCCAATTACACTTAGAATTATCAAAAACAAATAGACAAAAACATAAACAAAAAAAAATCCCATCTTACCAAATGAAATGCGAGATAGCATTACTCACCTCTTATCACACAACTTTGCCTTCTTCCACTATGCTCTAGCTACTTGCCTTTAGATTCCTCTGCCTTTGCTGATTATTCCAAAGTTTACAGTAGCCATTCTTGCAACCTGCAATGTTCTTCTACCTGGTATCAGCTGGTTTTCTCTTGTCATTTGTAATTCAACATAAATATTAAGTTTTTAAAGAGGCCTTTCCCCAGCATCTAACCTATTGAATAACCTATTCAGTAACTACCATATTCCCCTATTTTAATTTTCTACACAGCCATTATATAATATTTTATTTTATATATTTATCTTTTTTATCTCCTGTCACTTGAATATAAAGTTACAAAAAGACTGTGTGTCTAGTAAAATATCCCAAGTGCCTAGAGTAGTAATGGGATTACAGTAACAAAAATTCAAGAAATATTTTGTAGATGAATCATTGAATGTAAAGGCACAGAAATATCTTTTAAGTGTATTTGGTAAACTATTTTTTTACATTTTAAAAATGAAAACTATAACCTATGAGAGGAGAAAATAAATCTGAATAGTCACACAGTGATAGATCATGAAGGATACATATATAATACTTCCTCCTACTTAAAAACTAAAGCTTTCCAAATCAATACTATAGAGTTGTTTAAGTAAATGTTAAAAGAGAGGTGGGTCCTCTAGACCTTATAAAAGTTTTTCTTTTTCTTTTATTACATTAAAAATATATTCTGGTATGACATACATATTGTTAAAGTTCACAAACCTTAAGAATATAATTTGATTTTTTTAAATATGCAAAATTGAACCATAAGCCACATCAATATATATACTATCTCTTCCAGCACCCTAAAAGTTTCCATTCTATCCCATCCAAATCAATATTCTCCTTCAAACTTAGTATCTATTTGATCATTGTCACCATAGTTTCTTGGGTGGAATCCTTGAATTTTATGATCTTGAGATATACTCATCAAATATCTGGTAGGATGCCCCTTCATTTGTATTTCTCTAATGTTTTCTGAGTTGCCCTTCTCTGTGCATAACAAGGGGACATGATATCAATGTTTTATTACTGATGATGTTAAGCTTTCCAATTTCTATACTGTAATATATTTTCCCTTTTTAATTAATAAATATTTATTTTGGGGGATATACTTTGGGACTATACAAAAATCCTTAACTGAACACAACTGGTTTTAGCAGTTATCAGTGGATGTTGCCAGCAGTAATTATTATTATGATATTCTAATGATGGTTTTCTATTTTACTCATTTCCTTTAAATTTATTAGAATTATCCTTCATAAAAGGTTGCTGCCCCTCCTCCCCCCTTCAGAATATATCAAAAAATTTAAAAATATCCATTTCATTTATTAAGATATAATCCAATACTATGGTTATCTATTTTGCTGCACAAATTGTCTTAGCTAGCTTTGGCCACTCTGACCTTCAGACAGGCCCATGTGTTCTTTTGACATGCCCCCATCCTTTTTTCTTTTTTCCTTTTTAACCGTCCCTTGCTTTCTGGTAATATAAGAAAAATGATACAGGCTCATCTTGAATTAACCCTACCCCATCCTTAGAATCAACCACTGTCTCAGGGAACACCGAACTTTCTTTCATTGGAGAATGATATTTAGAAACCAATATCTGGCACTAGGTATACAATTGCTCTTGGTGTCACTTGCAGGCTTTCTCAACAGACAGGGCTACTTGAATTTTATATTGTTATGAATATAACAATATTGATATATTTATATTGATACTTCCAATTCAGTCCAGCACCATAAGATTTGGTCTAGCCTTTCCCCATTCCTTACCCATCACTTTGTGATTTCCTTCTATTATAGAGAGAAATGTGTCTTACTGCCTACAGTAATATGTATATGCATTTTTCAACACTATTACACATATAAATTAGTTTTAGAATTATTCACCCACTCCTTCTGAAAAACAAATTTACCCAAAGCACATTGTTTGTATATAATTGTCTTTTGTCTTTAGTTTTCAGTATCCTGTAATAGCACTGCTTTCCAAAGTTACTTTGGTCAGATTCTTTCTAAGATTCTTCAAGGCACTATTTGACTTTTTTGAAGTATACTCATTCATTTGTCACAGTCTCCACTCAACCTTCGGTACTCTTACATATTGTTTGATTTAAAAAAAATATATGTATCAATCAAGTTTTACTTTTTGTGGTGTAAAGATATTTGAGCTTTGACAAATGCACAGACTCATGTATCCATGACTCCTGGTGTCCACCACTACAGTTATAGAACTGTATAGAACATCTGGCTCACAAAAAAACTTCTCATATTGACTCTCTGTAGTCAATCCCTGCCCCTATTTCTCAACCCTGATCACTTACCTTTTTATTCATCCCTATAGTTTTAGTTTTTCCAAAATGCCATATAAATAAAATCATACAATACCTGGTGTTTGACATCTGAGTTCTTTCAAGCAAACTGTTTTTAATGTTTTTCCATTTTTTTGTGTAAATCAACAGTTTGTCCTTTTGGTACTATAGGATAGTATTCGACTGTAAAGTTGTACTACAATTGTTTATTAACTGGTGGAAGGACATCCGTGTTTTTCTGAGTTTCTAGTGATTAAGAATAAATATGATATAAACAACTGTGTCATTATCTTTGGATAAACATACATTTCCATTTCCAATGGGTAGAAGATTCCTAGTAGGCATGGAATTGCTGTGTCAAATTACAGTTTCATATTTAGCTTTCTAAGAAACTGCCAAACTGATTTCCAAAGTAGCTGATCCATTTTACTTCCTTAACAGATAAAAGAGTGTTGGGTTATGCAACATGCTGGCGATTATAATTAATTTGGATTTTATTTTAATTGAAATAGAAAGGCACCAAAGCTGTGAAGTATAAGTATTATATCACTTACATTTTGGAAAAGTCACTTTGGTTTCTATATTGTCAGGAAAAATGAGAGTAGTTAGACTTTCACAAAAATATAGTAGAGAGGTAATGTCATACACATAAACCCAAGGAAATACATACTGTCTTTCACATACAAGCACATGTGCACACGTGCACGCACACACACGCACACGCACGCACACACACAACCATCTTTTTTCAAAAATGACTTATTTATGGGGCTTCAAATAATTTAAAAGTAGTACATATAACTGAATATTATTCATATTTTCACAAATATATTTAATCACTTACAATATACTTGGTATTACATATTTTGGGGATTATTATGGTAATGGAAATTACAGACAACAGAATTATGTTTTTGAACCTATAATATTGTTATATAAATTTATGAAATTAAATATATATCTTCTTGGTCATATTCCCTCGGTAAAATTATATTAATATTTTCCTAGAAATGTATAACAAGATAATTAAACTATATTGTAATAATTATTACTGTTTTATATACTTAGAGAAACACTTGGTTCTAGACATAATTTACCAGAAAGTTAAAACTAAACAGATTTTTTAAATATTTTCTTTCCAAGGAATTCTGGCAAGCCTGTTAAATAAAGTCACCAGTGTGCTTTCCATTTTATAGTCTATTTATAGTTTTCTATGTATTCCACAAAATAAATGGTGACTATTAGACGCATTCAGTAATATATCTGAAGAGGAAGAACAAGTAACCTGATCCATCCCTAAGAATTCAATTTCACTTTTTTTTCTTGAAAAATAGGTCATTCATTGTTTTGTAGTTTATGGCTGTTTACCAACCTCATGGATTCTAATTTTGAATCTTTCAATTTTGTATGGTTATTTTGAAAGGAAATCATATATGTTATGTTTAAGCAGGTAAATGAGAGTAGCTTCAAAGTCCAAATATAATGGCAATTTAACAAACACTTATTCACCTGGTTCTCTATTCTAATTGGTTTCAACAATCCCCTTCTTATTTTATATCCTTATGTTAATATTTCTTCTTGTTTAAAGTAATTTCTATTGTCCTACAAGAGTTCTACAAGAGTATATATGTACTTATTATAATTACACCAAGATGTGTGAATAGAGTGAAGTAAAGAAATGGAGAAAAATTAGTTTAAGTCTTCCTGCAGAAACAGAATTTTTATTTGGTTGAGTTAGGACTATACATGTTCCTTTTCTCATTCTCTCTTCAGTTAGTATTCCCTAAACCAGCCTATAGGTTTGAGGTATTTAGAAAAAGAGAAACAATAAATTAAATACATGTCAATACAATTTAAAGTTTTCCAATCACATAAAGATGATTTGAATATTTGTAATTAAAAATTGATAATATATTTTAAAGTACAAAATATTAGCAAACAGCAAATAATAATAGTAACAAAATAATCTTCACAGTCATTCAGCCTCTCCTGTGTACTGAGATACAAATATAATCTTGGGAATGAATGACAAGTTGTTTTTCCTGTGTCCTCCAACCATGAATCTGTCATGTTTCTTCCTGTTCAAAGAGGGTGACAGCAGATGAGAAGAAACTGAATGGCCTTTTAAAAAAATAAAACACACATGACAGATGCCATATGGCTTTCCCTCCCATAATTCTGTTGAATACATTTAGAAAATAATTTCAAAAAAGGGACTAATGTGAAAAATTATTTTAGAAATGGCCTTGCATTTCAAAACAAATATATAAAAAAGTCACTTAGCATTTAGTAATGTGATATAATCCTAAGCAGTAATTATAAACTACCTATAATGTAATGATAGGAAGAGTTGAATAATACAACATTGTATTAAGAAATTAAATGTGTTAAAATGTAGAGAGACAGGCATAATGAACCACAGTATGCTCATTATCCAAATTAAACATTTTTCAACTATAGACAATCATATGCTTGCTCATCTTTCCCTAAATATGAATTATTTTGAGGCAAGTCCAAGAAATTATACTTTTAGATTACCACTATAAAATATTAATATCATTTTTAAAGTGTAATAAAGTATAAATTATCATAACAATACATAAAACATATTTAATATCATTTAACATGCCATCAAACAGAAGAGGGGAGAGTTTCAATTTATTTTATAAAGTTGATACTAGTCTGAAACTAGAACCAGAGTAAAACAGTAAATAAAAAATACAGCCCAAAATTCCTCATGAATATTGATACAAAAATCCTTAACAAAATGTACAAAAATATATAATTACAATAAATAAACATATACATATATAATAGGATGTTATTTTTTCCTTTTGAATATATATATATATATTTTTTATTTTTAAAAAAATGGTGAGGCCATTCTGCTCTCACCAGTTTTTTTCAGTAAATTGGTTGTAGTTTTAGCCAGTAAAATGAAGCAAGCAAAGGAAATAAAGTGACTATATATCTAAAAGGAAAAAAATAAAACTGTTCCTATTATCATATGACATGTTTATGTAGGAAATCCTAAAGAATCTACCAATAAATAAAATAAAATTCTACAACTAATAAGTTAAGTTTAGGAAGGTCACAGAACACAAGATAAATACACACAAATCAATTACATTCTTTATGCTAAAAATGAGCCTATGAACACTGAAACATGAAATACAATACAAATAGCTCCCCCAAAATTAAATATTTAGGTACAAACCTAAAAGATTATATATAAATTCTATGTAGATTATTATAAAACTCTAAAGAAAGAAATCAAAGATCTAAGTAAAAGATACCCCATGTTCATAAATTCGAAGATGCAATATTAAGAGGTCAGTTTTCTCAACATGCTCCCTAAAATCTGTGAAATCCCATTCAAAATCCCACAAAAAGTATTAACAGATACTGTTAACCTAAATCTAAATTACTCTGGAAATGTAAAAGACCTAGAATAGCCAAAACAACAGTGAAGAAGAACAAAGTTGGAGGACTAACATCTCAAGATGTATTATATAGTTACAGAAATCAATACAGCTTGATAGTGAAAAAAGAGCCATCTAGATCAGTGGAACAGAACAGAGAGCCTATAAATAGATCCATACAAATATGGTCAATTGATCTTTGGCATAGGAGGAAAGGCAAGTCAATGGAGAAAAGATAATCTTTTCAACAAGATCCAGAGACTTATTGTAACTCAGACTGAAGATACAGTTATAGGTGTATTCTGCGCTTCTGTCAGGATGCACATAATGCCTGAGTATTTCATGTTTTGAGATATTAGCAATCACTGATAACCATTGCTTAGATTCATTTCATTGATAGTAAAAAAAAAATGGCAATGGTCTAATTCTATTATTCCTTCTTTTTCTATTAGCCAGGTACTGCTTTAACAGACATTTTCCCTTATTAATAGGTTGATGAAATTGCTATATGAATTTAAAGATAGACACTTAATTCTTTTTCTTTGTAGCCCATTTTGAAAATATTGATTTGGTTGCTTAGCATCAACTAGAGGTGAAAATGAGCTGCTTGTTTCTTTTTTAAAATACATCATGTCACATACTAAGCCAATTTGTTAAGTACATAATAGACTTTAATAGCACCCTTGGTCTTGGTAATTCAGAATATTCCAGGCTTATCCTGGATATTTTCAACTCCAGCCTTAAAATCAACTAATTCACAAATAAGACTTTGTTATTTTATGGGAAATGATACCAACACTCAAGATAGATGTGCCCCTCAAGACAAGGTTGGTTTTCTGATAATAAAAAGAAAAAAAAAAGAGCAAAAAAAACCTTTATTTTTAAAGATAATTTTCATGAATTTACAATGACACTTCCAATTCAAATTTAATACTACAGGATTTTCTTTCTTAAACTTATATATCTTTCCCCTTTCACCCATGCTAAATCTAAGATCTGAACTACAATAACATATTTATTCATTTATCTTATAATACATTATATTTAAACAAATATTACAATTACATTATTATATCACAAATGATGGCACAATAAACAGATTTGCATATTTGTATTTTTGTAACTTTGAAATAAATTTCCATGAGTAAGATTTCCAGATCAAAATCAAAGGTAAATATACACAATTTTGTTCATCATACCTCAATAATGTTGGGGATAAAAAGAACTATGTAGTTGGAAAAGAGTAGAATATGTGAGCAGCCTTTCCATATAAAGTGAATATATTTAGATAATACACAAAATTTGACAAGCGGTCAATCGTTAAAGGTTACTGATGTATAGGATATGAAACCATATTAATTTTTAGATTCTCTTAAATTGTAACTTATTAGTCTTTCTTGCACTTTGAATGGATCTTTAACCTATGTTATTATTATCCAACATCACGCATTGGTCATTTGGACAATATCAGTTCACTGAGTTGTACAAAGCTATCATACATTGACATAACTGTTATTCAATATAAATAATCACATTTGTTAAAATCATGAATAATCTCAATTTAAAGCAATTTAAGAATTGGTAAGCTTACAAGCACACAGTGCCGTTGATGTTTTCCAAAATTTGAATTTTCACTTTAATGCTCAAATTTTATTACTGGCAACAAATATTGCCAATAATTTTCCTACAAGTGATGCACTTCAGTCATTTTCGAGAAAATACATGCCAAAATCCAAATCTGAATGAGGATACCTTATCATTCACTTTAATAAAAATGGTGTTCTATGTAAAATTGAACAAACAAAAAGCTAATTCAGCTTACAGCTCAATTGCACCAGAGTTTTCCTCAAACAAAAAGTGACGGGGCGCTTGGGTGGCTCAGTCGTTAAGCGTCTGCCTTCGGCTCAGGTCATGATCCCAGAGTCCTGGGATCGAGTCCCACATGGGGCTCCCTGCTCAGCAGGAAGCCTGCTTCTCCCTCTGACCCTCTCCCCCTGCTTGTGTTCCTGCTCTCGCTGTCTCTCTCTGTCAAATAAATAAATAAAATCTTTAAAAAAATAAGTGATTTATGTGTTCTTACCATTTTCTTTCAGAAATTATTAAAAATAATTTACTCTGATTTGTCCTTCAGGAAGATTATATTTTTATTTTAATAGAAAAAAGAAAAGTAGAAAACTCTGGATTTAGACCCTCTTTGGCATGAATTTCCTGTTTCTCAAACAAATAAGTTTGGCTTCACTAGCAACATTTTATTTTATTATGTATATATTTGTAAGTGTATATATTTACTCTTTCAACATGAAGTTCCTTATACTTGCCCTAGTTTCACTTGTATGATATAATTTTCAGTCAAAAAAAACCAAACAATTAAGGTAGGACAAGAGGATTTTCAGAAACTATATGAAATTTGTCTTATACTGTTGATCACACCTGATGAGTTACCATTACCTGTAAGTCATCTATTTTGACTGAATACTACTTTTTTCATTAATTATCCATATGAACAATGGGGCAATATTCTCTAGTAGTAAAAAGAAAATAAAACATGCACACAAAGACACACAGACACGTTTAAGTTAAACAGGATTAATTCATCAAAAGTTTGAATTTTCTAAGTTAAATTAGCATGTGTTCTTGCATGTAATTACCATCTGTCTGCTCAACTAAGTCATATCAGTGAATTCACCATCGATTTCTAAAACCCAGTAATTACAGAGTGTGACCAAACCTCTTGGCTCATACTTTGTCACAGATGAAGGAATGTATGAACTTAACTGAGAAAAGATTATTTGCCCAAGGTCACAGAATATTTTTTTTATTTATTTTTGTCAGCACAGTAGGTCTGCGTATTGTTCAGAATTTCCTGCTGTTTTAATAATTTTACTACAAATTAATTCTAAGCTGTTTAAACTGTAAACGTTTAGCTAATGAAGTAATTTAAAAAATTCCCATGAGACAGAATGGAAAAAAATTTTTCTCGCCATTTCAAAACAATGTGGTTTTCATTATTTTATTATTAACTAAGACTTTTATTCACATCGATTTTTATCACTGAGTTTTAATAAGACAAACTTTGAAACATGTTAATTTTCCATCTTCGGGACATGTGTTTTGTCACTGAAGGTATATATAAACATTCAAAATCAATTTTCTCTATTAGGTAATTTAAAAAACAAACAAAAACCAACCAACCTGGTCCTTCCCTATGAAGAAATCTCTTCAGATATCATTTTGGGGTTACAAATGGCAAAATGTTTTTTAATAATATATTGTTGACATCAAGGTAAAATAAGGGATTATAGTCAACTTTTTTCAGTATGACAATTTTGAGGATCAATTTTAGTTAATATTATTTGTTTTCAAATTACCAAAATCAAATTGTTTTCCCAGGGGGCCGACCAAGATGGCAGAGGAGTAGGAGACCTGGATTTCGTCTGATCTCAGGAATTCAGCTGAATAGGGATCAAACCATTCTGAACACCTACGAACTCAAAAGGACATCGAAGAGAAGAAGACCAACAACTCTCTGAACAGAAAAGCGACCACTTACTTGAAAGTAGGACGTGTGGAGAAGTGAATCCGAGGTGATATTTGGGAGGATAGACAGCGGGGGAGGGTTCCTCCGTTGGCCGCTTCTGGCAAGGGATAGAGCAGCAGAGCACAAAATCAGTACTTTTAGAAGCTGGCTCCACTGAGGGACATTGCTCCAGTGGCTAAGCTGAGGGTGGAACCCTCGCGGGGCAGTGTGGTCTCAAGACCCTCGGGGTCACAGAAAGACCAGGGGTGGCTGAGTGCAGCAGAGCTCCTAGGTATCAGAGTAGGGAAGCCGGCTGCAGAGACGGAGCCAAGGCGCAGGCTCTCTGCTCGGGGTTGCCATAAACTGTGATCCGCGGGACAGTCGGGCCACTGCTCCTCCAGCAGGGACCCAAGAAGTGGCAGAGTGGGGGAGTCTCCCCTTCCTCCCCGGGGAGGAGGGGTGCGAGAGCGCACTGCAGGGAACTGCTGGGTTTGGAGACTCCACACGGGGTCGGGTGCCAGAGATAGAAACGCTTGGTCACAGGCCAGGTGAGCACGGAGTGCGGCCAGAGACCAGGGAGATGGGAGTGACTGCTATTCTCTGGGGCACACTGAGGAGCAGGGCCCCAAGTTCTCAGCTCCTCCGGGCGGAGATTGGGAGGCCACCATTTTCACTCTAGTCCTCCAAAGCTGTACAGAGAGCTTGCAGGGAACAAAATCTCCTGAGAGTAAACCTGAGCAGATTGCTTAGCCCGGACCAACAAGGGCAGGGCAATTCCGCCTCTGGCAAAGACACTGGGGAACCACGGCAACAGGCCCCTCCCCCAGAAGATCACCACGAACAGCCAGCAAGCCAAGACCATGTTTACTGATCAAGGAAACCGGAGAACTCCAGCGCTAGGGGAATACTGCACATAGAATTCAAGGCTTTTTTACCATGATTCATTAGTTTTTCAAGGTTATTTTAACTGTTTTTTTTTTTTTTTTGCATTTATCTTTTTCCCTTTTTCAGCCAACATCTTATCAATCCCTTTTTTAAAAAAAATATTTATTTTTCATTTTTAGAGTCATACTTTATCCCTTTTAGTAGTTACCGTTATTTTTGGCATATATATATGTTGTTCTCTCTAAAATTTTGAGATACAGTTTCTTCTAACAGATCAAAATATACCCTAAATCACGAGTGTACAGCTTTGTTCTAGTCTTCTGCCTGATCACATTCTCTCCCGTTTTTTTTCTTTTTTTTTAAATCTCTTCTTTTTTTTTGAAACATCTTATCAATTCCTTTTTTAAAATTTAATAATTTTCATCTTTACAGTCATATTCCATCCCTTCATTGTATCAACCCTTATTTTGAACACATAAAAGTCTTTCGTCCTTTAAAATTTTAGGAGGCACTTTCTTCAAATAGACCAAAATACGCCCAAAATCTAGTGTGTGGCACTGATCTATGCAGTAGCTTGATTATATTTGATCATGTTCTGTTTTGTTTTGTTGTGCTTTTGTTTGTTTTTATCTTTATCTTTTTCTTTTTTTCTTCTTTCTTTTTTCTTTCTCTTTTCTTTCTTTCTTCTTTCTCTTTCTTTCCCTCTCGTTTCAGGACTTTTCTGATTTGTATAGAGTATATTTGCCGGGGACATTGTTAACCTGTTAGGATTTTGTTCTCTTATTCAACTATTCTCCTCTGGACAAAATGACAAGATGAAAAAAAATCACCTCAGCAAAAAGAAGGAGAGGTAGTACCGTCTGCAAGGGACTTACTCAATATGGATATTAGTACAATGTCGGACTTAGAGTAGAGAATCATGACTTTAAAGATTCTACCTGGGCTTGGAAAAAGCATGGAAGTTATTAGAGAAACCCTTTCTGGAGAAATAAAAGAACTAAAATCTAACCAAGTCAAAATCAAAAAGGCTATTAATGAGGTACAATCAAAAATGGGGGCACTAACTGCTAGGATAAATGAAGCAGAAGAGAGAATCAGCGATATAGAAGACCAAATGATGGAAAATAAAGAGGCTGAGAAAAAAAGAGAGAAACAACTACAGGATCAAGAGGGCAGAATTCGAGAGATAAGTGATACGAGAAAGATGAAACATTAGAATAATTGGGATCCCAGAAGAAGAAGAAAGAGAGAGGGGGGAAGAAGGTATAATGAAGCAAATTATAGCAGAGAACTTCCCTAATTTGGGGAAGGAAACAGGCATCAAAATCCAGGAGGCACAGAGAACCCCTTTCAAAATCAATAAAAATAGGTCAACACCCCGACATCTAATAGTAAAACTTACGAGTCTCAGAGACAAAGAGAAAATCATGAAAGCAGCTCAGGAGAAGAGATCTGTAACCTACAATGGTAGAAACATTAGATTGGCAGCAGACCTATCCACAGAGACCTGTCAGGCCAGAAAGGACTGGCATGATATCTTCAGAGCACTAAACGAGAAAAATATGCAGCCAAGAATACTATATCCAGCTAAGCTGTCATTGAAAATAGAAGGAGAGATAAAAAGCTTCCAGGACAAACAAAAACTAAAGGAATTTGCAAACACGAAACAAGCCCTACAACAAATATTGAAAGGGGTCCTCTAAGCAAAGAGAGACCCTAAAAGCAACATAGATCAGAAAGGAACACAGAAAATATACAGTCACAGGCACCTTACAGGCAATACAATGGCACAAATTCCTATCTTTCAATAGTTACCCTGAATGTAAATGGGCTAAACGCCCCAATCAAAAGACACAGACTATCAGATTGGATTAAAAAACAAGACCCATCAACATGCTGTCTGCAAGAGACTCATTTTAGACCCAAAGACACCCCCAGATCGAAAGTGAGGGGGTGGAAAACCATTTACCATGCTAATGGATACCAAAAGAAAGCTGGGGTGGCAATCCTTATATCAGACAAATTAGACTTTAAAACAAAGACTGTAAAAAGAGAAGAAGAAGAACACTATATCTTACTTAAAGGGTCTATCCAACAAGAAGATCTAACAAATGTAAATATCTATGCCCCGAATATGGGAGCAGCCAATTATATAAGGCAATGAATAACAAAAGCAAAGAAACACATTGACAACAATACAATAATAGTGGGGGACTTTAACACCCCCCTCACTGAAATGGACAGATCATCTAAGCAAAAGATCAACAAGGAAATAAAGATATTAAATGAAAAACTGGACCAAATGGACTTCACAGACATATTCAGAACATTCCATCCCAAAGCAACGGAATACACATTCTTCTCTAGTGCCCATGGAACATTCTCCAGAATTGATCACATCCTAGGTCACAAATCAGGTCTCCACTGGTACCAAAAGATTGGGATTATTCCCTGCATATTTTCAGACCACAAAGCTTTGAAACTAGAACTCAATCACAAGAGGAAAGTGGGAAAGAACTCAAATACATGGAGGCTAAAGAGGATCCTACTAAAGAATGAATGGGTCAACCAGGAAATTAAAGAAGAATTAAAAAAATTCATGGAAACCAATGGAAATGAAAACACAACTGTTCAAAATCTTTGGGATACAGCAAAGGCAGTCCTAAGAGGAAAGTATATAGCAATACAAGCCTTTCTCAAGAAACAAGAAAGTTCTCAAATACACAACCTAAATCTACACCTAAAGGAGCTAGAGAAAACACAGCAAATAAAGCCTAAACCCAGCAGAAGAAGAGAAATCATAAAGATCAGAGCAGAAATCAATGAAATAGAAACCAAAAGAACAGTAGAACAGATCAACGAAACTAGGAGCTGGTTCTTTGGAAGAATTAACAAGATTGATAAGCCCCTGGCCAGACTTATCAAAAAGAAAAGAGAAATGACCCAAATCAACAAAATCATGAATGAAAGAGGAGAGATCACAACCAACACCAAAGAAATACAAACAATTATAAGAAAATATTATGAGCTACTCTATGCCAGCAAATTAGATAACCTGGAAGAAATAGAAAACCTGAACAGACCTATAACTACTAAGGAAATTGAAGCAGTCATAAAAAATTTCCCAACAAACAAAAGCCCAGGGCTAGATGGCTTCCCAGGGGAATTCTACCAAACATTTAAAGGAGAATTAATACCTATTCTCCTGAAACTGTTCCAAAAATAGAAATGGAAGGAAACCTTCCAAACTCGTTTTACGAGGCCAACATTACCTTGATCCCAAAACCAGACAACGACCCCATCAAAAAGGAGAATTACAAACCAATATCCTTGATGAACATGGATGGAAAAATTCTCACCAAAATACTAGCCAATAGGATCCAACAGTACATTAAAAGGATTATTCACCATGACCAAGTGGGATTTATCCCTGGGCTGCAAGGTTGGTTCAACATTTGCAAATCAAACAACGTGATACAATACATTAACAAAAGAAAGAACAAGAATCATATGCTCCTCTCAATAGATGCAGAAAAAGCATTTGACAAAGTACAGCATCCTTTCTTGATCAAAACTCTTCAGGGTATAGGGATAGATGGTACGTACCTCAATATCATAAAAGCCATCTATGAAAAACCTACAGTGAATATCAGTCTCAATGGGGAAAAGCTGAGAGCTTTCCCCCTGTCAGGAACGCGGCAGGGATGTCCACTCTCACCACTGCTATTCAACATAGTATTAGAAGTCCTAGCCACAGCAATCAGACAACAAAAAGAAATCAAAGGCATCCAAATCGGCAAGGAGGAAGTCAGACTCTCACTCTTTGCAGATGATATGATACTGTATGTGGAAAACCCAAAAGACTCCACCCCAAAACTGCTAGAACTCATACAGGAATTCAGTCAAGTAGCAGGATATAAAATCAATCCACAGAAATCAGTGGCATTCCTATACACCAACAACAAGACAGAAGAGAGACAAATCAAGGAGTCGATCCCATTTACAATTGCACCCCAAACCATAAGATACCTAAGAATAAATCTAACCAAGGAGGCAAAGGATCTGTACTCAGAAAAGTATAAAATACTCATGAAAGAAATTGAGGAAGACACAAGAAATGGAAAAACTTTCCATGCTCATGGATTGGAAGAACAAACATTGTGAAGATGTCAATGCTACCTAGAGCAATCTACACATTCAGTGCAATCCCCATCAAAATACCAACCATTTTTTTCAACGAAATGGAACAAATAATCCTAAAATTTGTATGGAACCAGAAGAGACCCCGAATAGCCAGAGGAATGTTGAAAAAGAAAAGCAAAGCTGGTGGCATCACAATTCCGGACTTCCAGCTCTATTACAAAGCTGTCATCATCAAGACAGAATGGTACTGGCACAAAAACAGACACATAGATCAATGGAACAGAATAGAGAGCCCAGAAATGGACCCTCAACTCTATGGTCAACTCATCTTTGAGAAAGCAGGAAAGAATGTCCAATGGAAAAAAGACAGTCTCTTCAACAAATGGTGTTGGGAAAATTGGACAGCCGCATGCAGAAGAATGAAACTGGACCATTTCTTTTCACCACACACAAAAATAGACTCCAAATAGTTGAAAGACCTAAACGTGAGACAGGAGTCCATCAAAATCCTAAAGGAGAACACAGGTAGCAACCTCTTCGACCTCAGCCACAGCAACTTCGTCCTAGAAACATCGCCAAAGGCAAGGGAAGCCAGGGCAAAAATGAACTATTGGCATTTCATCAAGATAAAAACTTTTGCACAGCAAAAGAAACAGTCCACAAAACCAAAAGACAACTGACAGAATGGGAGAAAATATTGCAAATGACATATCAGATAAAGGGCTAGTATCCAAAATCTATAAAGAACTTATGAAACTCAACACCCAAAGAATAATCCAATCAAGAAATGGGCAGAAGACATGAACAGACATTTTTCCAAAGAAGACATCCAAATGGCCCACAGACACATGAAAATGTGCTCAACATCACTCGGCATCAGGGAAATCCAAATCAAAACATCAATGAGATACCACCTCACACCAGTCAGAATGGCTAAAATTAACAAGTGAGGAAACGACAGATGTTGGCGGGGATGTGGAGAAAGGGGAACCCTCCTACACTGTTGGTGGGAATGCAAGCTGGTGCAACCCCTCTGGAAAACAGTATGGAGGTTCTTCAAACAGTTCAAAATAGAGCTACCATACGATCCAACAATTCCACTACTGGGTACTTACCCCAAATATACAAATGTAGGGAGCCGAAGGGGTATGTGCACCCTGATGTTTATAGCAGCAATGTCCACAATAGCCAAACTGTGGAAAGAGCCAAGATGCCCATCGACAGATGAATGGATAAAGAAGAGGTGGTATATATACACAATGGAATATTATGCAGCCATCAAAAGGAATGAGATCTTGCCATTTGCAATGACGTGGATGGAACTGGAGGGTGTTATGCTGAGTGAAATAAGTCAATCAGAGAAAGACACGTATCATATGACCTCACTGATATGAGGAATTCTTAATCTTAGGAAACAAAGTGAGGGTTGCTGGAGTGATGTTGGTGGGAGAAATGGGGTGGCTGGGTGATAGACATTGGGGAGTGTATGTGCTATGGTGAGCGCTGTGAATTGTGCAAGACTGTTGAATCACAGATCTGTACTTCTGAAACAAATAATGCAACATATGTTAAGAAAAAAGAAAAAGAAGAGGATAGCAGGAGGGGAAGAATGAAGGGGAGTAAGTCGGAAGGGGAGACGAACCATGAGAGATGATGGACTCTGAACAACAAACTGAGGGTTCTAGAGGGGAGGGGGGGTGAGGGGGATTGGTTAGCCTGGTGATGGGTATTAAAGAGGGCACATTCTGCGTGAAGCACTGTGTGTTATGCACAAACAATGAACCATGGAACACTACATCAAAAACTAATGATGTAATGTATGCTTATTAACAAAACAATAAAAAATTTTTTAAAAAATTGTTTTCCCATGTAGAAAATACATAGAATGCAATACAAAATAATATACCACCTTACATATTTCCAATAATAGACTGAATAATTTTATTCTTTTAATTATAATATTAACTGATTTTTTTGCTCAAACATATTTCTTTTTCTCACACTACATGGATTTTCAAAACCACTTATAAATAAGCTAAATATTGTTTAGTGTGAAGCGTGTTGTTGAAGAAAATAGTTGTAGAATATAAATTAAAATCTATTAACATAGATGATACATGACATTATATGTATCCTGATTTGTACAATGCTTTCCAGAACATGGAATCCTATCTGAATTGGCCATCTCTTTATCTTTTCATAATTTTGAATTAATTTTGTCAAAATTTCTAAATTATGATATGGAGATCAAATGTTTTTTCTCCATCTATTGACAGTATCATATGGTTCTTATCTTTTCTTTTATTAATATGGTGTATCATGTTAATTTGTGAATACTGAACCACCCCTTCAGCCCAGGAATTAATCCCACTTGATCATGGTGAATGATTCTTTTAATGTACTGTTGAATTTGATTTGTTAGTATTTTACCGAGAATTTTTACATCATGTTCATCAAGGATATTGGCCTGTAGTTCTCTTTTTTAGTGGGGTCTTTGTCTGGTTTTGGATTCAAGGTAATGCTGGCTTTGTAGAATGAGTTTGGAAATTTTCCATCAAATTAGGTATTCTCATTCAAAGTTGCTGCAGTAGCCACGAATGTGCTTCTGGAATCCAGCTGGGTATTTATCTTTCCTTTAGTGATCTATTCTCATAAATAACTCTATTTATCATAGAATCAAATTAAAAATGGCATAAATTAAGAGAAAAAAAGGGTTTGGGGAATCTTTTTTACTTCTTTTTGTTAAGTGATAGCTTCAGAGTGGACCCATTCCAGAGGAATTTCATTAAAATCTCAAGTCACAGTGAGGAAATATTTCTAGTTCAAGAATAGTGTAGTTTTTGGATAACTACTAAAACTGCTTATGTTGATATGTTTATTTTATTAGGTTCTTAATTTAGTTATTCAGAGAGCCAGAGTTTATGTGTATCTGTATGTGAACATATAATGTAAAGGTATTTATATGCACCTTACATATCATACACTATGTAAATTTACCTTATATATTGTATCACATTATATATAACATGTCTTATAAAATATGTATAAAAATAATATGATATGTATATATTATATATACATACATATATATATACACAAAAAATGTTGACTTTTATGGGATAATTCTAAAATATTTGCAACTCATTCTGTACTTTTCACAAACTGAAAAGTATTTGTGTGAAAGGCATTGCTACTTTTTTATATAATTTTTCTTTGCAATGAGGTAATTGTCATACTAGCAAGCACTCAACAAATATTGTTATTTTTTTTTAATTATCTAATTTCCAAGTCCATATAAAAATCATTTGGTTAATATTCTGACTAGGATTTTTATAAAATTCAATTAAATCTTATTACTTTCATAAAAATTTATCTTTTCTGTTACTTAGGTTGGCCTATGTGGTGGATTAAAAAAAAAGTAGAAACAGAACATATGAAAAACAAAATACTTGAATATATAAATTCTGATTTGATTAACTAATAGCAATACAGGAATATATATTTTTAGAGTCCAAAAAGATGTTTAATGGAAAAATTATATTATCATTATTAATATCTCATTATTACACTTACAAAATTTTAGAAATTTTCAACATAATACTTTTTAAATTCGTTTAAAAATTTACTTGAACACCAACAACAGCTAAAATTTGACAAGAATAAAAATATACCAAACATCCAAGGGAGCATAAGATTTGTAGCATGGAAGTTTTTACTTAAGAACACTAACCCTTCTGATTTCATTAGAATCAGAACCCCTCAGGAACTTTGCTTTATAGTGATATATGGGGCCAAGCCACACTGCATTCTATAAATCCTCATTTGTACTACATGATTCTTAGATGGGATCATGTACAATTTCTGTGGATTTTCATTCATATGTAAATGATTCAATTAGATGTCCTGAAAAGTTTTTCATCACTTATGTTGCTATATCAACTTCAATTTCCTATCCAATTTCTAGAAGCACTCCAGAATATCATTTAATGTGAAAATGCTTGTTCAATAAACTTTATATATAGCTACAAATAATACTGTTTATATGTACTGTATAGGTATATAAAATATACTACTTGTTCAATAAAGTTTAAATATATATAGTTTTTGTAAATTCTTTGCTCTGAATTTTAGCCATTTAATAGGAATATATAGTTCTTCTTAAAAAAAAGATTATTTATTTTAGAGAGAGAAAGAGCACGCACAAGCAGGGGGAGGGGCACAGGGAGAGGGAGAGTGGGAGAAAAGCAGACTCCCCACTGAACGCAGAGCCCTACAAGGGGCTCTATCTCAGAACCCTGAGATCATGACCTGAACCAAAAGCAAGAGACAGAAGCTTAACCAACTGAGCCACCCAGGCAACTCCCCTTTATTTTTTTAAGATTTATTTATTTATTTGACAAAGAGAAGTGGGGAGAGGAGGAGCAGAGGGAAAGAATCTCAGATTCCCCACTGAAGGTGAGATCATGACCTTAGACAAAATTGAGTCCTATAGTTAACTGAGCCACACAGACACTCCAAGAATATATAGTTCTTGAAGAATAATGATTTGGACACAACAGAAAATATGTAATTTGGGTTTATTTACGTAATACACTTAGAAGATATTTAAAATATTTTATTGGTAAGGTTGCTTACAATAATAATTTAAAATAATCACCATGTGAATGTAGCTATATATAGCATATATGGCTAGATATAATATATACTATGTGTAGCTACATACATGTATATACATATATACAGATTTCATATATACTATATATAGATATATAGATATATAGTATTTTACATACATTAATAATACTGCAACATAAAACAAAGTAATGATTCAAATAGTAAACCAAGCAAGCATTGGTAATGTCATCAATATAGTCACTAAGTGAAAGCTTACCAATTAAAAGATAAAGATACATAGACCTATTTCAGCACTAACACAACAAAAAGTAACTACCATGAATTGAGTACTCAAAACGTGCTTTTTGTAGGTTCACCAATCCCTTATAAATCGTTTGACCACAGAAGGATTTGAAACAGTATCAAACGCTTCATTTTCCCCTCTTTAGGATTACAACTTTTCTCTTGTCCACAGCACTGTCTGGCTAACCACAACAAAACCTAAATGATAAGCATAACTCCAATGGAAAAATTTTCAACATCCTTTTAAAAATATTCAATTAATTATTATTAAACAGCAACAAAATCCTTCAAAATATTTCAGCATTCTGAAGGTCTACAAATACAATAAACTAAATACTGTAAGTGCTGGAAATCTTTTTCTTTCTTAAATCTTTGTGTGTAAAGTTTTCTTTTGATCTGGGCCCATAGGCACTTGCTATATGGAATAGATTTAATGGATATTTTATATGCGCTCATTATGAGGAAAGTTGATTTTACACATTACTGAATTGGATATCACTCATCTAAAGAGAGATCATCTGTGCATTAGCCAGCACAACTTTTATTTTATTACACTTGATATACATTAGGGAGTGATCATGGCTAGTATCATTAAACAGATGGCAGTGAATTTGTCTTCTATGCTCTGTAACTCAGAAGGAGTGCCCTTTCTTATTCTACTTCAAAATTAAGTTTAGCCTAAAGGGTAATTGAAAGACTATACCATGGTTTTCCATTTTTAATTAGAACATAACTTCACTGATGACCATCATTTTACTTACTAATAAAAGCAAGTCAAATAGATGATAAAATCTCAGTATCTAAAAATAATCATTATAAGAACTCAAAAACAAATAAAAAAACATAAACACTAACTAAAGTTCTGAACAATACCATACCTTTGCATCATATAGCAGCCTATGGCCTTTTCAAGCCTGGAAAATCAGCAGTGAGAGGAGTGAATACAATATAAATAATGCTAAGGAGAAACCAACCCAACTTTTATCTACTGTGAGAGGGCTGGAGTGATTACTCAAGGACTCATAATTACACAGTGAGCCAGCACCCACCTTTCAGAACACACTGACCCTTTCAGAATACCTGATGTAAACTGTACAGGCTGGAAATTTCAGGAGAGATAGGTAAGAGAGATTCCCCTGTAAGGTGAACAGTTGCTTTACTGAATATAAGCTGTGGCTATTTAAAGGATTGAGACCAGGCAAAAAAACTGAGCAAGATTGTCTCTGATGCACATGGAGCCCCATCTAATATAAAGGATGAGGATGAGAGAGGAGAAAAGAGACATAGCCTTCCAAGGTACACTGGGATTTCATAAAGTGCACTGCCCAGGACAGATAAATACAAGTGTGGTTGAGAAACAAGGTAGCAAGACAAAAGAGACATCAACCAAAAATGAGTAAGTTCAAGGTGTGTCTCTATGTAATGAGAATTCTCTAAGAACTTAAAAAGTCTGGTTGTCATCCTATAAACTAGAGATATATTCTAGACTTCACAACTTTGAATGTAGTAGACACAAGCTTAGATGTAAAGTACAGGGAGTTCTGTGGAATCTTACCACTACAAAAACTTAGATCCCTGCTTAAAGGAAACTAATGACCCTCTTCTAATTTTTAATGCCAGTGTTGAATGCAACATGAACTGAATATAAAGCTGTAAAGAAACCAGATTCACTACAGATATGATTGGCTCACCATGCTCCTTCCCTATATAAACATCTTGACATACATAGGTGTGTGCCCCATTCTGAGGACAAATTTAATGAATTCTAGATTGTACTTTTACATGTGATATCTGGCATATATTCAAAAGCAATGAGAAATGTGAAAAAGCAGGAAAATGTTAGCTATACCCAAAAAGGAAAAAAAGAGTCAACAGAAATAAACACATAAGTGGCCAAATTATTGGAACAACTGGGGAAAACTTTAACATTAGGATAAATATATTAAATAATCTAAAAGAAAAGATTAAAAATATGTGTGAATAGATGGGTGATTTCCACAGATAAATAAAAACTATAAACAAGTACTAATGATAGAAACCAGATCCAAAAAATACCACTGTGTGAAATTTTATATGAGGTACAAAACTAATTCGTAGTGTCAGAAGATGTTTACCTAAATTGGATACATGAATTAACTGAAAAAGGACAGGAGAGAATTTTCTGGAGTAAAGAAAATATTGTTTTATGTGTCTGCTACATGTGCTATATAATTACTGAAACTTATGTAACTGAACACTAGGATTCCTAAATTTAATTATCTGTAAGTTGGACTTCTACCAGTATGTCAATAAATAAGTAATCAATTAAAATGAATCCAATAAAAGACTTCAGTACCTTAAAATTGCCACTACCCATACTGATTATTTTGTATCATACATCAACTTATGCGGATCATGCTAGTCTTTTTACGTTGTCTTTTTGTAGATGAAAAATTTTAGTATTTTCCATACATTTGTTACTTTTTTTAAATTTGTGGATAGCTGATACACAAAGGTATATTAGTTTCAGGTATACAATATAGTAATTCAACAACTCTATGTTGTTATGTTATGCTCACCACAAGCATAGCTACTATCTGACTTCTGCAAGAAAGCAGTTTTTCATCTTAATGAAGTCCAGCTTATCAATTTTCTTTCATGGATTGTGCCTCTGGTGCTGTACCTAAAAAGTCATTACCATACCCACCTCATCTACATTTTCTCCTATATTCTAGTTTTAGTTTTGCATTTTTCATCTAGATCTAGGATTTATTTAATTTCAGTAAAGGGTGTAAAGGCTGTGTAAACACTGAATTTTTGCTCATGGATACCCAGTTGTCCCAGCATTTTCTGTTGAAAAGACTTTCTTCCATTGTATTCTCTTTGCTCTTTTGTCAAAAATCAGGTTAAATATATCTGTATGGGTCTTTTTCTGGGTTCTCTATTATTTTCCATTGATTTGTCTAATTCTTTCACTGATCCTATGCTGTCTTGATTTCTGTAGCTGAACAGTCTTTTCTTTTTAGATTTTTTTTTTTTTTTTTGAGAGAGAGAGAGCAAGCGTGAGTGGGGGGAGGAGCAAAGGAAGAGGGAAAGAGAATCCTCAAGCAGACTCCCCACTGCAAGCACAGAGTCTGATGTAGGGCTTAATCTCGGGACCCTGAGGTCATCACCTGAGCCGAAACCAAGAGTTGGCCACTTAACCAACTGACCCACCCAGGTGTTCCTGAACAGTAAGTCTTAAAGTTGGAAAACATCAGTCCTCCAACTTTGTTCTCCTTCAGTATTGTGTTGGCTATTCTGAATCCTTTACCTTTCCATATAAAGTTTAGAATCACTTTGTCTATCCACAAGATAATTTTCTGGTATTTTTATTGTGTTTCTGTTTTACCAACAGATCAACTAGGGAAGAACTGATATCTTGACAACACTGAGTGTGAACACACTCAACATGGACTATCTCTCCATTTCTTTGTTTTTCCCTTTATTTTGTTCCTTAGCTTTATAATTTTCCTCATAGAGATGCTATATATATTTTTAGATTTATATCTGAGAATTTTAATTTATTGTTGATTGTGTTCTATTCTAACACACATTTATAATTATTTATATTTTAATGTTATTTATATTTTGACAGTTATTTCTAGAGTTAATCTGGATCTTGATATTCCATCAGAATAAGACATGAAATACATACTACTTTCAATTTCCTCTTCCTCTCCACACCTGGAACCATGAAAATATGTTAGGTAAAAAAAAAAAAAACAAAAAACAGAATTATTATTAAAATTTGTGTTAATATTATTGATTTGCCCTATTTAGACAAGCACTGAGTTCTAGTATTTCTTTTCATCATCACTCAATTGGCCATATCTTTCTGTATCTTGGAAGAGATATTTCTTATGCTGAAATATATTCAATGCTCATGTTTTAAGTATCTATGATTATTTAATTTTGCCTACTCTTTTAACTGTATTGTGGCAAAATATAGAATTCAAATTAAAAATAATTTATTCTCAAAACATTGCAAATAGAGTTTCCTTATTTCCTGATACAAACATAGCTGCTTTCCTCAACTGGGCAATTACTGCTTTAAAAATGGAGACTTTAAAAATGCAAACAACAAATCACAAAATGATTATTCCTGAAAAACTACTGAATTTGTGGTATGAATAGAGGGAATCTATGCTGTTCCTGTCTAATAATATTCTTATGCCCCAACCGAGCTTGGTCAGTATGAGTCAGTATACTAAAGTGAATCTGGCCATAAAAACAGAAAGAAAGCTGCTTGAGGGAGCAGACTTGATTTGGACAAGGCACAAAACACTTGGAATAGTAGGAAACAGAGAAAGCCTGCAGCTCACTAACCCGAGATTGTGGTCTCAGTAGGGCAGTGGCAAAATCATAGAACTAGCCAGAAATGTAAGAGGATACTGGAAATGAAAGAGCCATTGAAAGGTTGATAACTATCACCTATCTTTGATTAAGAAGCTATGTAGGCATACAGAGGAAACTACTGGACAGGACCCATGCTCCCCACACAACCACACCGGACTGGAAGGTTGCATGTATAACAGGGAAGGCATGAAATGGCCAACATTCTTTACACATTTCTTGCTCACTTGGAAGCTATATGAATGAACAGGGAAGACTTGAGAGGATTCAGTGAAAGGTAAAATTCATAGCAGAATCAAAACTGCCTGAAATTTGAATCCAAAACCTGATCTATATACAGAACCATTGGTATAAGGTGGAAATTTTAATGGTTGAGGTGTTTAATCAGAGCCTTTGACCAGTTACTGACACTTAAGCCTTGCAGACACAGGATGACGTGTAGAAAAGTCAAAATAAAAAAAGAAATAAATAAAATACTCATTCCAGAACTAAAAGCCTGTATCTCCCATTCTCCTTCACTCATTTTTCCCATTTCCCCACCCCCACAGATGGTAGTTACACTTGCAGTGAGCAAAGCTTTTTTGAATTATTATGTTGTATACTTGAAACTAATGTCGCATTGTGTTGTCAACTATATTCAAATAAAAGGAAAGAAATAAAGAAATATAGAAAATTTAAAAATAAGATAAAATAGTAAAAGCCAACTAAGCAGATATTATCATTGCCATATAGCATAAGAAGAAAAATTTCATAGATTAAAGGCAGAAAAAAGATCTGTTTTCCAGAGTTCAGGCCCAGGGAAGGACACTGCCAGTTATAAGAGAAATCTGGGCACTGACGGAAATGTTCTATATCTATATCATTATTGTGGAAGTATATATATACATTTACTTCCTGTATACATTTGTCAGTATCATCAAATTTCATACCTAAAACTGGTCAAACTAATTGTATGTAAATTCTTAAAACTATAATTTATTGTGATGAAATTCATTTCATCAAATAATGATGAAATTTATTTCATTTCAGTAAGTAATAATGTTGATGGGGTATAGTTTAGTTACTATGAACGTTAAGTTTAGAAAGTAGTTTCCTTGTATGAAAAAACAGTAATTATTCCTCAAATTATAACTAGCAAGATTTGATGTTATTTTGTCATTTTTAACAAATAATCATGACAGGTAGCTATTGGTGACTCAATAAAGCACCTTTAGATTTTCTTGATGCTATGGTTCTGGGATGATAGGGAGAGGCATGGAATTCCCATTCTTTCTAGATTTCCTCAATATTTTTCTAAGAGATGTACTTAGATTATATTGAGAGATCTAATTTGAGGATAGTCTCAGACTTCCATTCTCATAATAAAGTACTTCATTCTCCTAATGATATTTGGTTATAATTACATTTTCTTTTACCAAAACAAGGTTTCTCTTTTGATCCTCACTCTCCCTCTCCCTCTCTCTCTTCCTCTCAATTGCAGGACCAATGTCCCAATTATCCTGAAAAATTCCTGATTAGAGATATACAGTCATTCAACTGATATAGAGTTGTAGTATCCTTTCACCTATGTAACTAATCAAATTGATTAAAAATATTAGCTACTGCTTGTATTGTAATGAAATTAATCACAATAAGTACTGATGCTGGTGTCAGGAAAAGCTACATTTGGAAAATAAAATATAGTTTCCTTATAAAGAAAATTTTTAAATTCTCAACTTTCATAAAAATTCCTTTATTAACCTGTTTTCCAAATCTGAATATAGTTCCTTGATTAGAAACACACAATACTAATCATCTGGATATTGTCCAGAGAAGACTGACTTAAAATTTATCATCCTGAACAATGATCATTGAATATCAATTTTATCAATAGTGATATAGATTTTTGAGTGAAATCGCTGATGAAAATAGGTTTTTGTTATTGTGTTTCATTTTTATTCTTCTTTCTTTTTGGCTGTATTTAGCTGTATTGAAAAAAAATTGAAATCATCATAATGTATCCTAAGTATGACAGAATAAGAAATAATCTTATATTAGGACAAGAGACATTTATATTAAAATTTATATGGGTGTGAAGCACTCACTTCTTCAGATTGATATTTGAATGAGTAATTAGGAAGCTATCCCTTGCTTGAACCTGTTATAAAAAAAGGTAGATACTCATCCATCTTATAGTTCATTTCAAATTAAACATATCTCATAATAGTATATTGTATTCTAGAGTCTTCTTTTACGATACTTAATATGACAGATGCTTATGTTTTATTAAATAATGATAAACATATCTAAATATATTTGCTACTAGAAATTAATCATAACTGGAATTCTGAATATATTTGTTGCCTTAAATAAAGTTCTTTGTTTATCCATTTACATTTTCTCTTGATGCCCATTTTCATTTTTTATTTTTTTATTTTTCAGTAATTTTGTTCTGATAGAACCATTAATTTTCCATGCACATATTGTGAAATCTCTGCTCTTTCATTTGCCTGGCTCAGAAGCTGCAACCCACATTGTTTACACCATCAGCCTAGTCATATTTACTGAGATATTGCCTTTCTATTGATTTAGATATCTTTTTTAGCATGGATGAGAAATTTGTTTTCAACAACTTCAAAAGTGGCAATTTGTGTTAATATTGAATTTATGTATCTCTATTAATGTACAATATGCTTATGAAATAGTGCCAAAACCAGTTAAGTGATCTCTGAATTCAATGAATTTTAAGTTGCATTAAGTACACTTCAACAATTCTCAAAAAATTTGCACATAGAAAAAAATTTGCCTGAGCTTGACCAAGATTGAGAATACAGCAATTCTTCTAAAACTTACAAAATAGGAGAAAAAATGTGAAAATATCAGTTTTAAAAATGGATATCTGATCTCCTTAATAAATGTATATGATAAAATATATACTAGATAGAATATAATACCTTATCCTAATAAATGATGTTGTAAAATAAATCACTGTGGGAGGAGCAAGATGGCAAGAGGATTAGGAGACCTAAATTTCGTCTGGCCCCAGGAATTCAGCTAGATATGGATCAAACCATTCTGAACACCTATATACAGTCATTCAACTGATATAGAGTTGTAGTATCCTTTCACCTATGTAACTAATCAAATTGATTAAAAATATTAGCTAATGAACTCAACAGGAGATCGAAAAAAAGAATAGCAGCAACTCACTGAACAGAAAAGCGACCACTTTCTGGAAGGTAGGACCTGCGGAGAAGTGAATCCGAGGCGATATTCGGGAAGATAGAGGGTGGGGGAGGGGGCCTCCGTGGGCCGGCTACTGGCAATCAAGAGAGAAGCAGAGCACAAAATCGGAACTTTTAGAAGTCGGCTCCACCGAGGGATGTGGCTCCAGTGGCTAAGTGGGGGGTGGAACCCTTGCTGGGACAGGGTGGACTCAGGACCCTCAGGGTCACAGAAAGACTGGGGTGCCTGAGTGCGGCAGAGCTCCCAGGTATCGAAGCGGGGAAGCCAGCTGCAAAAACAGAGCAGAGGAGTGGGCTCTGAGGTCGGGGTTGCCATAAACCGGGATCCAAAGTTGGGCCGCTGCTCTTCCAGCACTGACCCAACAAGCAGCAAATCCAGGGAGACTCCCCTTTCTCCCCCAGGGAGAAGGGGCATAGGAGCCCACTACAAGGATCTGCTGGGTTTGGAGACTCCACACAGGGTTGGGTGCCAGAAACAGAAATGCTCGGTCACAGGCCGGGTGAGCACGGAGTGCGGCCGGAGACCGGGGAGACAGGAGTGATTGACTGATTTTCTCTGGGGGAGCACTGAGGTGTGCGGCCCCAAGTTCTCAGCTCCTCTGGGGCAGAGATTGGGAGGCCACCATTTTCACTCTCGTCCTCCAAAGCTGTATGGAAAGCTTGCAGGGAACAAAAGATCCCGAGAGCAAACCCGAGATTACTTAGCCTGACGCCCGCAAGGGCAGTGAAATTACGCCTCTGGCCAAGACATCTGGGAACCACTGCAACAGGCCCCTCCCACAGAAGATCAGCAAGAACAGCCAAGCAAAGACCAAGTTTACCGATCAATAAGAACGGCAGAATGCCAGCCGTGACTTTTTATCCATGATTCTTCAGTCTTTCAAAGTCAATTTTTTAAATTTTTTTTCATCTTTCTTTTTTTGAATTTTTTTCCCTTTTTCAACCAACATCTTATCAATCCCTTTTATAAAAAATCTTTTCTAATTTCTTATTTTTAGAGTTATATTCTATCCCTTTAAAATAGTTAAGCTTTTTTTGGTATGTGTATATATATATATATATATATAAATATATAAAGTCATTCTCTAAAATGTTGGGATACAGTTTCTTCTAACGACCAACATATACCCTAAATCTCTAGTGTACGGTTTTGTTCTAGTCTCCGGCCTTATCACATTCCTTCATTTTTTTTTATAAATTCTCTTTTTTCAAACATCTTATCAATTCCTTTTATAAAATGTTTTATAATTTTCATTTTTACAATCATATTCCATCTCTTCATTGCATTTACCCTTATTTTTGTACATAAGTGTTTCTTTCTTTAAAATTTTGGAAGGCACTTTCTTCTAACAGACCAAAATATGCCCCAAAACTAGTGTGTGACATGATCTATGAACCAGCCTGATCATATTTGATCATATTGTTTTTTTGGGTTTTTTTTGTTTTTTGTTTTTTAATCTTTTTTTTCTTTCCCTTTATTTTCCCCTGGTTTCAGGTCTCTTCTGATTTGTTTAGTGTATATTGTTCTAGGGTCATTGTTACCCTGTTAGCATTTTGTTCACTCATTCATCTATTAACCTCTGGACAAAATGACAAGATGGAAAAAATCACCTCAACAAAAAGAACAAGAGGCAATACCAACTGCGAGGGACTTAATCAATACAGACATTAGTAAGATGTCGGAACCAGAGTTCAGAATGCTGATTTTAAAGATACTAGCTGGGCTTGAAAAAAAGCATGGAAGATATTAGAGAAACCCTTTCTGGAGAAATAAGAGAACTAAAATCTAACCAAGTTGAAACCATATAGGCTATTAATGAGGTGCAATCAAAAATGGAGGCTCTAACTGCGAGGATAAATGAGGCAAATTAGTGATATAGAAGACTAAATGATGGAATATAAAGAAGCTGAGAAAAAGAGAGAGAAACAACTACTGGATCACGAGGGCAGAATTCGAGAGATAAGTGATACCATAAGACGAAACAATAGTAGAATAATTGGGATTCCAGAAGAAGAAGAAAGAGAGAGAGGGGCAGAAGGTATATTGGAGCAAATTAAAGCAGAGAACTTCCCTAATTTGGGGAAGGAAACAGGCATCAAAATCCAGGAGGCACAGAGAAACCCCCCTCAAAATCAATAAAAAAGAGGTCAACACCCTGACATCTAAAAGTAAAACTTATGAGTCTCAGAGACAAAGAGAAAATCCTGAAAGCAGCTTGAGACAAGAGGTCTGTAACCTACAATGGTAGAAACATTAGATTGGCAACAGACCTATCCACAGAGACCTGGCAGGCCAGAAAGGACTGGCATGATATATTCAGAGCACTAAATGGGAAAAATATGCAGCCAAGATTACCATATCCAGCTAGGCTATCATTGAAAATAGAAGGAGAGATAAAAAGCTTCTAGGACAAACAAAAACTAAAGGAATTTGCAAACACAAAACCAGCCCTACAAGAAATATTGAAAGAGGTCCTCTAAGCAAAGAGAGAGCCTAAAAGTAACATAGACCAGAAAGGAACACAGACAATATACAGTAACAGTCACATTACAGGAAATACAATGGCACTATATTCCTATCTTTCAATAATTACCCTGAATGTAAATTGACTTACTGCCCCAATCAAAAGACACAGGGTATCAGATTGGATAAAAAAACAAGACCCATCAATATACTGTCTGCATGAGACTCATTTTAGACCCAAAGACACCTCCAGATTGAAAGTGAGGGGTGGAAAACCATTTACCATGCTAACGGACACTAAAAGAAGGCTGGAGTGGCAACCCTTATATCAGACAAATTAGAATTCAAACCAAAGACTGTAAAAAGAGATGAGGAAGGACACTGTATCATACTTGAAGGGTCTTTTCAACAAGATGATCTAACAATTGTAATTATCTATGCCCCTAACATGGGAGCAGCCAATTACATAAGGCAATTAATAACAAAGCAAAGAAACACATCGAAAACAATACAATAATAGTGGGGGAATTTAACACTCCTCTCACTGAAATGGACAGATCATCTAAGCAAAAGTACAAGGAAATAAAGACTTTAAATGACACACTGGATCGAATGGACTTCACAAACATATTCAGAATATTCCATCCCAAAGCAACTGAATACACATTCTTCTCTAGTGCCCATGGAACATTCTCCAGAATAGATCACAACCTAGGTCACAAACCAGGTCTCAACCGGTACCAAAAGATTGGGATCATTCCCTGCATATTTTCTAACCACAATGTTTGAAACTAGAACTCAATCACAACGGGAAAGTAGGAAAGAACTCAAATACATGAAGGCTAAAGAACATCCTACTAAAGAATGAATGGGTCAACGAGGAAATTAAAGAAGAATTTTAAAAATTCATGGAAACTAATGAAAATGAAAACACAACTGTTCAAAATCTTTGGGATGCAGCAAAGGCAGTCCTAGGAGGAAAGGATATGGCAATACAAGGCTTTCTCAAGAAACAAGAAAGGTCTCAAATACACAACCTAATCCTACACCTAAAGGAGCTGGAGAAAGAACAGCAAATAAAGCCTAAACCCAGCAGGAAAAGAGAAATAATAATGATCAGAGCAGAAATCAATGAAATAGAAACTAAAAGAACAGTAGAACAGATCAACGAAACTAGGAGCTGGTTCTTTGAAAGAATTAATAAGATTGATAAACCCCTGCCCAGACTTATCAAAGAAAAGAGAAAAATGACCAAAATAAATACAATCACGAATGAAAGAGGAGAGATCACAACCAACACCACAGAAATACAAACAATTATAAGAACATATCATGAGCAACTATACGCCAGCAAATTAGATAATCAGGAAGAAATGGATGCATTCCTAGAGATGTATCAACTACCAAAACTGAACCAGGAAGAAATAGAAAACCTGAAAAGACATAAAACCACTAAGGAAACTGAAGCAGTAAAAAAAGCCCAGGGCCAGATGGCTTCCCAGGGGAATTCTACGAAACATTTAAAGAAGAATTAATACCTATTCTTCTGAAACTGTTTCAAAAAATCACAATGGAAGGAAAACTTCCAAACTCATTTTATGAGGCCACATTACCTTGATCCCAAAACCAAAGACCCCATCAAAAAGGAGAATTACAGACCAATATCCTTGATGAACATGTATGGAAAAATTCTCACCAAAATACTAGCCAATAGGATGCAACAGTACATTAAAAGGATTATTCACCACGACCAAGTGGGATTTATTCCTAGGCTGCAAGTCTGGTTCAACATCCGCAAATCAATCATTGTGATACACTATATTAATAAAAGAAAGAACAGGAACCATATGATCCTCTCACTAGATGCAGAAAAAGCATTTGACAAAGTACAGCATCCTTTCTTGAACAAAACTCTTCAGAGTATAGGGATAGAGGATACATACCTCAATATCATAAAAGCCATCTATGAAAACCCCACAGCGAATATCATTCTCCATGGGGAAAAACTGAGAGCTTTCCCCCTAAGCTCAGGAACACGGCAGGGATGTCCACTATCACCACTGCTATTCAACATATTCTTAGAAGTCCTAGCCAAAGCAATCAGACAACAGAAAGAAATAAAAGGCATCTGATTTGGGAAAGAAGATGTCAAACTCTCACTCTTTGCAGATGATATGATACTGTATGTGGAAAACCCAAAAGACTCTACCCCAAAACTGCTAGAACTCATACAGGAATTCAGTAAAGTGGCAGGATATAAAATCAATGCACAGAAATCAATGGCATTCCTATACACCAACAAGACAGAAAAAAGAGAAATTAAGGACTTGATCCCATTTACAATGGCACCCAAAACCCTAAGATACCTAGGAATAAATCTAACCAAAGAGGCAAAGAATCTCTACCCAGAAAACTATAAAATACTCATGAAAGAAATTGAGGAAGACACAAAGAAATGGAAAAATGTTCCATGCTCATGGATTGGAAGAACAAACATTGTGAAGATGTCAATGCTACCTAGAGCATTCTACACTTTTAATTCTATCCCCATCAAAATACCATCCACTTTTTTCAAAAAATGGAACAAATCATCCTAAAATTTGTATGGAACCAGAAAAGACCCCGAATAGCGAGAGGAATGTTGAAAAAGGAAAGCAAAGCTGGTGGCATCACAATTCCAGACTTCAAGCTCTATTACAAAGCTGTCATGATCAAGACAGTATGATACTGGCACAAAAACAGACACATAGATTAGTGAAACACAATAGAGAGCCCAGAAATGGATCCTCAACTCTATGGTCAACTAATCTTTGACAAAGCAGAAAAGAATATCCAATGGAAAAAAGACAGTCTCTTCAACAAATGGTGCTGGGAAATTGGACTGCCCCATGCAGAAGAGTGAAACTGGACCACTTCCTTACACCACACACAAAAATAGACTCAAAATGGTTGGAAGACCTAAATGTGAGACAGGAGTCCATCAAAATCCTACAGAACAGAGGCAGCAACTTCTTTGACCTCAGCCACAGCAACTTCTTCCTAGAAACATCGCCAAAGGCAAGGGAAGCAAGGGCAAAAATGAACTACTGGGATTTCATCAAGATAAAAGCTTTTGCACAGCAGAAGAAACAGCCAACAAAACCAAAAGACAACCGACAGAATGGGAGAAGACGTTTGCAAATGACATATCAGATAAAGGGCTAGTAGAGAGTAAAGAACTTATCAAACTCATCACCCAAAAGAACAAATGATCCAAGCAAGAATTGGGCAGAAGACATGAACAGACATTTTTCCAAAGAAGACATCCAAATGGCCAACAGACTCATAAAAAAGTGCTCAACTTTTTCACTCGGCATCAGGGAACTCCAAATCAAAACCTCAATGAGATAGCACCTCACACCAGTCAGAACGGCAAAAATTAACAAGTCAGGAAATGACAGATGTTGGCGGGGATGTGGAGAAAGGGGAACCCTCCTACATTGTTGTTCGGAATGCAAGCTGGTGCAGCCACTCTGGAAAACAGCATGGAGGTTCCTCAAAAAGTTGAAAAGAGAGCTACCATACGACCCAGCAATTGCATTACTGGGTATTTACCCCAAAGATACAAATGTAGGGATCCAAAGGGGTACATGCACCCCACTGTTTTTAGCAGCAATGTCCACAAAGGCCAAACTGTGGAAAGAGCCAAGTTGTCCATCGACAGATGAATGGATAAAGAAGCTGTGATACACACACACACACACACACACACACACACACACACACACACACACAATGGAATAATATGCAGCCATCAAAAGGAATGGAATCTTTCCATTTGCAACGACGTGGATGGAACTGCAGGGTATTATGCTGAACGAAATAAGTCAATCAGAGCAAGATATGTATCATATGACCTCACTGATATGAGGAATTCTTAATCTCAGGAATCAACCTGAGGGTTGCTGGAGTGGTAGGGTGTGGGAGGGATGGGGTGGCTGGGTGATAGACACTGGGGAGAGTATGTGCTATGGTGAGTGCTGTGAATTGTGTAAGACTGTTGAATCACAGTCCTGTACCTCTGAAACAAATAATACATTGTTGTTAAAAATAAAAGATAGTGGAAGTGAAAAATGAAGGGGGAGAAATTGGAGGGGTAGACGAACCATGAGAGACTAAGGACTCTGAGAAACAACCTGGAGGGTTCTAGAGGGGAGAGGTTGGGGGGATGGATTAGCCTGGTGATGGGTATTAACGAGGGCACATATTGAATGGAGCACTGGGTATTATACACAAACAATGAATCATGGAACACTACATCAAAAACTAATGATGTAATGTATGGTGATTAATGTAACATAATACAAAATTTAAAAAAAAAGAATATAAAGAATCTTCTTTTCATAATCTTACTCAGAATCGATCTTGTTAAAGCCCCAACTTTATTAGTAATAAAGGAATAGCTGATTTTAGTAATTTATGACAATGTTTTGTAAAATATAGCAAATTTTAAATTACTTTAGGAGTTCTATTGCTGGAAACTGAGTATTAACTGGAAAATATTTTTCTAAGCATGCATTAAGCCAGAAACTTGTACAGTCATATGGGGCTTTTGGTAATTGTCATTTTCCAGATTAATGTTCAATGATAGCTAGGTAAAATTTCCAAATCCTGTCAATATTAATTAACATTTTAATTGGATAGTGACACATTTTAAGAAGAGAAAGTTCCACTCAAAGGAAGTAATGTGACCAGCATTTTTTCAGGCTTTCCTACATTATGAATTTTATCATTTGCATAATTTGAAAACAACTATAAAGATAACCCTAAGTACTTTCAGCAGTTGTAATGTAATCATCTGTGATTCCTTGCAATACCTTCAAGGTATAAAAAAAATAAAATAGTTTGGGAAAAAAATGCCAGAGGAATAGGGGACCCTATTCCAAATGGTCCCCAGAATTGAGCTGGAGATCTACCCGACCACTCTGAACACCCACGAAATCAGCCTGAGATGTAAGAAGATAGATCTGGATCTCTACAAACAAGAGTATCACAGGTGGTTGTTTTCCAGGTATGAAGTGGGAGCCATGATTCTGCAGGCACATATCTGAAGATAAACAGAAGGGGTAGGGAGCTGCCATAAGCGCTGGTGCTGGGAAGGTGAAATAACACAGGAGAGCAAAAGCTTCCTGTGCTGGGGACGTGGCACAGACTCGCAGACCAGTAGCGACGGGGAAAGGACTTTAGGGCTGCCCCCCAGACTATGCTCCCATAAAATGGCACAGGGTTGCAGACTGGATAAAAAGACGAGGCCCATCCATCTGCTGTCTACAAGAGACTCATTTTGAACCTAAAGATACATCAAGACTGAAAGTGAAGGGATGGAGATCCATCTTCCATGCCAACGGACCTCAAAATAAAGCTGGGGTAGCAATTCTTGTATCAGACAAATTAGATTTTAAGCTAAAGACTGTAGTTAGAGACACAGAAGGACACTATGTAATTATTAACGGGTCTATCCAACAAGAAGATCTAACAATTGTAAATACACTCCCAACATGGGAGCAGCCATCTATATAAGCCAACTGTTAACCAAAATAGAGTCCCATTGATAACAATACATTAATTGTAGGAGACCTCAATACTCCACTCTCAGAAATAGACAGGTCATCTAAGCAGAAAATCAACAAAGAGCTTTGAACAACACCCTGTCCCCAATGGGGGGGCCAGATATATACAGAACATTCCACCCTAAAACAACAGAATACTTATTCTTCTTGAGAGTACATGGAACTTTCTCCAGAACAGACCACATACTGGGTCACAAATCAGGTCTTAACCAATACCAAAAAACTGAGATTATTCCCTGCATATTCTCAGACCGTAATGCTTTAAAGCTGGAACTCAATCACAAGAAAAAATTTGGAAGAATTCAAACACTTGGAAGCTAAAGATCACTCTGCTCAAGAATGTTTGGGTCAACCAGGAAATCAAAGAAGAACTTAAACAATTCATGGAAATCAATGAGAACAAAAACACATCGGTCCAAAACCTATGGGATACTGCAAAGGCAGTCCTAAAGGGGAAATACATAGCCATCCAAGCCTCACTCAAAAAAATAGAAAAATCTTGAACTCACCAACTAAATTTACACCTTAAAGAACTAGAGAAAAAGCAACAAATGATGCCTAAGCCATGCATTAGAAGAGAAATAATTAAGATTAGGGCAGAGGTCAATGAATTAGAAACCAGAAACACAGATCAGATCAACGAAACTAGAAGCTGGTTCTTTGAAAGAATTAATAAGATTGATAAACCACTGGCCAGACTTATCCAAAAGAAAAGAGAAAGGATCCAAATTAATAAAATTATGAATGAAAGGGGAGAGATCACGACTAACACCAAAGAACTAGAAACAATTATTAGAAATTATTATCAACAACTATATGCCAATAAACTGAGCAATCTGGATGAAATGGAGGCCTTCCTGGAAACCTATAAGCTGCCAAGACTGAAACAGGAAGAAACTGACAACCTGAATAGGCCAATAACCAGTAACGAGACTGAAGCAGTGATCAAAAACCTCCCAAAAAACAAGAGTCCAGGGCCTGACGGATTCCCTGGGGAAATCTACCAAACATTCAAAGAAGAAATAATACTTATTCTCCTGAATCTGTTTCAAAAAATAGAAACAGAAGGAAAGCTTCCAGACTCATTCTATGAGTCATGGCCAGCATTACCTTAATCCCCAAACCAGGCAAAGACCCCATCAAAAATGAGAATTTCAGACCGATATCCCTGATGAATATGGATTCCAAAATTCTTAACAAAATTCTAGCTAATAGGATCCGACAATATATTAAAAGGATCATCCACCATGACCAAGTGGGATTTATCCCAGGATGCTTGCAAGGGTGGCTCAACATTTGCAAATCAATCAATGTGATAGAACACATTAGTAAGAGGAGAGAGAACCATATGGTCCTCTCAATTGATGCAGAAAAAGCATTTGACAAAATACAACATCCTTTCCTGATTAAAATTCTTCAGAGTATAGGGATAGAGAGAGCATTCCTCAAGTTCATAAAATCCATCTATGAAAAACCCACAGCGAATATCATCCTCAATGGGGAAAAGATTAGAGCCTTTCCCTTAAGATCAGGAACACACCAAGGATGCCCACTCTTCCCACTATTGTTCAACATAGTACTAGCAGTCCTGGCAACAGCAATCAGACAACAAAAAGAAATAAAAGGTATTCAAATTGGCAAAGAAGTCAAGCTCTCTCTCTTCGCAGATGACATGATACTTTATGTGGAAAATCCAAAAGACTGCATCCCCAAATTACTAGAACTCATACAGCAATTCAGTAACGTGGCAGGATACAAATAAATGCACAGAAATCAGTTGCTCTCTTATACACTAACAATGCAACTGTACAAAGAGAAATTAGAGAAACAATTCCCTTTACAATAGCACCAAAAACTGAAAGATACCTTGGAATAAACCTAACCAAAGAGGTAAAGGATCTGTAGTTATACTCTAGGAACTAGAGAACACTCATGAAAGAAATTGAAGACACAAAAAGATGGAAAAACATTACATGCTCATGGATCAGAAGACGAAACACTGTTAAAATGTCTATGCTACCCAGAGCGATCTATACCTTCAACGCCATCCCGATCCAAGTTCCAGTGATATTTTTCAAAGTGCTGGAACAATCCTAAAATTTGTACGGAATCAGAAAAGACTCCGAATCGCCAAGGAAATGTTGAAAAAGAAAAACACACCTGGGGGCATCACGTTGCCGGATTTCAAGCTATATTAGAAAGCAGTGATCACCAAGACAGCAGGGTACTGGCACAAAAACAGACATATAGACCAATGGAACAGAATAGAGACCCCAGATATGGGCCCTCAACTCTATGGTAAAATAATCTTCGACAAAGCAGGAAAAAATATGCAATGGAAAAAAAGTCTCTTCAATAAATGGTGCTAGGAAAATTGGACAGCTATATACAGAAGAATGAAACTCAACCATTCTCTAATACCATACACAAAGATAAACTCAAAATGGATGAAAGACCTCAATGTGAGACAGGAATCCATCAAAATCATAGAGGAGAACATAGGCAGTAATCTCTTCGACATTGGCCACAGCAACTTCTTTCAGGATACATCTCCAAAGGCTAGTGAAACAAAAGCAAAAATCAAATTTTGGAACTTCATCAAGATAAAAAGCTTCTGCACAGCAAAGGAAACAGTCAACAAAACAAAGAGGCAACCCACAAAATGAGAGAAGGTATTTGCAAATGACACTACAAAGTGCTGACTTCCAAGATCTATAAAGGACTTCTCAAACTCAACACCCAAAAAACAAATAAGTCAAAAAAATGGGCAGAAGATATGAACATGCACTTCTAAAAAGACATACAAATGGCTAATAGACACATGAACAAATGTTCATCATAATTAGCCATCAGGGAAATTCAAATCAAAACCACATTGAGATACCACCTTACACCAGTTAGAATGGCAAAAATTGACAAGGCAAGAAACAACAAGTATTGGAGAGGTTGTGGAGAAAGGGGAACCCTCTTATACTGTTGGTGGGAATGAAAGTTGGTACAGCCACTTTGGAAAGCAGTGGGAGGGGCCTCAAAAAATTAAAAATAGAGCTACCCTATGACCCAGCAATTGTACTACTGGGTATTTACCCCAAAGACACAGATGTAGTGAAAGACGGTAGTGAACCCCAATGTTCATAGCAGCAATGTCCGCAGTAGCCAAATTGTGGAAAGAGCCGAGACACCCTTCAACGGATGAATAGATAAAGATGTGGTCCATATATATAATGGAATATTACTCAGCCATCAGAAAGGATGAATACCCAACTTTTATATCAGCATGGATGGGACTGGAGGAGATTATGCTAAGTGAACTAAGTCAAGCAGAGAAAGTCAATTATCATATGGTTTCACTTATTTGTGGAACATAAGGAATAGTGTGGACGACATTAAGAGAAGGAAGGGAAAAATGAAGGGGAGGAAATTAGCCTGTAGCTATGAAGGAATTGATTGGGGAAAAGTCAGAATGTTAGTTTTGTTTACTCTTGGCTCTCTTCAGCAAAGTATCATTTTGAATGTCACTTTGTATTAATTTTAATGTTTGAGGATTACTTTTCCACCCAAACAATGTTTCAGATGGCTTTCTTTTAGCCATCATTAAGTTATGAGTCATGAATCACAGGAGGAAAAAAAAAAAGTGTGAGAACTATATCTAGAAGAGAACTTACTGAGAGCAAATGAGTCAAAAATGTGCTTGCTAAAATCTGCTGTTGCAATGCAAATGAAACATTACACACACTGTATATAGTTTTTATATAATTTGTATATATGTATACATATGTACATGTATATATACACCTATATATATATATATACACACACACACACACACACACACAATATGTTAAGATTTTATTCTCCAATTTTTCCTCATTTATTTGCATAGAAAATTAATGTTATAGTAACAGGTAAAGAATAAAGGCCAAATACATTTGATAATAGGTAAATATCCCCTGTGTGCTTAATTTTATTTATTTTTGTTTTTTTTAGTTTCAAGTTTTTATTTAAATCACAATAGAATGTTACGATTTAAAAAAATTCTTGCCTCAATACTTAAATGTGTATAAATATAGCTGTGAATATTATGAAGTCCTAAAATGGTGACTCACCATCTATTTCAAATGAGGTTAATGGTGTAAAGGGAACCTCTGAAAGACTGAGTCAAAAAAACAAACAAACAAACAATAAAAACAGTGCACACGGCAACTCTTTGCAGAAAGCAGTATTAAGGACTAATTAATGAATATCCTCATCCCAAAACAGGTAAGCTCATATTGTCTGTCTAGTGGAATGTCAGAATCTATCATTACTGTGTCACCCATTCTTCTCTTTTCTACCTCAGAATGGTTCTTGCAGTTGATGTTGTCATGTTCCACCATTGCGTACTGGGTGTATATAGGTCTGACAGCTTGTCCTTTCAGTGAACATGTCTGAAAAAAATGTACCTGATGGAGAGACAACTGCACTTTCCATGACTTTTGAACTGTGACTGGATAGGATTTGAGCTATCTGCTGTGGAGAACAAGTGAGTATGTTGAATGTATAAGAAAGAATAAAGTGAACCAAATAGTTTGTTGGGGGAAAAAAAAGAAAATGGGACTGTGGTAGATATTAATGGTGTTTGTCAATATCCAGTTTTCCTTTACTTCTGGGTAGGGTAGCCAAATTTAGCAAACTGTTAATTTTGAATTTCAGATAAACAAAGAATACATTTTTGTATATGTCTCATTTTTATGAGTTTTTTTTAAAGTGTGTGTGTGTGTGTGTGTGTGTGTGTGTGAAATTCAAATCTAACTGGTTATTCTGTATTTTATCCAGCAAGCCCTATTTCTGTGTCACATACAGACTTCACTTCCCAAACTCATTACAGTTAGGAAAAGCCATTTGACTAGTTTCAGTAATGGGCTTTCAAGAAAAATGACACATGTCACCTCTAGGTAAACACTAATTTCCAGTGTGCAACTCTCCTCATTTCCCAGGTATGGTATCCATGTAGACTTCAATTTGAGATGTTGGAACAAGATGGAAACATCTTATATTGCTAACTCACTGGTCTCTAAATGAGTGAGAAATCAACATTTGCCATTTATATAACATAATCATGACTATCACTCCCAGATTTTATTTTCTTACTTTTCTCTATTGCTTCTTTCTTTTGCCACAACCTCCCATCACTTTAACATTATCTTGCCAAATCTCGGTATTCCCTTGCTCTTCAACCATCTTGTATTTTTATGTCATAGAAAAATTGCATAGAGACTAGAAGGCAAAGAAATGGTCTCAAGAACATTTTTTTTCAAAAAGCAGCCATGATAGCTTGGAAGAGAGTATAGAATTACAATGAGATTTTGGTTTTAGCAAAATTTGCATGTCCAAATCCCCTCCTTCACCTCAAATAATGTTCTACCTTTTTTTTTTCCTCCTGTGGGAAAAGTAGTAGCAGATCTGGAAATGATGTATTCCTTTCTAAAAACTTTAGTGGGTAAAAAGATGGAAAAAAGAGATCATCTCAATAGTGCAATTTCTACTTTTCTAGAGATAAAATAACTCTCTATTCTGTTTGTGTGAATAGGCTGAAAATATTGGCTGTGTGACCCCAGACCCTTGTCCACATGTGAAATTGGGATAAAAGCAACATAGCTATCCAGCACTGGGTTTGGGAGATGGGATTCTAAATGAGTATCATGATGGGGAAATTTCTGAAAAGGCAGAGAAGAAATCATAAGAAAGAAAATAAGTTATGAGGAATAAACCAGTAAATTTAGTATCATGTTAGGAAGAAAAATCGTAGGAAAGTTAAACAGAAGTTCACATTGTTGAACTTTTTGCTGTTTTGTTTTATTTGAAACTGGAGGCTGCATTATTGTGGTCCCAGACCTCATAATTTTTAATATTGGAAAGTTCCAGAGAGAAGCAACTCCATGTCAGCAATTCCATGCAACAAGAGGAAATTACCTCAGGAATTGAGAGAACACAAGAGAAGGGAGCTGAATTGGCTTTTCTCATACATCAGAAGCAGAGACATGATCAAAATCATTCCCTGGAATGAAAACTGAGATATACATCAAATTTTGGTCTTTCTTGTTTTACTAACATAATGAAGAAGAACTATTTGCACAGTGCAAGTCAGTTTTATTTTGATGTGACACTTATATCTGATATTTCAAAAAAATCAAATTAATTAAATGTGTTGAACTACCTATTGTAATATGTGCTGTCAACATAACTGACACAACTCATAGAAAAAAGACTTGCTTGTTTCCCATATTGGCATTCATTTGATCAACATATGTAAATATTCATGTAAGTCACTTGAAATCTGCCACTGTTTGGAGTCAAAATTAGAATCCATTTTTTCATCATTCCCTAAAGTTAAAAAAACTGAATAATCAATCAATATGGCATACTGAAGCAGTTTTGTTTTAATATTATCTGTCAAATAACACAATTACAACCTGTTAAGACAAAACTGTTATGAGATGACAATACGTGCGTACTAATAACTTACAGTATCCTTCAAAAAGAAGAGTCACTCCTTTATTCAAATGTGTGTGTACGTGTCTGAGTGTGTGTGTACACGCATGCATGCACTATATCTATGGCATCTCACTCTGGTTTACTCTGGTTAAAGAGGCCTATCAAAAATACTTAGAGACAACAGAAATATTTAATTCTACCAACATATTTCTTTTTTTAAATAAGATTCATACATAAAGTGTACAACATATATGCACATTGTGAATGATATTATAGTCAAGCTAATTAATATATCTCACCTAGTTGCCTTTTTTTTTTCGGATGAGAGCACTTGAAGTCTACTCTCTTGGCAAATTTCCAGTATTCAGCAAAGTATTATTGCCTATAATCATCATGCAATACATTAGATCACTAGGCTTACTCTTCTTACATAACTACCATTTTGTACCCCTACTCCCCTCAGGTCCCAGGCCCCTGGTAACCAGCTTCTATCTCTGCCTCTCTGTATTTGACTTTTTTAGACCTCATATGTAAGAGGGATCATGGAGGGTTTTTTTTTCCTTTCTGTGTTTGGCTTATTTATTTATTATTCATTTATTTGACAGAGAGAGACACAGCGAGAGAAGGAACACAAGCAGAGGGAATGGGAGAGGGAGAAGCAGGCTCCCCGCCCAGCAGGGAGCCTGATGAGGGCCTCAATCCCAGGACCCTGGGACCATGACCTGAGCCGAAGGCAGCCACTTAATGACTGGGCCACCCAGGCGCCCCTGTGTTTGGCTTATTTAACTTAGCATTAATGTCTTCCACATTCATCCATGTAGTTAGAAATGGCCAGATATCCTTCTTTTTAAAGGCTGAATAATATTCCATTGTACATAAATACTACATTTTTTCATCTCTTCATCTATTGATAGACACTTTGGTTATTTTCCTATCTTTGCTATTGCAAATAGTGCTGCAGTGAACATAGAGGAGTGCAGATATTTCTTTGAGGTACTGATTTCATTTCCTTGGAGGTATATGACCTAAAAAGGGATTTCTGGATCATATGGTAATTCTATTTTTAATTTTTTGAGAAACCTTCATATTGCTTTCCATAATGACTGTAACAGTTTACATTCCCACCAACAGTATATAAGGATTCTGTTTTTTTCCCCCACATCCTAATACTTGTTTGATTTTTATGAAAATAGCCATCCTAACAGGTATGAGACATCTCATTTTGCTTTTGATTTGCATTTTCCTTATGATTAATAATGTTGAGCACCTTTTCACATACCTTTTAGCCATCTGTTGTCTGCCTTGGAAAAATGTCTGTTCAGGTCAAAGCTCTTTTTGGGTAGGATACCAAAAGCTCAGGCAACAAAAGCAAAAATAAACAAGTGGGACTAAATCAAACCAAAAAAACCTCTAAACAGCAAAGGAAACAATAAAAAAAAATGCAACATATGAATTGGGAGAACATATTTCCAACCATATATCTGATAAGGGGCTAATAGTCAAAATATATGAGGAACTCGTACAACTAGGTAGTAAAAAAATGTGATTGAAAAATCTGAATAGACATTTTTCTACCAATGTATCTGAAATTTATTACTGTGTTCCATTTATTTTTAAAGAGAGAAAAGGAATTTTATCTAGATTATTGGATTATCAGATGAAATTTTCAGGTGTTAACTAGGGAAAAGATTGTGTACTATAGAAAAGAAAAAAGTATATTCAGAGTGTGTAAAGTACTTTTAAATATTAAAGTTATAGATAATTATTTTAAGAAAGCATTTGCAATTCTGGCATATAAAATTGTAATCTTATGCAACCAGAACTTTCAAACTATGAAAGGCCTTATATATATCTATTCCAAATCTATATGTTATTAATAGCATGACATTTTTATGAAAATAAGATTATTTATTTTCTATATTTAATCTTAGTTAATTGAAATAGGCAATATATATTTGTTTGCCTATACTATATAAACTGAAAGGCAAATATTTTTAATGTTAGTAATTTTGTACAGTTGATACATCTCCATCTCTAGTAAATTCAGTTGTATTTGCTACTAGTACTAAATACTGTGCATTATAAAATTGGAAATGAGTAAACATCATACATGTAAATCTTTTATTTATGCATTCACTAAAAAAAGTACTGAATTCTTATCATACACTAAATTCTATGACAAAAAAGATAACTCAGGAAATTTTAAGGTATACAATTTTAAGTAGTTACAACAACAACATGCAGATATAACTAATTTATGGTAATTTCTTAAGCACATCAGTAGATTAGATGATACTAAAATGTCTCATTTACATTCTTTATTTGATTGCTCAAAACAATAAACAAAAATAATAAAAAAATTTGTCAAAAAATAAGGAAACTTAATGAAATAAATATAAATTGTCAAAATCTGAGATTTCCAATTTTTGAATTATTGATAGCAGAGAATTAGTATTTCATCAATGACTAATATTTAGATATCATTCCAATATTCTCAAAAAATGCTGGACATATATATTAAACCAATGCCACCATGGAAAATAATTTACAGGAAACTAAGTGGTACAGAAATCAAATTTATATCATAATGCTGATATTCAACAGAAATTCAATCTAAGATTCCTACATTTTTAAAAGGAAAACTTAAGAACATTAGGTACATATACAATAAAAGTACACAGAAAAATTGTAAAGATCTTAAAAATTTCAAGAGACAGGGGCACCTGGGTGGCTAGGTCAGTTGAGCGTCCAACCCTTGGTTTCCACTTGGGTCATTATCTTGGGATCCTGGGATCTAGCCCTGCATCAGACTCCTCATTCAGCAGAGTGTCTGCTTTGGGAATCTCTCTCTCCCTCTACCCCTTCCTTACTCTCTCTCTCTCTTTCTTTCTCTCAAGTGAATAAGTATTTAAAAAAAATTTCCAGAGACAAATTATATTCTATTTTTCCCATTATTTCTAGACCTCTAGGTATTCAAAATATCCACCAATAGCCCATATTTTCTACAAAGTATTAATAGGAATATAGGAAATTACAAAAAATTAATATAGAGCATTTTATCATTTTATTTTTTTGCTTATTCATATTTATGCAGTTTTCATTCTATATATTTCATTTTTTTCTGTAACACAGTATAACGTCTTAAATCATAGAAGTGGAATTTTCTTTTTACTTTTTAATATTTTAAATTTTATTGTCTATTTTAACCTAAATTTTAATTGTGAACTTCTAAGAATTGTATTAGAAATAAATTTTCTGCATTATTTTCCCTTTTAAGTTGTAAAGCTTAATAATAGTTACATGTAAAATCAATTTAATTATTTACCTCACATCTATTTTGATTTGAATATCAATGTCATTGTTATGATATATATAAATATTGCTCATAATCATGTCCAGAGTTTGTCATGCCTGTATTTTTTTGTTTTTGCTCACAATGCCATGACCTTCATAATTCTCAAACAAGAATATTCAGTGCTTTCCAAGTATTTTTAACAAGGCCTGGCACATACACTAAGTAATGAAAATAATTTAATGAAAAATAATAATTACATCAGCATTTAAAAATAATAAAAATAGAGCCAAATTTTTAAATTGTAGGATATTTGATATGAGGGGCCAATTAGAGATAAATAGTACAGTGGTCTTATTTTGCTGTGAAAAAAGGAAGATATATTGACTAACTCTAGACTCTAGGTCAGTTTTAAAAGTTAAGAATTTAAACGAAAATACCAAAAGAACAGGAAGTAAATAAACTGCAGATATTTGGAGGTTGTCTAATGTAATATCTGTGATATTACATTGTATTAGATAATACTGTGATAACAAACAGCTCTACAAAAATAATGTCAATTGAATGTCAATTTGTTCTCATTTTAGTAACAGAAATTCCATGCCAAATATAGTTATTATGTTTATTCATTTTTGCCAGTCAACATCTGTAATAATTCCCAAGGATACAGAATTTCTAGTTAGTAAGGCATCTGGCTTAAGTGTCTTATATTCTCACAGAGGAACATAGTAAACATGCAAGCAAAATAATAAATAATATTTCATACAGTGATAAGTTAAATGAAGAGGTAAATATAATTACAGAGAGTTAATTTTTTCTGATGTTATGGCATTGCACTGAAAAATCTATTCTTATGAAGCTAAAATTGGGGTGAAATAACGCTTCAGTTTTTGGGAAGAGTTACTGTAGAAGCCATGAACCTTGAGTAGATTCTATGGGCTAGAGCAGAATAAAAGGAGACTGTTCAGGCAGCAGAGTGAAGGAAAGTACACAGAACTGATTGGTGTTTAGTGACTAGCTTTAAGTACGTGGTTCACAATGTATGTAGGAATGTAGGAATAATTCACAAGTATACAGTTTATCCTTTTCATCTATGCAATTTCCTATTTCAGTTTCTAAAATTTGCAATACAAATTTGTTGCACCTAAATAAAAACTGAAATATGACTAAAAACATTGTTCTGATAACCACTGAAGATCTAATATATTCTATCAACTGACTGAAAACTTCAAATTAATTATGTATACAATTAGAAACTCTGGGAACAAACTATCCATGCACACATGTTGCTCACCAGGTGGGAAATATTAATCATATTTACCTGAAGGAAGTTTGTAGACTATCTAGAGAAATTAAAAGATTATAGGACTACAGATATATATTTTTTATTTTATTTCCATGTTTTACAAATATAAGGCGACACACAAACCCATTGTTTCCTGAACTAAGAAGACTAATTATCTCTGGGAAGATTTTTAGTACCAAATATTTTTAAAAACTCAGACTCCAGGGCTTACTAAATAATATCAGAAATGAGTTTTTGATAGTCTCACTACATTTTCATAGATACCATTATCATAAATCACATTTTGGATCAGTGGTCTGGAAAATCCTGTTCTATGAACTTCAGATATTATGATCAAGATTTCAAATGAATATCCTTGCAAGGATGCTGAAGGAGAAAACAGAAACAGTAACACAGGCAGAGGTAACACTTTACCAAAACTATGAGGCTCTGTATGTATCTGCTTAAGTGTTATTCTTCTTCTTCAAATATCCTTCACCCTTTTCTGTAAGCATTACTAAAATATAATTATTAATATGTCTTATTAAAAAGGACTCATCTACAAATTTTTAGAAGTTTCTAGAGAACATGTACATTGGTTTGAATATAACTGTTGCTCTAAAAATCAGAGGTATTTGTTATTTAAATTTTTCTAATTTTCTTTCTTTTCATTTACTAAAACATTATTTTCTTTCAAACCATTACCCCCAAAAATCTAATGCTGCTGCAGTAAGACAAAGTAAAATAAAAATATTTTTTAAAAATAAACAAGTTTTTGTTTTTGTTTTTGTTTTTATGTTTCTCATAATGTAGAGTGCAAGGCTTTGGAAGGCTTGGAAGGTACTTAGATATAGCCAGTGGTAAAGTAGATTTCTTTGCATGCCATTTACCCAAAAGAAAGGACCAGAGATAAAATAATCATTATCAATGTAAAGTAATATTATAACATAAAAAATATTAATCAGAATTTTTTGTTCTAATTGTTATTTTCTGGTTTAGGATTTTCTGCATCTGCCAATTAGCTCCAGCCTCTAGACAGCTAGATAGGACAGGGAGAGCCTAATGCAGAAATACATTCTTTAAACTATTCTAATTTTTTGTAACTGAACTTTAAAATGTTTTAAAGATTTATTTGAGAGAGAGCATGAGAGAGAGAGAAAACGAAAGAGAGAGAGAGAGCATGGGGGCAGCGGGGGGGGGGGGGGTGGGGTGGGCGGAGAGCAGGGGAAGTGGAAGGGAGAAGCAGGCTCCAGGCTGGATCCCAGGATCTTAGGATCATGACCTGAGCCGAAGGCAGACACTTAACTGACTGAGCCACCCAGGCACCCCTGAACTTCAAAATTTTTAATAAAATATTTTAAGAAGGAAACATCATATAATCTATTATTTTTTCCTACATGAAACAGTATTCATCATCACTAATCATCAGAGAGATAAAAATCAAAACTGCAATGAGATAGCCACTTAATACCTATTAAAATAGCTATCATCATAAAAATAAAATAAGTATTGGCAATATTATTCAGCCATAAAAAGGAAAGAAGGAAATAATGCCATTTACAACATAAATGGACCTTGAGGGCACTTTGTTAAGTGAAATAGAGAAAGACAATACTGTATGATTGCACTTGTATGTGTAATTAAAAAAAAAAAAAAAAAGCCGAACACCCAGATACAGAGAAAAATTGATGATTTCCAGAGGCAAGAATGGAGGGTAGGTTAAATGATGGTCAAAAGGTACAAACCCAGTTACAAGATAAATAAGTTTTGGAATGTAATGAACTTCATGGTAACTAAAATTATCAATACCTTATTATATATTTAAAATTTGCTGAGAGAAAATCTTAAGGTCTTCTCACAAGAAAAAAAACTGTAACTCTGTGAGGTGATGGAAGTTAACTAAAGTTATTGTGATAATCATTCCACAATATATACATAAATCATAAATGTACACCTAAAACTAATACATTATATGTCAATTATATTCCCCCAAAACTGGACAAAGTAAATAAAAAGGATGACTGCTTTGCCTTTTAGCCTAAAAGATCCAGGAGGGAAAAATACAGTAAATGTTCTTACATTCTGGCAAAGAAAAATCTTAATTGAGTGTTGTATTTTATCAGATTCTTCATCTATTAAGAAAATTATATTGTTTTCTCCTTTTACCCTATTAGAATGCTATATTACATCCTCATAATTTTTAAATGCTGAATCATCCTAACATTCTTGAGATAAACCCAATGATCATGATGTATAATTTTTATTACAATAATTCAATTGACTAATCTTCTTACAGGGTTTTTTGCATCCATGTAAATAATTCCACTTATCACATTATCGACATAAAAACATGTGTTGAAAATGTACCGTAAGTTTTGATGTATGTAATTGGACTTGAAACCATCACTACAACCAAGATAATAAAGGTATCCATCACCACCCATAAAAAAAAAGAACAAAATTACAGCTGTAACTAATCTCATATGTTTCCAAGAGCACAAATAAACATAAAGTCCTTCAATGGTTCACGGTCAACAATCCTTTACATATATTCTAAAATCCAAAAAGCTCTGAAAACTGCAAGCTTTTTGTTTTTTTTATTTTTTATTTATTTATTTAAAGATTTTATTTATTTGAGAGACAGTGAGAGAGAGAGAGACAGCACATGAGAGGGGGGAGGGTCAGAGGGAGAAGCAGACTCCCTGCTGAGCAGGGAGCCCAATGCGGGACTCGATCCTGGGACTCTAGGATCATGACCTGAGCCAAAGGCAGTCGATTAACCAACTGAGCCACCCAGGTGCCCCGCAAGCTTTTTGTGAAACTTATCTGGTCATCAGAGTGACCTGGACTCCTTTGGTGGGGAACCTGAGCAGGGGTCCCTGAAGCTATGTATGATTTTTACATATCCTACCTAATGTGAAGGTTATGTGTCACTGCAGACATATTAATGTGTTTGATCACAAAAAGTCTGAAAAATGGTTAAAAAAATTATTAAAATTACCATAGAAATACTAAAGTTTAAGGATAACATCCTACTCTATAAATGTGTTGAGAACCTACTGTTTACTGTAAAACAGAAGTTGCAAAGTATATAAAACATATATAAGAATGACATACTTAGAACTGTATTTGTTATCCATTTTCTTTTACTCTAAAATAAATCATTTACATGAAACCATACAAAATAAACACAAATTTAATGGATGCTCAATAGGTGAACTTGCTTGTAACCACCATTCAGAAAAAGAAATAGAATTTTACCAGCCACTTAAGACATTCCTCCATTCATCATGTTCTCATCTGACATCCCCTCTTCACCTATAGTTAACCACTCTCTTGCCTTTCATAATCACTTACTTTTGTAACCACTTCCTTGTATTTAATATTTCTTAATATTAATACTCAAGTTTGTAATATTAATCTCTATTGTTTCATCATGTATGTTTTATGATCATTTTTAAACCTTTTTTAATCCACAGATTTTGCTTTCCTTGCTTACAGTTAATCCTTTTCCTTTCTTAAAGTTTGTTTACTAATATAACATGAGTCATCAGGCCTATAGGATTTTTTTATAGCTTTGGCTTTGCTGACTGCCTATTCATGTACTAGATTTACATGTTCCTCCATTTTGATTACTGGCAATTAAGTACAGAGGTTTGGTTAGATGTAATTTCAATTATTTTCTATTCATGTTGAAACATATTACCACAATTTAGTACCTTAAAACTACAATTTTTTCTTAGAGTTTTAGCTTTGAAGGGCAGAAATCCTGTGTAGGTTTCATGGGGCTAAAATCAAATTGTCAGCAGAGTTATGTTTCATCCTGGGATTAGTTATGTTTCATTTCCATGCCTTTTCCAGGTTCTAGAGTCTGCATTCATTCCTCGGTTCACGGCCCCATCATGCCACCTTCAAAACAAGCAGTGTTGCCCTCTCTGTTTTTCCTAAGTCCTCCCCCTCTCACCAGAGCCAGGAAAGGTTCTCTGCTTTTAAGGATTCATGTGAGTAGACAGACTTCACATGAATAATCCAGGTAACCTTCCAATCTCAAAGTCTTTAACAGTAATCATATCTGCAAATATTCTTTGTTATGTAAGGTGACATACTCCAGGGTTTCTGTGATCTATAGAGAACATATCGGGGGTAATTACTCTGCCCACCACATAAGAGCTATCTCATTCTTTCAAATACAAGCAAACAATTTCTAGTTTCTTTGTCATGTGAGCAGCTTTTGATTCTCAACTGATTCTCAATTTGCAATTAATTCAATGATGATTACAAAATAAAGATTTTCTAGTTCATTCTTCATTTCTTTTTCATTTATGAAATGGAATGCAAAAATATTTCATGTATTTTCATATAGAATATAAAAGCATATGGACATATTTTATCTTCTCAGATTCCTAATTCAAATGAGAAAGGTAGGATTAATGCTCCTTTCCCTTTATTTACAAGTTTTTAAGGTAATTATTTTCTTCTCTATCATGCTCATATGATCCCTGTGTATCTGTGTGTGTGAGAGAGACAGAGAGACAGAGAGGCAGAGAGAGAGAGAGAGAACAGTTATTAAATATGGATTTAAGGGGCGCCTGGGTGGCTCAGTTGGTTAAACATCTGCCTTCAGCTCAGGTCATGATCTCAGGGTCCTGGGATGGAGTCCTGCATCAGGCTCCCTGCTCAGCGGGGAGTCTGCTTCTCCTGCTCCCTCCTCTCTCCCATCCCCCCCCCCCCGCCCCTGGCTCCTGTGTGTGCTCTTTCTCAAATATTTAAAAAATAAGGATTTAAATATATCTGGTTGGTTTCAGTCCAGTTCTACCTATCCCACCTTTGGCTAGTAGAAAGCCCTTCAAACTGACTTCTCAATGGTTTTGACATGATCCTAGAAGTGTTTGATATATTTTTTGCTATCCCATATAATATGGTATGAAGATGAATATTATTTAAAAATTAATAATTATAAAGCTTTTACTTACTTTTTTATTAACAGGTTTCTTCCAAACAAACTCAGATCTCAAAACTGCAGGGTCATCTTTTTATATGCATTCCAAATCTTTTTTTTTTTTAAATGTAAAAGTGTTTTCTAAAATTACAGTTCTTAGTTTGTTCAATTTTCTTTCGGTTTTCTGCCTCAGAGCTTCCTTATAATCATATGTTTTATCTTCCTTCACTACCTTCAATATCTGTCACTTAATTTAGTTATCTTTCTTCATCTTTATTTTTTATTTTTTTAAAGATTTTATTTATTTATTTGAGAGAGAGAATGAGAGATAGCACGAGATGGAAGAGGGTCAGAGGGTCAGAGGGAGAAGCAGACTCCCTGCTGAGCAGGGAGCCCGATGTGGGACTCGATCCCGGGACTCCAGGATCATGACCTGAGCCGAAGGCAGTCGCTTAACCAACTGAGCCACCCAGGCGCCCCTTCATCTTTATTTTTTAAATGATCCCTTTCCAACTTCCTTTTCTATTAAATCTTCATTTTAGTCTCAATTTCTCATGATATTTTATTTTATTTATAATTCTTGCCTGAATTCCGTAACCTCACTTCTGAGTTTTTCAAAATCTGATATATTTTGCTTTTTTCCCTATATTGTATCATTTTCTTAATGACTTTAACTTTAGAAGACAATTTTGATCTATTTTGAGAGCATATTTTCATGGTATAATTTCATTGTAGTAAGGAAAAGAAAAGCAGTCTAAGAACTGGCTTAGTACTATCAAGCCTTTGGTGTTTTAAGAAGCAAGGCTGATAACCACGGCTAAGCTTCAGTATGCCTCTGTTTTAACCAATTTCATAAAGCTTCAACATCAAACAAAGCCACCTGTGACTATGACAGATCAAGACAAAAATAATTAATAAAAATAGTTTTCCATTATGTCTGAAAGTATACACACACTGTCTAAACCATAAAAATAACTAAATATCCCCCTATCTTGGCTATTGGAAGTGGCTGCTACTTCCTAATCAATTACAGCTTTAGCTTTGCTGTAGTCTTCCTTCTTCTGGATAAGATTAAGATACCCAATCACAAAATTATCCCTGTTTCCTGATATCTAGATTCCCAATCTAGAATAAAACTTCACTTCAGCAAATCTTCCTCTAAAGCCACCTAATATGAGCCCAAATTCTATAATAAGTCCTTTCTGGCATGCTCTAACCGAAACACTCCACTGTTCAAAACAGTGTGTGGTCTCCTTTACTATAATGAATAAGCCCAACTTGTTCAACTATAGGTGTATTCCTTTCTGGTGATCTTTGGTTTTAACACATTACAACCAAAGATATGGATAATGTTCCTTAACCCCCATTCTTCTTAAAAGGTAGAAATATAACCTCTCAACCCCTTTTCAGATGCTTAAGTGTAAAATTAGTTTCACTGAACTTTTAGGAAGAAGGATAGATTAGAATACCTTTTAAACTTTAAAAGCAGGTTATTTTTGTATCATTTTCTTGGAGTGTGAAAAAATTATGGTGGCTTGTTTTCTGAGAGCTCTTGTCTGCATTCCCATGACTCATCTTTACCTATACTTTCTTCTTTCTCTATCTATAGCATTTTAGTCGTTCTCAATTTTGTGTCCAGTCCCAGTTTGAATTAGTATGGGTGCCATCTTAGAAGGAGCCAAGCTAGTTTATGAAAATTCATACTTTATAACCCTTTCAGTATAACTTTGAATAGAAGGCAGATATTGGGCCTCCTTGTCTCATTCTTTCTCAGATGGAAAATTTTCAATATTCACCTTTCAATATGAAATTTGCCGAAGTTGTCTTCTATTCATATTTTGTCAAAGCTTCGTTTTATTATTAATGAATTTTCAGTTACATTGAATGATTTGCCTTCATCTGTCAAGATAATTACATGAGTATTTTGTCTTTTATCTGTCAATTTCATGAATAATGATAGATTTTCAAGTGTTAATCTGCATTCATAAATCCCCCTTGTTAATGATATTTTATTATTCTCGTGCATCACAAGATTCATTTAGTCATTTTTTTTCTTAAAACTTTGGCATCCATGTTTGAGAGAGATTGGTTTCTAAATTTCTCTCCCTCTAATGTCTTTGTCAAAATTTGTTACCTAATGTATTCTGGATATATTAACTGCTTTCAGACACAGAGGTACTCCATCTTCTTAGTAGCCTCTGAAAGACTGCAGTATTCTATTAAAATTTGGAGGAATTAAATTCACTGTTTAAGTTATCTAAACCTAAACTTTCTTTACAAGAATTTTTTAAGGGACTCTATATTCAACAGATATTATTTCAAATATTATATTTATTTCTGTTTACCTTTAAATAAATTATGTTTTTCAAAAACTGTGATCATTTCATCTGTTATTAAATTTACCATCATAAACTTTTTCATAATACTTCTTTATATTGTTTTAAACTATATTGAGTAAAATCTATACAAAATAAAATGCACCTATATGAGTGTACAGTATGATGACTTTTGACAAATGTCTATACTCCTTTAACCACCAATAGATTCAAAGTTAAAACTCTTCTATCATCCATTTTTTGTACTGAAAAAATTTATATGAAAATAACTAAAAAAACAAATGGTATTTAAATAAAATATTGTGTTTACATGTAATATTTAAAGATTAATACAAAGTATTTTGCCATCTTGAGTAAGAAGTATTTAAAGTAATACAATTCATGCTCCTCAAAGGAAAAATTTTTGCTTTTATGGCCATTTTCCAACAAATAAAAGAAAACGTCCCTAGCAAATATTATTTGCAATACATTGCATTTTGGTTTTGGTTTTGAGTTTTTATTTTTTAGTTTTTTTATTTAAATTCAATTACTTAACACATAGTGTATTATTAGTTTCAGAGGTAGAGTTCACAGATTCATCACTCTCATACAATACCCAGTGCGCATTACATCACGTGCCCTCCTTAATATCCAGCACCCAGTTACCCACCCCTTTCAGCAACCCTCAGTTTGTTTCCTATGATTAAGAGTCTCTTACGGTTTGTATCCCTCTCCAGTTTCATCTTGTTTTATTTTTTCCTCCCTTCCACTATGATCCTCTGTTTCAGTTCCTAAATTCCACATATGAGTAAGATCATCTGATAACTGTCTTTCTCTGATTGACTTATTTCGCTTAGCATAATACCCTCTAGTTTTATCCATGTCCTTGAAAATGGAAAGATATCAATTTTTGATGGCTGCATAATATTCCATCATATATACATATATATACACACACACACCCACACACATACACCACATCTTCTTTACCCATTCATCTGTCGATGGACATCTGGGCTCTTTGCATAGTTTGGCTAGTGTGGACATTGCTGCTATAAACATGGGGGTGCAGGTGCCCCTTTGGATCATTACATTTGTACCTTTGGGGTAAATTCCTAGTAGTGCAATTGCTGGGTTGTAAGGTAGCTCTATTTTCAAGGAACATCCATACTGTTTTCCAGAGTGGCTACACCAGCTTGCACTCCCACCAACAGTTTCTATCACCCATCTTTATCTTTAAATATCAATCTCTTTTATTCCTGACCTCAAGCAACCCTGATCTGCTTTCTGTTATAAGAAATTAGATATAATTTTCCTAGAGTTTAAGGTCTTGAATCATTCAGTAGTTACTTTTGTGTCTGATTCTACTCAGCATGATTGTGAGGTTTATCTGAGATGATACATTTTAACAGTAGATTATAATATTCCATTAAATGGGTATGTGAAAATGTGTATATTCATTCACCTGGTGATGGTTACTTGGATTGTTTCCAGTTTGGGCCCCTATACAAACCTGCTGCAACCATTCATGTAAAATAATTTATATAGATACTTATTTCATTTGTCTTGTATAAATACAATAGGGATACAGGCCCAGGGTCACACAGTAATTTTATGCTTAACGCTATTAAAACTGCTAAGTGGTTGTCCAAAGTGATTATGAAATTTTACATTTCCACTAGCAAATTATGAAAGCTCAGGTTGCACAACCTCCTAACACTTGATGTTATGTTCTTTAATTTTAGCAATTCTAGACTGTGTGTAATTTTTTTTTTTTTTGTGGGTTTATCTGATGACTAAGAAGTTTGGTATCTGTTCATATAATCATTAGCCATCCATGTATCCTTCTTACTCCTTTACTGTCTGTTCAATTATTTTGAAAATATATATTGTGCTGTCTTATTTTAAAGTTGAAATTGCTTGTATAATTTAGATACAAATCCTGTGTTGGATATTATGTACCACAAGTAATTTCTCCCAGTATGTCACTTGATTTTCATTTTCTTAACAGAGGCTTTAGAAAAAAAGTATTTTCATTTTAATGATGTTTTTCTCCCATTTTTCCCCCTATTTCTCTCATGGCTTTTTGAACCCTCCCTGGAAATTTGTGCTTGACAATAACTGCAAATATTCTTTCCAATTTTTAGAAGTTGTATATTTTCAGTCTTTAACTTTAGCTCTACAATTTGTATGAAAGAAATACTACTAATTATACACAATCTCGTACAGAAAATAAAGTAAAACACTGCTTAACACATCTTAAGAGATCAGAATTAATCTAATTTTAAACCAAATATATGTAAAAAAAACAAATAAACCTATTTTTCCTTATTAAATAATGTTTAAGTAAAAATAAACCATATAAATGTGTGGGTCTGTTTTGGACTATCTTGTTACATTTACTTTTATCATCCATATGGATTGTATACTTACATTAATTCTTGAAATATGTGAGCATAAGTCCTCTAGCTTTATAAATTTTTTCATTTATTTTTCCTTTTTGGATAGACAGATATGTATCTTTCATATAAAGTTTAGGATATTCTTGTCTATTCCTAAAAAATAGCCTGCTAGAATTTCAGCTGAATTTGTATTGAACCTACAAATCAATTTGGGAATGTTTATTTCTTCTACTTATATGTTGGGTTTAATTCACACTTCTTTTCCAGCTTCACCTTAACTCATCAGGACTATTGTGTTCTTCTTGAGAATCCTTTTCCCCCATACCATGTTTCACAAACTAATTCCAGGGAGAATTCTGGAAGCAACTGTAGAATACAACTCATTTACTTTTCTTCTTCCAATGTTCATGGTTTATTTTTTTCCAGTATCAGAAAGCAATTGTTTTTATATTTTGTCCAGTGTTTTAGTTTTTTTGATGGTGAGAAGTTAAGTAATTTCCAGTTGCTCATTCATCTACATAAGTAGAATTCCTTTTTTCCTCTTTTAAAAAAACGTCTATTGAATCTGTAGTGATTTTATCCTATTCCTTTATTAAGAATTTCATTTTTTAATTTACTCCTATTCAATCTTACAAGGAGTCATAAAGTTTGTGTTTTCAAAGAACCCACTTTCAACTTTGCTGATTTTCCATATCAATCAACTATTTTCTATTACATTAATTTCTGCTCTGTTTCCTTCCTTCTCTTTTGTTTGGGTTGATATTACTCAATTATCAAGATATTATCAATGTATCATTAATGATAATTATTATATGCATTGGAAGCTATGAAATGTCTTCTAAACTTTGTTCTGCCTGCCCCTTAAAAATTTAATATTCTGTACTATATTTTTATACATATAAAAAATACATTTTATAATTTTTATTGTAACTTACTTTCTGAGCCACTGATTAATTAGAACTGTAGTATCCTTTTACAAGTAGTTGGGAAATTTTCTAGTTTATGTTATTGGCTACTATTTTAATAACATTATAAACAGTAAAACATTGATTGTCATGTATTCTTTGAAATTTATATGAAATTTATCAAACCTACATTTGGTTTATAATATCTTCATTCAATTTTGATAAATTTCCATGTGCACTTGTACATGAAAATAATGCAATGCCTTGGTTGGATGTAAGTTTAGTTTAGTAGGTTTAGGTCAATTTTGCTACTTACGCTCTCAGATATCCTAAAGCATTATTGACGGTTTTTCTCTTTATTATATTAACCATAGTGTATGAGTATCTCCCATTACAATTTTGTATGGGCATATAGTATGTATATGATAAATATATGCATATAATATATTTGTATCTGGGATTTACATATTTAATATCTGTATTAATTTGTGCATACTACTTCTGAATTGTGATATGTTCCTGTTGGTATTTTTCTTTTAATTACAAAATATTCCTCTATCTTCAAGTGGTGCATTTTTTCTTAAAATGTACGTTGACTATTAGTATAGCTATAATATCTTTGTTTTGGTTAATGTTTACATGACATATCATATTTAATTATTTTACTTTTTAAATTTTCTGTGCCCTTATCTCTAACATACTGCTCTTGAAAGAAGCAAGCGGTTGTATTTTGTCTTTTATCCTTTCTTATAGTCCTAGCATTTTTCTTACAGTAGTTTCTGTTCAATACATCCAATGTTTTTAATATACCTTTTTCATTCCTCTATTTTGTGCTTAATACTTAAAAAAAATATCATTCCATTTTACCAATGGTAATTTGTTAGAAAATTCTTACAATTGTTTTAGTAGTTTCTTTAAAGATTACAACACAATACTTTATAAGTTTACTGCAAATTATTACTTTTTCTACCCACCAAGCATACTTAAATTCTTCCAAATCATCTGGCCTTTTAAGTAACTTTTTATGATTTTTGTATTGTAAACAGCACCAGACATTTCTATTGCTGTTTTGGGGCAGGTAGTAAAGCTTTCATCTTCATTTACTTTCCACATATTTATTCTTACACCATTTTTTTTTTCCATCTAGGATCAGTTTTATGTTCCTGTCTGGACTTATTTCCCTTATCTAAAAATATGTCTTAAAGATTTGTTTTGGAGAAGATTTTTGTACACGGTATTTTTGTATCAGTATTTATTGAATACCTCTCCGTTTTAATTTTAATGTATAGGATACTGTCTCTGGGAATAGAATAGTAGATAACTACACTTGATCTTAGCAAAAGGCTGAGAAAGTGAGGAACAGAATTGGAGAATGATATTTCCAGCCCTTTAAAGGTGTTATTTTATTGCTTAGTAACATACATTACTTTTGTTTAGATACTCAGTAGGCTTTCCTTTGCTGTTGTTTCTCAAAAGTAATGTTTTTATTTGTCCTATCTGGCTGTTTGTAAGGTTTTCTGGCTGCCTTTGGTTTTCAGCAGTCGAACTATAATGTCCCTAGATGTTATTTTCTGTGAATCTATCTTGATCATTGTCTGTTGTGTCTCTTAAATCTTTGCCTTTATTTCTTTAACCAGTTTTGGGCTATTTGAAGACACCTACCTCTTTCAGTGTTGCTCTTTCCCCATTTCTACTTTTTCTCTATGACTCCATTTACACCTGTTTAGGTCTTTGTGTTCCACCTTACTCTTACATCTACTGTATTTCCTTGTTCTTTTTTTTTTTTTTTTTTCTCTTTAGGTTTCAATCTGTTTTCTTACTTAGTAGTCTTGACTTTTGTGGTGTGAATCTTCATTTAAATCCACACAGAGGGGGTGCCTGGGTGGCTCAGTTGGTTAAGCGACTGCCTTCGGCTCAGGTCATGATCCTGGAGTCCCGGGATTGAGTCCCACATCGGGCTCTTTGCTCAGCGAGGAGTCTGCTTCTCCCTCTGACCCTCTTCCCTCTCATGCTCTCTATCTCTCATTCTCTCTCTCTCAAATAAATAAAATAATCTTTAAGAAAAAATCCACACAGAGGATTACAAATTCAGGTACTATTTTTTTTTCATTTTAGAATTTCTATGTATTAAAGTTCCACACGCTGATGGAGTGCTCTTCATCAGCTATTTTGTCCATTTCTCCCCCTAATTTTGTTAACACTTAATCTACATTGTTTTAAAGATCTGGTCATCTACTTTCGTTAGTTTTATCTGATGTGGCTGTATTTCTATTTCCTTTGTTTTCTCCTACTTTTCAGTTGCTTAGCATGTTTAGTCTTTAGCAAGTTTAGTCTTTTTTGATAGAATATTGCTGATTGTGAGTTAAAATAAAAATGTTTATATGATGTTTTCTTCTATTATGATAGCTCTCCTTCCAGAGACAATAAAATACTGGCTGGTCATATTAATGAAGGAGAGATTTAATTCTGGGTTGGAGCTCAGCTGAGATTCAGGGGTTCATCTTGGTTCATCTCTGTACTGTTATATTCAGTTGAGAAGATTTCATATTTTCTGGGAATCCTTCTCCTCACAGGTTCTAAACTCTAACAGCTGGATCTCAAGATTGCTAAAACTTCCGATTTGTTTAACAGAAGTATTCCGCTAGGTTATGGTAAATTAAGTAAGGAGGCCATTAGACATAGATGGCTCTACTGCCTGGCTAAGTAAGTAAACCAAAACCTAAGCCTGTAAATGCTTCAAGGTGATAAAATCAAAAGGTTAAGGATAACCAATCACAAACAACCAACTTTAAGCTGTAGCCAATGGAATCATTTCTTGACTTAGCTTCTGCACTTTTTCTGTTTAAGTCTTTCCTCTGGTTCCTGTCAGCAGAGCGCTCTAACCACTTTGTTTGTAGCTGCCACATTCAAACAGATTTTTGCTCAAACTCTTAAATTTTTTAATATACCTCAGTTAATCTTTTAACAGTTCTTAGCTTCTTATCCTGCAGAGTCACAAACGCCCTCAGGATAAAAGTACCAGTATTTGAGGTTCTCCCAAGTTTCCATAAGCTTGGCTGCCAAAAGCTCCACAAGATTTTAATCCAAAAGCTTTCTTTTTCTGACTAGGAGTCTTTCTCAGATGTAATGTCCATATCCTTAGCTTTCTATCTTTCCAGAAATTGAGAACGGTCAGGAAAATAAAAACAGCTGCAGATGTAAATTCACTCTTCTGAGACTGCCTTTTCTCTGGAGTTTTAGCACCTCCAGTTCTCATTTCCCTGCTATCACACGGATGAGTTAGGTATTTATCTAGATATTTCTAGTTGTTCTCAGAAAAAACCTAGTTTCTCTACTCTCCCTTCTTCAGTTTAAAAGTTTGAAATGCATTTTCTTAACACTAACTGAAGCCTGATACTTATTTTATGAGGCCTATGGAAAGTTGCGGTCATTTACTACTTTCCTAAAAATGTAGAGCCAAGATATTATATGCTTTGTTTTCTTCCTTTCTTTTTATCATCTTAAGGCATGAATTTATAGCATAATGCAAAACTAACCTCTGCCTCCTCTATGCTGAATATAAAAATTTAGAACAGAAAAAAATATTTTTTTACTTCTCACTTTTTAACATATACAAAGGATAATTAATTCTTTTGTCTTTTAAAGATTTATTTATTTATTTGACAGAGAGAGACACAGTGAGAGAGGGAACACAAGCAGGGGGAGTGGGAGAGGGAGAAGCAGACTCCCCACAGAGCAGGGAGCCCGATGTGGGGCTCAATCCCAGGACCATGGGATCATGACCTGAGCCGAAGGCAGACGCTTAATGACTTAGCCACCCAGTCGCCAAAGGATAATTAATTCTTGCTAATTAATATGTGTTCTGGTTTATAAGCCATACCTGCTTTCAAAATTAAAGCATGAAATTTTTTTTTTCAGTCTAAGAATGCCCCTTGGGATACTAGATTTATACATGCTTCTAGAAAACATTGTGCTCATGGTCAATTTTTTTTTTAAAGATTTTATTTATTTGAGAGAGAGAGTGAGCAGGATGGAAAGGAAGAGAGAATCTGAAGCAAACTCCACACAGCTCAAAGCTGGACATGGAGCTCATGTCCATGTCCCATGATCATGAGATCATGACCTCAGCTGAAACCAAGAGCTGGACACTTAAATGACTGAGCCACCCAGGCACCCCTCATGGTCAAATTTTTTAAGGCATATACAATTTACAAGTATTTATTCATTTATCAGTTAATAGGTATTACAGGTACACTACTAGTTACTGTATATACAATGGTGACCCAAATAATCAAGTCTAGCTCATTTGAAGTCTGATAATTAAACAAAGATGGGGACAGATTTTGAAAAAAACAAGGTTGCAGATATAAACTAAAAATCAAGCTAGGAACAATAAAAGTACAGACACCATGATATGTGGGGAGGGGATGTAAGTGTATTTTAGTGATAGAGAAGACCTTGCTAAGGATATGACGCACAAACTGATGAAGATGATTAGGAAGTAATTAAAGACTTTTTTTTTGAAAAGTGTTGTGGATAGGACAAAATAGCATAAGAAAACTGCCACATACAAACAAAAGTTTGGTGTTTGATGAACAGACATTTTTCCAAAGAAGACATCCAAATGGCCAACAGACACATGAAAAAGTGTTCAACATCGCTTGGCATCAGGGAAATCCAAATCAAAACCTCAATGAGATACCACCTCACACCAGTCAGAATGGCTAAAATTAACAAGTCAGGAAACAACAGATGTTGGCAGGGATGTGGAGAAAGGGGAACCCTCCTACACTGTTGGTGGGAATGGAAGCTGGTGCAGACACTCTGGAAAACAGTATGGAGGTTCCTCAAACAGTTGAAAATAGGGGCGCCTGGGTGGCTCAGTCATTAAGCGTCTGCCTTCGGCTCAGGTCACGATCCCAGGGTCCTGGGTTCGAGCCCCGCATTGGGCTCCCTGCTCCACAGGGAGCCTGCTTCTCCCTCTCCCACTCCCCCTGCTTGTGTTCCCTCTCTCGCTGTATCTCTCTCTGTCAAATAAATAAATAAAATCTTTAAAAAAAAAAAAAACAGTTGAAAATAGAGCTACCATACTATCCAGCAATTGCACTACTGGGTATTTACCACAAAGATACAAATGTAGGGATCCGAAGGGGTACATGCACCCCAATGTTTATAGCAGCAATGTCCACAATAGCCAAACTGTGGAAAGAGCCAAGATGTCCATCGACAGATGAATGGATAAAGAAGAGGTGGTATATATACACAATGGAATATTATGCGGCCATCAAAAGGAATGAGAGCTCGCCATTTGCAACGACATTTTTGGAACTGGAGGGTGTTATGCTGAGTGAAATAAGTCAATCAGAGGAAGACATGGATCATATGACCTCACTGATATGAGGAATTCTTAATCTCAGGAAACAAACTGAGGGTTGCTGGAGTGGTGGGGGTGGGAGGGATGGGGTGGCTGGGTGATAGACATCGGGTAGGGTGTGTACTATGGTGAGTGCTGTGAATTGTGTAAGACTGTTGAATCACAGATCTGTACTTCTGAAACAAATAATTCAACATATGTTAAGAAAAAAGAAAAAGAAGAAGAAGACAGGAGGAGGGGAAGAATGAAGGGGAGTAAGTTGGAGGGGGAGACGAACCATGAGAGACGATGGACTCTGAAAAACAAACTGAGGGTTCTAGAGGGGAGGAGGGTGGGGGGATGGGTTAGCCTGGTGATGGGTATTAAAGAGGGCACATTCTGCGTGGAGCACTGGGTGTTATGCACAAACAATGAATCATGGAACACTACATCAAGAACTAATGATGTAATGTATGGTGATTAACATAACAATAAAAAATTAAAAAAAAAAGTCTGGTGTTTGAAAGGAACTCAAATATGGCCTAAATGACTACAGCATAGAAGAACTGGCATATGAAGAAATTAGTCTATAAAATATTTTACTAGAAACTCATAAATTTGGAGGTAAAGAATTTGTACATGAAAAATTATTTGACTTAGATATAACTTTTTTAAGTCAAGGTCTAAAAACATTCCAAGAATGTAGTGCTCATCCAAATATACTCTACAAAGTGTTCTTACAATTGCGCCTTGAGGTAGTTATAACAAATAGAAATATAAATATTTTTAAGTCCTTAAACATTAAATTAGTAGGTGTCATGTGTTCTACAAGGTCTATATTATAGTACAAATTGCTTGATTTGGGTTGTATTTGATGAAATGCCACACAGAAGTTTAACTTTTACAAGAATATAGTTGTGATCTGATTATGAAGATAATGGATAAAAATGTTTCCAAAAATCACGCTAAATTGTCGTAAAATACTTATGGGTCTAATTTAATTGGTAAAAGTCTATCTTTCTAAATTAGCATCACTCAGGGAAATATCCTTATAAACTCTGTGAAATAAAAACTGCAGAGGCATTATTTCAAATAATTTCCAGTAGCATCTTCTAGTTAAAAAGCATTTATTTTTCATTTTAGGAAAATATTTCACAGTTTGTATGTTTGATAAAAAGCTTTGAAATTTCACATATGAATGAGTTAATAATGTATTCATAAAACATTTTCCAAATGATCTTCCCATTTACCTTGGTGTATTCAGTGTATCAAAGATTACAAAAAGAAGTAGCAATTTCTTGTCATATAGTAATTTCCTTGTGCTCTGATGTTAAGAGAAAATGAAGATTTCTTTTGAAATGAATCAAAAGTAGTACTGCAGAGATGAGACATGGCGATAATGAAGTATATTTTACCATGACTCATTTTTTAGATCTTTACATTATATAGTACTAAAATATTACTTATGGTACAGAGTCTTAATGCCAAACTTCAGTAAATAAAAATTTTAAAACTTTCATTGATATTTTTCATGTTTGCCCAATATGAGAATAAGTAGGAAAGAAAGTACAAGAAAACAAATGACATAAAACAAGAAAAATAAGGAAATGAATGTCCCAGACTGGAGCTTTTTGGACTATGAAATGTCTGCGTTTGGTTTTACTATTTATTAATGGATTAGTAGAATTACTTACCCATGTTTTAAACATACTTACAGACACACATACACACCAACCTGTATATAATTCCCAACCTTAAATTACCTATGATCTTTGCTTTGCTCTGCTTAGCTTGTTGATAATATTTTTATCTGACTAGTAGATTATGAATATGCAAAAAATTGGAATTTTTAAAATTAAACAGATATGTTTTTTAAATTCCGTCACTTGATAGTTTTGACTTCCAAATACTTCAAATATTTCATTTCTATAGTAAGAAAAAGAGCATTTTTCTCATAGACTTCTGAGCAGAAACAAGATAGAAAAACAATAATATTAGTTTGTACTGAAATAATGGCTATATAACAAGAATTATTCTAAATACTTATATAATCATTAAACTGAACACTTTAGTAACATAATTGTACTATTACTATTTTATGGATAAACAAACTAAGAATTTGCCAAAAATGTCTTAGTTAATGCATGATGAAGACAGGCTTTCAAGTTAGTTTTTTAAAGATCATATTTATTTGATAGAGACAGAGACACACACAGAGAAAGAAAGAGAGAGAGAGCGAACACAAGCAGGGGAAGCAGCAGAGGGAAAGGGAGAAGCAGGCTCCCTGCAGTCTCCCTCAAGGGAGCCAGACATGGGGCTCCATCTCAGGAACCTGGGATCATGACCTGGGCTGAAGGCAGATGCCCATCCAACTGAGCCACCCACACGCCCCCAAGTCCAAGTTCTTAATAACACAAATTTACTTTTACTTAACACAGAAGTATTGATACATAGGTAAATCCTATAGACTCTAGAGGTAGGGAATGATGACTACACATAAAATATATTTGTGTGCATATTATGTTTTTGCTACAATGTCACACAGTTACCTGAACATTTTCTTCATCTTTTCCTCACTTTGTTGACCCAGTTAGATATCCACTGATTTTCTTTCATAAATATGGGTTTTTTTTTGCTAATTATAGACCTAAAATAAGGATAATTCTGGTTTAATTTCTAGCAAGTTGCAGATTTCCTTTGTATATTTTTTCTCTTATCTATTTCATTTGTATTTAAATATGATCAATATTTACTGATATATAAAATGCAGTTAATTAAATAAACATACTACAAATTCCTCTAGACTCATACCTCTTTCCAATTACAATACTCTCCTTTTTTCTCATTTTCACAGTGAAAGTTGTCTACAAATTCTGATGCCCTATCTTCAACTGTCAATCTACTATAATATGCTTACTGGCTTCATTATTTTCTGAAAAGATACTTAGATAAATAATGAACAAAATCCTATAGAGACCCTTAACTTCTTGTCTTTGCTCTTTTTCCTTCACAGCATTTGAAACTATTTAGCTACATATGGGGAGAATTGTCTAGGAAAAAAGGGGCATATGGAAAGGAACATGGCCAACATCAGAAATTATAGGAACTGTAGAGCACAGTGCATGACTAGTATGAAGTAATCATAGGTAAGCTGATCCAATTCATCACATCTTTAATTCCCGTTCACATGAACCTACTGCAGTATTTCACAGAAGAGCTGTATAAACTAGTGGTTTCCAAGCCTGACAAATCACATCTAGATACTTAGCTGTAATAGCTTTTTAACCTCTGCTGACCAGGAATGGGTTTAGAATAAGTGTTGAACACAACAATTAGCAGCATCAGCCAAAGGAGAAAATCAAGAAAGACACTTAATTATTCAGGAGAAGCCTCTGGATGGATAAATAGAAGCACCACTAATTCTGATGAGGAAGACAAGAAATGTAATAGATTGAAGCACAAGAAATGGTATTCATTTTGAACATGTTAAAGATAGGATTCCTGTAAGATAACTAAGTTGTAATTTTGACACATGGCATATAACATGACTCAGACGATTGGACATATTAATTTAGTTTTGAGAAATAGATATTGGCAAGAAAAATAAACTTTAGATGTGTGAATAAAGGCTTTGTAGGGTAAAATATCATTGCAAGAAAGAGTTTCTATATAGAGAAAGGAAAGAATATAATGAAGATATGCATGTTAATCCAGTATATACCCTAAGAAACTACAGTTATAAAGGAGGAAAACCAGCATTATAAAATATGGTGAAAATCTAGACAAAAAAAACTTATTTTAATTGACAAACTAATTGAAAAATTTATATGGAAATGCAAAATACCAAGAATAACAAAAAAATTGAAAATAAAGAACAAACACTACCTAATTTCAAGTCTTACTAAAAGACAACCAGTAAGATAATGACATAGTAGTGTAAAAAATGACATATAGATTGATGGGGGAAAAAAATACAGACCTTAAAACAATTGGTTTTAAAGAAATATACAAAGGGAGTAATACAAAGACAAAAGGAAATATTGCAAACTAGTGATGCTGGAAAACGGAACATCCATCTGTAAGAAAATATAATATCCATCTATAAGAAAAATGAAGCTCCACCCTTGCCCAACATCACATATAAAAATTTAACTCAAATAACTCATAGACCTAATTATGAGCATTAAACTTATAAAAATTTTAGAACAAAATCTGAGAGAAATCTTCCTGGAGTTTGACAAAGATTTCTTAAACAGTACACACCAATCATATAGTATAAATAAAATATATATATTTTATATATTTATATATATATTTGGCTTTCATCAAAAAATTAAAAATTAGCTCTTTTAAACATACTCATTGGAAAATAAAAATACAAGACACTAATAGAAAATATTTGCTAAACAAATATGATAATTTTATGCAGAATGTGTTTTAAAATGTTACAGTAACAAGATAAAAAACCTAATAAAAAAATGGGCAAAAGTGTTAGATACCTAACAAAAGAAGATATACTAATGAAAAGAGTATCAACCTAGTCACCAGAGTAACAAAATTAAAACCACAATGAAATATTACTCCGGCACTCAATGGCTAAGATTTATAAAGCTAGCAATACAAAGCATTGGTGCAGAACATACATTGCATTGGTGTAGTTCTCATTCATTGTTTGTGGAGATGCAAAGTGATAAAAAACAGTTTGGAATGCAATTTTGCAGTTTCTTACAGAGTTAAACATGAAGTTGACATTGACCCAACAATTTCACTCTTAGATACTAACCCAAGAGAAGTGAAATATATGTTCCAGGTAAAGAGTTGTTCTAGATTGTTCTCAGAAGCATTAGCTATAATTTCAAAAAAAGTGGAAACAGCAGGGAGTATATCGAAAATCTCTCTTCCTCCCTCTCAATTTTGTTTTAAACCTAAAAGTCCTCTAAAAATAGTCTTTAAAAAAAGGGTAGAATCCTGAAGTAAAGATAAGTTATTTATTAGGATGGTCTCCAGTGATATTATTGCAAGAGTAACTTAAAGTATCACAAAACTAAAACACTTGAAAACACCAGGTAATCTAAAAGTTATTCTATGAATTTGTCCATGAGGCTTTAAATACTTGCAATTCTTATGGGATATATACTTTAATCCCTCTACAATGCAAGTGAGGCAATTGTGATAGAGTCTGCCCCTTTTTTAAAAAGAATCCTAGTTAGAATTATATCATTTTGAGTAGGAAAACAACAGATAAAATCCAAGAATATTTAAGAGTTAAGTGCCACCAAAATGATTTGGCAAGTGGATAAGCATATTCATTTTTACTATTTTTAAAAAGGTAAAGGGCCCTCATTTCTATAGTTTCAAATTATCTTGTTCAAATTCTTAGTTATTATAAAATATTCAACATATTGAATTTTCCAGGTTAGTAAAAGTCAAATTTGAAAACAGAAAAGAAGAAGAAGAAGAAGAAGAAGAAGAAGAAGAAGAAGAAGAAGAGGAAGAGGAAGAGGAAGAGGAAGAGGAAGAGGAAGAGGAAGAAGAAGAAGAAGAAGAAGAAGAAGAAGAAGAAGAAGAAGAAGAAGAAGAAGAAGAAGAAGAAGAAGAAGAAGTGGAAGAGGTTATTTCAGAACTTCTAGGCACTTGTGAAAATGTGAAATGACATCTGGGTCAACAGACACCTGCTGCTTTTCTGAGATACTTAATAGAGAAACACTTTCTAGATCCTATAGGCTTTAAAATGCTCTGATTTAATGGGGGAGAGGGTGAGAAATCATGACATGTATGAACAAAATTGAATAAAACTAACACTGTGCTGGGAAAAAAGTGGAAACAATACATATGTCCATTGAGTGGTGAAATAAATAATGCATTAATAATGGAATACCAATCAATAATAAAAAGAAATTACTGATAGAAGCAGTAACATTACTGAATCACAAGAAAATATGCTTAACATCAACAACAAAAAATCCAAATCCAAAATATGGCATATTGTAAGAGTACATTTATAAGAATATAACTAATCAGGGGTGCCTGGGTGGCTCAGTCGTTAAGCATCTGCCTTCGGCTCAGGTCATGATCTCGGGGTCCTGGGATCGAGCCCCACATTGGACTCCCTGCTCGGCGGGAAGCCTGCTTCTCACTCTCCCATCCCCCTGCTTGTGTTCCCTTTCTCGCTGTGTCTCTCTCTGTCAAATAAATAAATAAAATCTTAAAAAAAAAAGAATATCACTAATCATCAGGTAATGAAAATTAGAACCACAGTGAGATATCATTTCACACTTGTTAGGAAGGCTATTATTGAAAAAACAAAAGATAACAAGTGTTGGCAAGGACCTCTTTAGACTGTTGTTGGGAATGTTAAATGGTATAGCTATTATGGAAAGCAGTACAAAGATTCTTCAAAAAAATGAAAAATAGAAATAACATATGACCCAGCAATCCCATTTTTGGATATATATCCAAAGGAGTTGAAGTCAGGATCTTGAAGAGGTATCTGCACTCTGATATTTATTGCAGCGTTATTCACTATAGCCAAGATATGGAAACAATCTAAGTGCTCATCAATAGATGAATGGATAAAGAAAATGGTGTTTACATAAAATGGAATATTATTAAGTCTTAAAAAAAAGGAAATATTGCAAATATCTTATGAACCCACATGTGGAATCTAAAATAGCCAAACTAATAGAAGCAGAGACTACAAGGTTGTTAGGGCTTGGGGGAGGGCAATCTGGAGGGGGAGTGATGGTTAAAGGGTACAAAGTTCCAGTTATATATGATAAATAAGTGCTGGAAATCTACTATACAGTAGATATAGTATACACTGTGACTAACAATACTGTATTTTACACTTAAAGTTTGCTAAGAGGGTAGATCTCAAGCATTCTTACCACTACTATTACAACTAATAATAAAGAAGGTTAGGGGCTCCTGGGTGGCTCAGCTGGTTGAGTGTCTGACTCTTGATTTTGGCTCAGGTCACGATCTCAGGTTTGTGAGATAGAGCCCCGTGTCGTCCTCAATGCTGGGTGTGGAGCCTGCTTAAGATTCTCTCTCTCCCTCTCCTGTTGCCCCTCCCTGCCACTCTTAAAAATAAATAAATAAATAATAATAATAATAATAATAATATAAATGGGAGGAAACTTTGGGAGATGATGGATATATTTATGGCTTTGATGGAAATGATGGTTTCACAGGTATATACTTAACACCAAACTCCTTGTGAGTTGTAAACATGAAATATATACAGGTTTTTATATGTCAATTATACAAGTGGTTAAAAAAGGAAATTATATAAAATGCAAACTATAATAACAAAAAGCAGCTCAGTATTTGCCATGGGTCATGAAGCAAGAGGAAGAGCTGTCTGCAAAGAAGTGAAGATAAATTTGGGAGTTCATGGAAATTAGCTATGTAATGATTATGTTATGGTTATATGACTTAATACTTCTGTCAAAACTCATCAAATCATATACATAATATATCTGACAAGAAGTAAAAATAAAAAATATATGTGAGGAATTTGGGAAATCATTAATGAGAGCATATACCAGAAAATATATAGAGTTTGGGAAAATTAATAAAAATCTATTTTAAGAAAGAGAAATGCAGGGCTCCTGGGTGGCTCAGTCATTAAGTGTCTGCCTTTGGCTCAGGTCATGATCCCAGGGTCCTGGGATTGAGTCCCACATCGGGCTCCCTGCTCAGGGGGAAGCCTGCTTCTCCCTCTCCCACTCCCCCTGCTTGTGTTCCCTCTCTTGCTGTCTCTCTCTGTTGAAAAACAGATAAAATCTTAAAAAAAAAAAAAAGAAAAAGAAAGAGAAATGCAAACCTAGTGAATGCAATCCTAGTGAATTAGTCTTTTGTTTAGAACAGTAAAATGATTTTTGGTGAGATTACAGAAGTAACATCCATATAAAATGTGCCCTCTGTATCTTCCATAGACAATTACTGCATGAAAGAAGGCAATACTCCACAATGAGCAACAACAACATTGAGGAGATAAATTTTATAAAATTCATGACTGTTATAACAAATTTCATCTCCAATAATCATAAAATGTCACTTGTAAAACTACTAATCAGTGTGCAATTGAAGCTTTCAATAGAGAATTTTTAACTGTTAAAAACTTTCCAAATGGATTAACTTTTCTGTTAACCTGCTGTAAACAATATTTAAAAAGTTACACCATTGGGGCACCTGGGTGACTCACTTCAGCATCCAACTTTTGATTTTAACTCAGGTCATGATCTCAGGGTTGTGGGATTGAGCCCTGTGTTGCTGGCATGCTCAGCACTGAGTCGGCTTGAGATTCTCTCCCTCTGGCCCTTCTCCTGTTCAAGCTCACACTCTCTTCTCAAATAAATAAATAGATTAAAATAAAATAAAATAAAATCTTTTTTTAAGTTATACCATCTGTTTAGAAGTCAATCTAAAACACTGAGATCAAGAGAATTTGGAATTCTGATTTTTTTATCTGAAAAACTTAGTATATGCATATATCATCTAGTATGGAACCCTCCCCACAGGACCTGGGAGAGCTACTATAATTAAACACACTAGTTTCTGTATCAAAGTTTATGAATATTCACCCTAAATGAATAAATAAAAATTACTAGTGGTTTCTTCTCAGGTCAAATTATATCTAGTCACTAAATAAACTATGGAAAAATATAATTTTTCAGAGCTTTTTGTATTTCTGAAGTTTGGACAGGGCAACATGGAACAGTGGAAGACAAATTTATCTATATTCCAAGCACAGAGAAAGATATTTTACTTTACATTATGTTGAATTAGCATGAAATGTATGCAAAGTGATTTCATGATTGAATGATGTGATTGTAATTGTATATGTAAATCAGAAAACATATTCCAAGTAAGAAATAAATCTGAGTATGTGGTCTAAATAGGATATTACATGTGTTCACTTCATTATAATGTTTGTCTTACAGTGTTTTCTTTTTTCACTATTTAATGTTGGAAAATACTTGACTTGAAATTTTTGCTCTGCCAATTTAATGCCTATGTCATGAAGAAAATACCTCTAAGATAAAAAGCTTTATGAGGTGATTTTAACCACCAGAGATCAATGGCCTTTTCAAAATTCTGTGTCTTGATTGAGTAGCTATTCAGTTCATTCGCTGAATGCTAGTGTAAACACAGGGAATGAGTTAATCAGAATATATTGTTTCAAAGGCCACCAAGCATTTTTAATTTTAATGCATTACTTTATACAATTAAAGAAATACATAAAAAGAAAAAGCTAATACCTATCTTGCTTTGACATAGATTAGCAAGGAAATACACACAACACACACACACACACACACACACACACACATATACATAGTATTTCAACTGTATTTGAACTGGATTTGAAATACTATACATGTCTGTGTTTCTGTATATGTGGTTTAAATGCTCAAAACTGAATAGAAATATATATTCAAAGCTCTATCAATGATAAATCTAATAGTATATAAAATATTTTCAACATTTTATTTATATTAAAATAATCATTTTAAATGTATGAAATAAATTTAAAAAGAGAGTAATGTCAATTCATACAATGTCGTATATTTCTCATTTGCTGAAAAATTGTCCACTATTTAAGAAAAAAAAATCCTAGACTACTGATGAATTTCCATTTCAAAATAAATATGGGAATGAAAAAGCCAAACTAGGACATTTTTAAGAACGTTGCTATCACTAGTAAGAAATATGGAAGAGAGCTGATGATCAATAACTAAACATATAATATCACATTTGTAATGTATTTTCAAGATTGCATTACACTATTTTTGGGGAAACTGTCCATGAGATTCAGTGATTTGGAAAGCTCTGAAAGTTTCTTAGAAAGTGTAGGCAGGAAGGGGAAAGGACTGAAGGTGCATGAAGCTATAGCCATATCTAATGTGAGCATGGTAGAACAAGGCAACTTTCTGTAGACTAGCTAATAATTGACAGATTCTACTGCTAAGGAAAAAAAAACAGCTTCCAAAATATAAACTGCTTTCATAGGTTGCTTTTATTTCATAATAATCTACATCATCTGTACTATTAATGTTCTATCAAGATCCTATTAATTTATTATTTGATATTCCAGGTTTCCTGTACCTATGTTCATACTGAATCCAGGTTACAACCAAGAAAATTAAAATATATCACAAAGAAAAATTTTAGTAGTATGTTTTTTAAGACAAAAATGTCATGTAATTGTAATGATCTCTCTGTTATCATCATGTTATATAAGGAATGTTCATGCTTTGGATATTTAAATTACACCAATATTTCATGTGTTTACAAGGGGTTATTTGAATATTTATGCCTTCATTATATATATCTATTGTTCTCCTTCAGGAGTTTTAAAGTCTAATAAAACTGTCAGAGAATTTTCAGCTGAAATGAATAAGTAAGTGGATACTTGGGTTTCCTTTTCATTCTATAAATAAGTTAAGAGCATTATAACTTTTAAAAATTTCTCTTCACCACAAAACTAACTGAAATTAACTGTAACCGTATGATGAGATTATCAAGTTTGCTATGTCAAACTCGTTGCTATGTCAAACTCATTAAGACCTATCTTAGAACTATACGTCCATTTTTTTAAAGATTTATTTATTTACTTATTTGAGAGAGAGAATGACATAGAGAGAGAGAACATGAGAGGGGGAGGGTCAGAGGGAGAAGGAGACTCCCTGCTGAACAGGGAGCCCGATGCAGGACTCGATCCCAAGACTCCAGGATCATGACCTGAACCGAAGGCAGTCGCTCAACCAACTGAGCCACTCAGGAACTATATGTCCATAATTTGTTTCACGTAAAAGAAAAATTAAATGGGTAAATTAACCCCTCATGCTCTTCTTTCTGCTAAAATATGAGATCTTAAAGCGAATTCAGTACTTTCACCTCTTCTTAACACCTTAAATATATCCAAATATAATCAACTGAGAAGCACTTTTGGAATGGGAGAGTAAAAACTTCTGAAAATCTGCTCTTTCACAAAATGAAGAACACAGGAAAAATCTGTCAAAATAAACTTATTCAGAAATCTGAAAATTTATTAAAGCTTGTAACAATCCAAGAATGATTTAACTGCAAAAAAGCTACTAATTCTCAGACCAGTGAGCTTTGTGGTATTATAACATGCCCTATCTCCCATCCACCTTGTCTCCAAGTACACAGTAGTGTATAATCAGCAGCACACACTGGAGTGGAGATAATGGTTTGGAGTGCCCCAAAAACTCCGTCTCCAGAGTACTATCACTCTGTGACCAGTCTTAAAACTTTCTGGAAGAACTCCATTCATTAGGCTTATCATTATTTTATCTGAGTTAACTTTGATGGAAAAGATCTATCCTTAGAACATTTATCAACAGCAATCAGTGGCAAATGTTTACCACTGCAGCTGCCTGAGAAAGCAATACCAATTAGCGAAAGCAAGAAGCTTAAAAGAAAATTGAGAGGGCGCCTGGGTGGCTCAGTTGGTTAAGCGTCTGCCTTCGGCTCAGGTCATGATCCTGGAGTCCCAGGATCGAGTCCCACATCGGGCTCCCTGCTTAGCAGGGAGTCTGCTTCTCCCTCTGACCCTCTTCCCTCTTGTGCTCTCTATCTCTCATTCTCTCTCTCTCAAATAAATAAAATCTTTAAAAAAAAAAGAAAATTGAGAAATGAGATATCGATAGAGTCCTTGAAAAAGCTCTAACATATTCTTAAGACTCTAGAAAAGTTGCTATTGCCACTCTATCAAGAGAAAGGTAATTTATCATCCTTCTAAGTACGGAGAACAAACTCAAGCTATTTTGACTTTAATGTTGAAATTTACTAAATAATGCTATAATTACAAAACTTAGTGATAATTGAACTTAAATGCTCAATGAAATTTCCTACAAAATTACTACTAAGTGAAATAAAGATCACCTAATCAGAGATATAGGAAGCTATTCATTGGTATTATTTCAACCTTCATTTAGTTTCCCTGATTGTCCAGTATTTAATAACATTCTTTAACCTCAAACAATCTGGAAATTCCTAGAAGAAAACATAGGGGGAAAAGTTCCATGACATTGGCCTTGGCAATGATTTCATGGACATGACACCAAAAGCACAGACAAGAAATGCAAAATACACAAGTGGGACTACAGCAAATGAAAAACTTCTGATAGCAAAAACTTCTGATAGTAAATGAAGTGAAATAGCAACGTATGGGATGGAAGAAAATATTTGTAAACCATATATTTGATAATAGGTTACTAAGCAAAATATGTAAAGAATTCCAACTCAAAAATAATTTTAAAAAATAACAATCCAGTTAAAACTGGGCAAAATACTTGAATAGCCTCTCTCCAAAGACACACAAATGGCCAACATGTACATAAAAAGATATTCAACATCACCAATCATCATGGAAATGTAAAACAAAACCACAATGAGATATTACCTTAAATCTGTTAGGATGGCGGGCGCCTGGGTGGCTCAGTTGGTTAAGCGACTGCCTTCGGCTCAGGTCATGATCCTGGAGTCCCGGGATCGAGTCCCACATCGGGCTCCCTGCTCAGCGGGGAGTCTGCTTCTCCCTCTGACCCTCTCCCCTCTCATGCTCTCTCTCTATCTCATTCTCTCTCTCAAATAAATAAATAAATAAATAAATCTTTAAAAAAAAAAAAAAATCTGTTAGGATGGCTTAAAAAAAAAAAAGGTAAGTGTTGGCAAGGATGTGGAGAAATTAGAACCCTTGTACACTGTTGCTGGGAATGGTAAATGGTGCAGTCATTATGGAAAACAGTATGGAAGTTCCTGAAAAAGTGAAAAATAGAAATACCATATGACCCAGCCATCCCATTTCTGGTTATTTATCCATGGGAACTGAAGCCAGGATCTTGAGGAGATATCTGTACCCTCATGTTCACTGCAGCGTTATTCCATTATAGCCGAGGTATGGAAACAACCCAAATGTCCATCAACAGATAAATGGATAAAGAAAATGTGATAAACATATGGAATATTATTTATATAATAAACTTACTGTATTATATCTTACTGTATATATCCTATAGGTTATATTTTATATATTAAATTATATATAATACATAAAATTATTATAATAATATGGGTATTATTCGGCTTAAAAAGGAAGGAAATAATGTCATTTGTAACAACATGGATGAACTTGAAAGGCATTATACTAAGTGAAGTAAGTCAGACTCAGAAAGACAAATATTGCATGATCTGACTTGTATGTGAAATCTAAAATAGTAGTAAGTAACAGAATCAGAGAATAGTATGGTGGTTGCCAGGGGCTGGGGAAAGGGGAAAATGGGTTGATGCTGATCAAAGTATATAAAGTTTCAGTTACACAAGATGAATAAATTCTTGAGATCTAATGTATGGCCTTGGCATCTACAGCTAACAATACTGTATTGTATACTTGAAATATGCCGAGAGGGTACATTATTAAGTCTTCTCACCACAAAATAAAGAAATAAAAAGAAAACGGAAACCATGTGGATAGGGTACATATATTAATTAGCTTGATTATGTGATCATTTCACAATGTATACAATATTAAAACACCAAGTGGTATAACATTTAAACTTTTTTTTTAAATTTTACTGCTTAGTTGACAACTTTATTACAGATTACTTTCTGGATGACACACTTTGAATGCTTGATGACTCATTCATATATCATTTTTATTATGCTTCATTTATTATCTTTAAATATATAATTAGAAATACTATAAAACATTAAATGTTATCATTAATAGAGAATTCAGGTATTTTAGAAATTATCACAACACTACAGATATCCTCCTTTTTCTAATATAAAATGTAGCTGGTAACCCAGGAAATCAAATCTCAAGCCTGAAATTTTAACTGGTTTAACTCGGAGAACTTTAAGTGTATCATTTAGTGTCACCTAATAATGAATTCATAAATTATGTGTGCTAGATAACAGTTTTATTCTTATGAAAAAAAAGTAAGTTTAGTTACTTAAGTTTAATTAAGTTAGAAGAGCCAAAAAATGTAAAAACTTACTTAAAAACGAATGAAATTAACAATTGCTTTTATTTTTTTATTTTGTATTTTTTTAAAGATTTTATTTATTCTTTGAGAGAGAGACAGAGAGACAGAGAGAACAAGTGGGGGGAGGGGCAGAGGGTGAGGGAAAGAGGAAGCAGACTCCTTGCTGAGCAGTAAGCCCAAAGTGGAGTTTAATCCCAGAACCCCAAGATTATGACTTGAGCCAAAGTCAGATGTTTAATGGACAGAGCCACCCAAGTGACCCAACAATTGCTTTTTAACGATTGTGAAAAAAGGAGAGAAAAAAATCCGTAAGTACTTCATTTTCAACATGTATAGAAAAAATAAAATGTTTTATCATAGAGCTAAATTTTTGATGATTTAAGATATGTAGTCAAATAATGGGAGTCACTGAAGCCAAAGGTATACATCACCGAAATCAAAGCAAAGACAACATGTTGATGAACACAGCAGTATTTTTATGTCTATCCCAGAAAAAAAACACTTTATCTATGTTATCTTTCTTATAATCTTTCCATCCAATGTGGGGCTCAAACTCAGGACCCCTGAGATCAAGAGTTGCACACTCCACCAACTGAGCCAACAGGTGACGCTATCTATGTTATCTTAATCAAACCTTTGTTTATAAAGAGCTTTCGTAAATCAAATCTTTTTGAAGGGAAGGAAAAAAAAAGAGTTGCTTACTAAATGTAACCTAAGCCTTGAACTCAAAATTCCCAAACCAAATATATACAAAATTTCATTATTTCGTTTATACTGTTTAATAAAAATGAAAATAAGTTATGAACTATAATTCACATTAGAGTCTTAGTGTATTTTATATTATTCCATTGTAAATACAAATTCTGCATTAAATTTTCTGAAGTTATTGTTTAAATTATTAATCAGAACAAACCTCTAAATTTGCTTTTTCAGCTTTGCATTACATTATATATAATGTATTATATTATATACTGTACACTCTATATACTATTTCTGCATAATATATTGCATTTATACAGCCATCCAACAAAATATGAATATTTCATAGTACTTTCATACTATTTGCAAAAGCAATGATGCTGAAGAGACATTTCAGTGATTCAATTTCCTTATTTTTAAAACTCTATAAAGATACACATTAGGGGTGTCTGGGTGGCACAGTCATTTAAGCACCCGACTCTTGATTTCTGCTCAGGTCATGATCTCAGGCTCATGAGATCCAGCCCTGCTTGGGCTCCTGCTCAGCAGGGAGTCTGCTTGAAATTCCCTTGCTCTGCCCCTTCCATTCCTGCATGCTCTCTCTCTCTCAAATGAATAAATCTTAAAAAAAGGATACACATTAATAAAAATCCATTAATGATAAAAGGCCATGCCATATTTAGTATTCCCTTTAGAATGAGAAAAGAGTGTCTCTACCATCGTAACAATTTAATAGATTTTTAGGCCTTCTGTCCACTGTAACAAGGTATTGAACAACTACTGAAGCAACATTTAAGTGCACATAAATTGTTGACAAAACATCTGGGTAAAATAAACAGGCACAAAAAAGCAACGGTTTTCCTTTGAGGATTGTATAATCATTAAAAGTGCACTGAAAAGGATTGTTGAAAGGGCGCCTGGGTGGCTCAGTCGTTAAGCGTCTGCCTTTGGCTCAGGTCATGATCCCAGGCTCCTGGGATCGAGACCCACATCGGGCTCCCTGCTCCGCGGGAAGCCTGCTTCTCCCTCTCCCACTCCCCCTGCTCGTGTTCCCTCTCTCGGTGTGTCCCTCTCTGTCAAATGAATAAATAAAATCTTAAAAAAAAAAAAAAGATTGTTTAAATGTAAAGCATAACTACACAATGCTAATGAACAGAGTAATAGTTGGAAATTTAGTGGCCATGGTTTATTAAGTATACATACACACACACAGACATATATATATGTCTCTACCCATATATGTGTGTCGATAGATATATACTGCAAAGTTTAGTATTAAATTTATCATTAAATTATTAAAGAGAACAAACCTCTATATATACTGGTTTTTACTCCATATGTCAAAAGCAAAGCTATCTCATTTATAGGTATCATTATTACTGTGCTAAATTACAAAAGAAATTAAAATCAGATTCAAACTGAAAGCCCAACAAATGTTAAACTTGTAATAGGGTGTGTTCAATTAACCACCAGATTAGTATTTTGATAGCAGAATAGCAAAAATGCTACAAGTATGTCCATCAGACTGCCTAATCATTGATACAGTAAAGAAAAGCAATCCTTCTCTTAAGGATACTTGTTATACTGGAAGGACACTCTTACCCGGTTCTGAGTTGGTAGTTTATTACGTAGGTGACGGAAACACTGGGATGAAAGAACACCGAAAGACGCCCGGAAACACAGTTGATAAAAGGCGCGCCATGACGCCAACACTCCGTGCTGGGGGACTGAAATTAATAAGGCACGAGAAATTTAGGAGTCCTGCCTGCCCCGTGGCGTCTGGGCTACAGGTCCTAGAGGCCACGCCCACGCCTGAGTTCAGCGGGGGTCGCAGCAGTTCGTACAGCAGGGCTAGTGGCTGACTCTGGGCCTCCACGTGCAACAAGGGCGCTCAGGAGGAACGGCCGCCCTGGGCAGCCTGCTTGGCTGTGGCAGCGTGTGGGGGCAGGGCCGACCCTGAGCATTGCCGCCTACACACGTCCTCCTGGCAGGCTGACGGCAGCACAGCCTCACATGAGCGAGCTCACCAACAGGCCTACCCTAGGCCCAACCGCCCACATTTCTTCGCGAGAGCCGCGACGGACGCTCGCGATACCCGTGCACCTGGACGTCCCGCCCTGTTCCCCGGATGCGAGGTGGACGCGGGTCCAGAAGCGCCCGGACCCTTTGAGGTAGAAAGTGGGGGAAGCAGAGCTGGGCTTCAAACCCTTCTTTAGGTGAGTTCATGCACTTCGGGGAATAAAGGGTTCTGTATTATCCAAGATTTATGTCCAGCAACTGCATTTTGGGAAATTATTTTAAAGAAATAATTTTTAAATGAACAAGTATTTATGTGAGAAGGCATTAAAACGGTGCATTACGTTGGAATTCTCTTATAAATACTGAATATTCAAATATTGTGTCGTTACTGTCTTAATAATATTACACCTGTGATCTGTAACTAATACAATGGAATTATATTAAAAATTAAAAATATTTACGTGAAACTTTAAATGCCATCAGAATATTCTAATTATATAGTGTTCATTGGGAAAATTAGAATAAAAATTTATAATTATGATGAAACAGCAAAAATATGGCACATATTTATATACATGAATATATGATCAAATATATTACACTTTTTATCAAATTATATTTGATATTAAATTATCAAAAAAGTTAATAAATTCGTAGAGATACTCAAGTGCACTGAGAACATTTTATTCCTCAGATGACTCCAAAACGTGCATCAGAACTTGCATAAGGAATGTTAATATTTAAATTGATCTCCGTACAAATGAAAATAAATTTTTAACAAATAATAAAATAAAATATGTTAAAACAATTTAGAGTGACAGAAAGCTGAAAAAATATTGCTTCATTTATTCCAATTGAATTTTCAGTGGCTTCATTTTATAAATCCATCTTAAATATTAAATATCTAAACTATATCTTTTGTCTTACATTGATGCTGTGACTTGAACAATTCAGTGCTGAGTAGTTACTTAGAGATATACACACATGTACACAAATATATAATTTTTGAAAGAAACACTAAACTGTTTTCTTCATTTATTATATGACAGTTTCTGAGAGACAAATAAAGCACCATTTCCATGTCTTTCTGTTCTGAACAGGTGAAAATGACAACAAAATCAATAAAGAGAATTGTAAGGTCAAGATAAAGACCATTCTCAGTTCAGATCTTAATTTCAGGAACAATTTGCCATGACATCTGTGGAGTCTCTCCGTGAAAGTTTAGCAGATCTGACAGCTAATTAATTATAAAGCAAGATTAGAGACTGGACAGAAGTGCTGGCAGAGGAGAATTCATCTTTTGTGTCAACGTGTTTCATTATATTCGTTTTCTTAGGCCTGAAACACATACTGCTAGTAAATTATTCTTTGTCTTTAAGCTCAAAAAGGAAATCGAACATGACATGAACCATTACCAAGATACTCTCAGAAAAATGCATTTTTAAAAATAAAAAAGAAAACAAATTAGTATTATGTGACATCTGAGATTTCCCTGTGTTTTTTGTCTAAATTATTTGCAGTGTGCAAAATTATTTGATTTTAAAATCATAACAGATGGAAATTTAAAACTATCAATAGAAACAAAGTGCATATAAAAGATCATGAATTAAATATAGATACAGAAATTACAGATTATGATTTAAGAAAACAAAGTTCAATGTAACAATATTATTATAAGGAGTTAGATAGGAAAACTCTGCTGGTAGGAAACCAATATTCCCCATTTTCAGTAATTCAGAAATATGTATTGAGCTAATCAAAATCCTATTTTTATGTATCACTGGATAAAATAAAACAAGCAAAATAAGAAAACTTGTTACTCCCCAGTGAAGTTTATTCAAAATTATGTTCTATTAAAAATAAATGCAGAGACTTCTGGTTTCCAATTAAGGATGTAAGAGTTTGAAGGTGGCTTCTCTGTCCTAACTACAAGTAAAGACCTATACAAACTGAAAAATCAATGCTCCTAGATCTGGAAGTGAAGTTAGGTCATAAGACAAACAGCTGCCTCCAAAATTGATGAGACAGACAAACAATCACAACTTACTGGAGCAGAGACCTACTAGAAGAAATCTTAGCAGGAACCAGTGCTAGGCTAAAAAAATCTAATTTTTAATTAAAGAATTGCAAGAAGGTCAAGGTACACAAGCCTGAGAGTCAAAAATTCTTAGAGGACTCAGTAATAGGAGGACGCCATGCTTTTGTGAGTTTAAAAACACTAAGAGTTCAACCAGATTATAGAGTAAGTATCAGAGAAAAAATCCTCTTAGGCTTCCATGCTTCCGTGAGGGGGAGGGGAAAGGAACCATTTTGAATATACCAGAACACTCTGTTCTTAATAAGGTCTGCTCTCAGAAGAAACAGTTTATCCAGAATCTCACCTAACGTGTTTAATTAGAGTCCGACTAAGCTAGGAAAATGGAAAGACCCAGCTCTCACTGGCTCTAGCCTTTCATGTGAAGAAAATAAATACCCAACCCCAGTCCACTTTGGCCATGCTGTGCCACTTAAGGAGGGAGGGACTGAGAAGCACTTGTGAAGCACATACTACAGAGGCACAGTCTCATTAACAGATGGAGACCTAATCATAGGACTGTAGAACACTTCTTATGTCCCAACATCTTACTACCACATTATTAAATGTTCCTTTTGCGCACTGCATCACACCTGGCTATCAAGAAAAAAATTCAAGGCCTACTAAAAGGCCGAAAACAGTTGGAAGAGAGAGGGCAAGCAAGCATCAGAACGAGGCTCAGATATGGCAGGAATATTGATATTATCAGATAGGAATTCAAAACAGCTATTACTAATGTACTAACTACTAGTACTAAAGTACCAAGAACTCTAATAGATAACATTATCTGTCTTTCATGAAAGAACATATAGGCAAAAACAAAGACTGTAAATTCTAAGGGAAAGTCAAAAAGAAATACTAGAGGGCGCCTGGGTGGCTCAGTTGGTTAAGCGACTGCCTTCGGCTCAGGTCATGATCCTGGAGTCCCGGGATCGAGTCCCGCATCGGGCTTCTTGCTCAGCAGGGGTCTGCTTCTCCCTCTGACCCTCTTCCCTCTCATGCTTTCTATCTCTCATTCTCTCTCTCTCTCAAATAAATAAATAAAATCTTTAAAAAAAAAAAATACTAGAGATCAAAAGCACTGTAACAAAAATGAAAAATGCCTTTGATGGACATACTAGTAGGCTAATTAGACAGGCTAAAGAAAGAATCTTTGCACTTGGGGATATCTAAATATGAACTGTTAAAAGTGAAAAGCAAAGAGAGAAAAGACTAGGTGGGGGATTTAAGGGGGTGAGGGAGTATCAAGGACAATGGGACGGCCACAAAGGTTGTGACATACGTCCAATGGCAATACCAGAGGAGAAGGAAGAGAGAAAAGAATAAAAGAAATACTTGAAGCAATAATGACTGAGAATTCCTCACACTAATGTGAGACACCAAACCATAGATCCAGGAAGCTCAAGAACACTGGCAGGGTAAATGCCCCAGAAATCTAAACAGGCTTATTATCTATTTTTAAAAGTCTAATCTATTGATAACCAACCAAAACAGAAATCACCAAGCCAAGATACGTTCACTGAGGATTCTACCCAACAAATAGGAAAGAAATTGTACCAATTATTTATAGTCTACTTAGGAAGGAAGTAGCCAGAAGGAATGTTTCCTAATTCATTCTGTGAGGTCAGCATTACCATAATACCAAAACCAGACAAAGACATTAGAAGAAAAGATACTACAGACCAATATGGTTCATGAACAGAGATGCAAAAATCTTCATCAAAAAGTTCTCAAATAAAATCCAAACATGTATAAAGGAATTATTTACCATGATCAAATGGAATTTATACCACATATGCAAGGCTTCTTCAAAACTCCAAAACCAGTTGTGGTAATGTATCACATCAACAGGTTAAAGAAAAATCACATGATCGTAACAATAGATGCAAAAAAAGCATTTGTCGGGGTGCCTGGGTGGCTCAGTCTGTTAAGCATCTGCCTTTCGCTCAGGTCATGAACCCAGGGTCCTGGGACCAAGCCCCGTGGGCTCCCTGCTCAGCCAGGAGCCTGCTTCTACCTCTCCCTCTGCTGCTCCCCTGGTTTGTGCTCTCTCTTGTGTGCACTCACTCTCTCAAATAAATTAATAAAAAAAATCCTAAAAAAATTTTAAAAAGGCATTTGTCAAATCCAACATCCACTCATGAGGAAAAGCTCTCAGCAAACTAGGAATAGAGGGGAGGTTCTCCACCTTGATAAAGAACATCCACAATAAACCTGCAGTTAATACTTAAGGGTGAGAAACTTGGAGTTTTCCCACTAAAATCAAGAATAAAGCAAGGATGTCATTTCTCACCCTTCTTTTTCAACATCACACTAGAAGTCTGACCTAATTCAATAAGAAAAGGAAATAAGTATGCAGATTGGGAAGGAAGAAATAAGACTGCTGTTGTTCTCAGATTGCATAATTGTCTATGTAGGAAATCCAAAATAATCCACACACAGAAAATAAACCTCTTGGAACTAATAAGTCATTATAGTAAGGATGCAGTATACAAGGTTGATATACAAAAGTCTAAACACCAACAATGAACAAGTAGAATTTGAAATTAAAAACATGAGACCATTTACATGAGCAACCAAAAAAATGAAATAATTGGGTAAAAACCCAAACCTAATAAAATACATGGAAGATATATATTAAGCAAACTACAAAACTCTGGTGAAATAACTATGTAAAAAATGGAGAAATATTCCATGTTCATAGATAGGAAGACTCAATATTGTAATGTGTCAGATCTTTGTACTCTGATCTATAAATTCAGTGTCATACCAACAAAATCCCAGCTAGTTATTTTGTGGATAGCAGCTAACAGATTGTAAAATATATATGGAGAAGCAAAGACCCAAAAAACAGCCATTTTGATATCATTAGTTTTTGTTGTAATGTTCAACAATTCATTAGTTGTGTATAACACCCTGTGCTCATCACAACTCATGTTCTCCTTGATACCTATCACCGGGTTACCCCATCCCCCTAGCCCCCTCCCTTCTGTAACCTTCAGTTTGGTTCCCAGAGTCCAGAGTCTCTCATTGTCTCCCTCTCTGATTTCTTCCCATTCAGTTTTCCCTCCCTTCCCCTGTGGTCCTCCACACTAATCCCTATGCTCCACATATAAATGAAACCATATGATGATTGTCTTTCTCTGCTTGACTAAGAGGGTTTGCCTTTCTCCACATCCTCACCAACAGAAAGTTTTGCTATTCCATTCATGATGTCTCCAGAAAAGTTGTCACTTTTTTCAAATTCCTTTTGACTCTTCTAAGTTTTTGATTTAAATAAGAAAATGTTTTTAAGTTGCTAAATCTACATAAAAATAATTACAACCTTTCTTTCATATTCATGGTGGTCAGTTCTCTCAGTACTAGGAAATAGCAGACTATTGGTTTCTCTTAAGTAACAGGAAGACAAAAACCATTTGAGAGTCTTACATATCTGTATTTTGTGAGTCAAGGGAAAGAACTTGGCACACAATTACAAGTCTGCTGAATTGCTGAAATATCTGGAGCAGGGGTGGTGGGAATGGTTCTCTATTCCAGATCCCTCCAATTACAAAAAGCAATTTTCTACAATTTGTAATGACTAGGAGAAATTCACCTTGTACTGCAAACACCTGGACATTTTCAATATCTAAAAAATGTGGAAGCTGTACCAAGGCTCACTAACAAAAACAATGGGTGCATCATTGCTCATTTTAACTGAGAAAATATATGTAAATCTATTAGAACTATATCTGACATTCAACAAATGTTAGCTATTATTTGTTATTAAGAGAATCCATAGACTCTTATTAATCAGGCTTCTTCTGGGAGTTGGATAACCATCTGTCTTCCACACAGATGATTAGAAGTTCATTTCATCCAGAAGACTTCAGAATTTATATGTTCATTTCATCCAGAAGACACCCACCAGGCAGAACCAGCATATTCTTTATTGGTTTATTATTCTAGACTATTCTAGAGGAATAGTTAAGGGAAGGGCATGTAAAAACCTATGCCATCTTCTTCCTAGAATTTTCCTTCTTTTTTTTTCCTTTTTAAGAATTTTTAAGTTCAATATTGCATACATACAGGAAGATGTGCCCATCATAAGCTTATATGTTGAAGAATTCTTACAAGGTCAAAACTCTTACATAGTACTACTAAACACAAGAAATAGAGCATTACCATTACCACAGGAGTCTCCCTCAACCCTCCTAGTCAATACACCTCCCCCAAAATTACCATTATTCTCACCTCATTGTGTGTGTTTTTTTTTTTTTTATTTTGCTTTTAATTCTATATGAATGGACTCAGTGTGATTTTTTTCTGGATATTTGTTGTAGTTGTTTACATTATATCATTGATATTCTTTATATACATTGTTTTGTTTATCCAGACATTTTTATTTTTGTGCAATAGTACCTTTTTAATGAATATGTCACAAATGTATTATCCATGTTCATGTCAAATTACTTTCAATGTGAATCACTACAGATTATATTGCTATGAATACACTTGTCTTTGTGCAAATTTATATGTATTTTTGTTGTTTATATTTTTTGTTTGGTGATAGGGCATGCTTATGTTCAACCTAGTAGATTTCATTAGTTTGCAAAGAACCAGTTTCTCTTCCCCCACCCCGCAGCAATATTCAGGGACTATCATTGTTTCACATCCTTATCAAACTTTAGTAAGTTTATTATTTTTCATGAGATTTATTCCAGTGGATATATAGTTACCTCACATTGTTGTTGAAGTTTAGAACATGCTATCCCAAAATATGCCACTCTGGCACATTAACTATTTTGATAAAAGCACTTGAAAAACAGCAGATGCAAGAAGTACACTCTGGCCTTGTTGCTTTTTCTTAGAAGTAGGAGATGAAATTCCCATGTGAAAGGTGTCCTCCCTATACCAGAAGGAAAGTAACATTCTTGTCACTAACTGGGAAGGTGACATGGAGAGAATTCTGTACAGACCTTATTAAAATAATTTTTAATTTCCCTTAGCCTCCTCCCATAGTTTATTTATTTTTTTATTTTTTATTTTTTTTTTTAAAGATTTTATTTATTTATTCATGAGAGACAGAGAGAGAGAGAGAGAGAGAGAGAGAGAGGCAGAGGGAGAAGCAGGCTCCCAAGGAGAAGGGAGCCCGATGCGGGACTCGATCCCAGGACCCCGGGATCACGACCTGAGCCAAAGGCAGACGCTTAACCATCTGAGCCACCCAGGCGCCCCTCCTCCCATAGTTTAGTTACTTTTCCACAATTACCTCTTTATTCAACCTGGTATAAAAGCATTTAGGTTTTGCCACTTCTTTGCTTCTTCATTCCCTACTAAGGCTCTCATTTCACATAGAACTTATATTAAATAAATTTCTATGCCTTTTTTTCTGTTTATCTGTCTTATTTTAATTTAATAATCAGGACCAAGAAAAATCCCTAATAGGGTAGAGAGAAAATTTTGCCTCCCTGTATTGTTTCAATACGTCTCCCCAGTCACTAAGGAAGGTGAGTCATCTTTTCATGTTTTACCAGCCAATTGCATATGCTTTTGTGTCCATTTTGAGTTGACTTTTTTCATTTATTTTAGGAGTTGTTTATATTGTTAATGGGTAAGGAGAAAAGGTGCTCCAATAAGATTCTAAAATTAAATCTGACAAGCACAGTGTCATTCATGTGTGAGTTCAGGGGGCTTCTGCAAGCAGCAATTTGGAAAGGCTAGGGCAAAAAAAAAGCATATATCCCAAATGAGGCAATTTTATAAATGCAAGCCTCTGCCACAAGGTGGACTGTAATTTCTTTGTGATTGATTGAACATGTTCAGTTTTCGTATCACAGATGCTGGGAAATCTGGTTTCAAAATAAGTCTGATGTAAGTTGCTTAAGAGCCAGCAGGCCTAAGTTTCCTTAGGGAGGTGTGCATTGCTGAAGCATAACAGAGTTTTATTATCAATATATTTTGGATACAAGAACTTTGCCAGTTAATATGTATTGCTATGATATCACCATTCTGATATACCTTTACACACAGTTAAATAGGTTTTCTGTTTTGTTTTAATTAACAAAACTCTCTAACTTTAATGTAGCCCACATTTATTAACAGCCTTTTTCTGATGATCAGGGCTTTCTTGGGCTCTTTGTTTTTGGTACTGATCAAAAACATTCTTCCTTAACCCAAAGTTAAGAACATTTTACATGTTTTATTTTCTCATTAGATTGGCAGTTTACCTAGAGTTGAATTTTATGTAAAGGGTGAGGTAGAATAAGGTTACACTTTGTCCATTTGGACATCTACTGGGCCTAGTACCTTTTGTTGAAAAATTCCTCAGTGTTCTGCCATGTCAAAAATCAAGTATCCTTTTATTGATGGTCTTCTATAAAGTTTTTAATTCTATTTTTTCCTCTTTATTTTTGCTTCAAAATCAAACTCTTTTCCACATGTTATCTTTATAATTCCTTATGATACAATTATGAAGATCCTAATATATTAGCAGACTTTATAAAGGACTGCAAATGTGTTGAGTATTAAAATCCCTAAATTAGCATAATGCTACCCAAATTCCAAAGTATTTTGACAGACATCATTTTATTTTTATTTTACTTGTTACAGTAGCATTCTGATGTAGTCTGACCTGCATCCCTATCCATAGTTCACAGTAATTATGAACCTATCACCACTAATAATGGTCAACCAGCAGGTTTTCCCCTGATCTTTGAGTTCATTAGTTGTAAATCAGAAGTACGATTTATAGGAAGGAAAAATTCTTTTACATAAAAATACCCAGCAAGCCAGAGAATTTATAAATTTGTGTATCATTTATCTAATTTTGTCTTTGACTTTTAGTTTCATTTTATTTGTTTTGCATAAATTTCTTCTGCCTTACACAGTTACTCTCACACCTCACATGACTAAGCTTCTCTAGTTGGAGATTATGTGGGGAAGTTAAAGTATATACACATGTGGTTTTCTGATATTAGAAATACCTATATTCAAATCTCAGCTCTATAATCAGTAGATATGTAACACTGAGCAAACTGAATCTACATTTATAAAACTGGAATAAAATACCATGGTTATCTCTGAATTCCCCAGAAACAAAGATGCTTTCTTCATATGATAAAGATTGAGTTATTATAGAATTGTCATTAAAGAGCCATGACATAGTTTTTGTTAAATTTCTCTAAGGGGCACTTAAGATGTTACCTTTTCAAGAGCAGACTACAATAAAGTTTGGAAAATATTTAAAGAGTACCCAAAATCTCAGAGATGCACTTTCAAGCACAACATGAAATGAACCTGATTTCATTAATTTATTCCCAGCTAACAAATAAAATTGAGGCATGGAAATGCTTAGGTATTCAGAATGATTTATTTGTGTTAACTTCATTAATTTATAGACAGATTTATGCAGTCTTCCTGTGGATAAATTAAGCACCATTTAACACAAACCCTGGGAAAATAAGAATGGGCTCTGATCTTTTTTCCCAAAGCAACAAATTCTTATTCTGCTATGTGGATAAATGACTCTTAGCACATATACCGTTGGAATGGAAGGCTTGTGGTACTTAGGTTAACTCTTATCCTGGACCATTGGTGCATATGGCTCCATCTCTCCAATCTTAGGAGGGCTTTAGCAACAAGTTTAGAGCTCAGAATATTATGTTAATAAAGCATATTTAATGCTAGTACAGCAATCCTATTCTGAGACAAGGCACAAACATTTGAGTAACTGTCCATGTTGCTCAAACAGCATTATCTCTTTCAAAGTTGTACACATTTTCACTAATGTTCATGGTTTTTTCCCGGAGAATACGGGTCAGAGGAATAGTTCCTCTCCTTGTATTATTTGCTTTCAAGAATTCAGAGGGGGTGCCTGGGTGGCTCAGTTGGTTGGGTGACTGCCTTTGGTTCAGGTCATGATCCTGGAGTCCTGGGATCAAGTCCCGCATCGGGCTCCCTGCTCAGCGGGGAGTCTGCTTCTCCCTCTGACCCTCCCCCCTCTCATGCTCTCTCTCTCTATCTCATTCTCTCTCTCAAATAAATAAATAAATAAATAATCTTAAAAAAGAATTCAGGGGAAGAGAAACAGATCTAAGTATGTTTAGCTCAACTATTTTATATCACTCAGAGAGATCAGTTTAACAAATAAAAAAACATTCTTCTATCTGGGTCATCTTGACTAGCATAAAATTATTTTTAATTCATGATGCATATTGAGCCAAAATATACTTGCTGTAAGAATGCTAAACATTAAAATGACCTTGACTCTTCTCTTACTAAGGAAACCATCTGTAGAGGAAAATTGTCATATGCAGACTGAAACTTCAACACCTTTTCCTTCCCCAAATTCAAATTTAGATAATCACAAATAAGCCTTACAGAAAAATATTTTATACTCTCAAAGTTCCTTAAAAACATCATTCACTTGAGGCATCTTTAAGTTACTTACTTCTATGTGCCAGCCTAAATATTTCCCACAGAGCATTCAGCCATTTTGTCTTATTTCAAATTTTAGACATCATATTGTATTGAATATAAAGAACAAAAATATGCCCAAATAACCAAATAGATACAATCCATTTGTACACTAGCTCAATAAACTTTGGTTGGAATGTCTTCCCACCGTGGAAGACTATAACTTTTATTTTTTTTTAAAGATTTTATTTATTTATTTGACAGAGACACAGCAAGAGAGGGAACACAAACAGGAGGAATGGGAGAGGGAGGAGCAAACTTCCCGCGGAGCAGGGAGCCCGTTGCAGGGCTCGATCCCAGGACCCCAGGATCATGACCTAAGCTGAAGGCAGACGCTTAATGACTGAGCCACCCAGGTGCCTGACAACAACTTTTAAATGAACAAAATATGTTACTTTGAGTTTAACATAATCATGAAAATATTGCTATCAAATTCTAGAGCCCCTGCCTTCTTTCCTCATAGTCCCCTTGATTTGTACTGTGAGATTCTTCTTGTGTAGAATTCTGGCAAATGGCTCAAAGGCATTCAAATAGATGTCAAACTTACAGTTTCCTGCGGACTATTGTTGAGAACAATAGTATATTTTGCAATGTAAGATCATATATAGGTATGATATATGGGTATAGTTGCAAAAATGTGGATAAATCTTTTCTTTATTATACTTAAGCAAAGGGGGAAGCAAATCTAGTTTTAAGTAACATTTTAAAAAGTCATTCATACTCCAACATATACCTCTTGTTAAAATATTGAAAATATAAGGGAATTTTAAAGAAAAACGATGAAATAGGTCTAAAATATAAGTGATTTTTTTTTTCTTTCTTCAGAGCAAGGGATGTGAAGTGATTTAAAGAATTGTCAGATGTCACTGGGTCTTAAAATTCACCTAATTGTAAGGATTTATGCTGCAATAGTTAGTATGATTACTTTGAGACTAAATTTTCACAGTATCTTAATAGAAGCTGTACCAGTTAGGATCCAGTGAGCTTTTTTGAAGATATCCTTCATCATATTGAGGAATTTGTCTGCTATTCTTAGTTTAGTGAAACTTATTAGGAATGGCTGTTGGAATTTGTGCAATACTTTTTCTGCAACAATAGGGATGATCATACATTTCTACTTTTTCAGTCTGTTAATATGGTGAGTTACTTTTATTGATTTCAAAATGTTAAATCAGCCTTGCATTCCTTTATTTTTAAGAATGCAACTTTCTTTTTTAATTTAAATTCAATTAAACCCTGTTGGTTGTATTTTATGCACTTATACATTATTGGATTAAATTTGTTGAAATTTGTTAAGAATTTTTTATCTAGACTTGAGGTCTATCCGTTCTCTTTTCATAAAATTACATTTAGTTGGGTTATTTCCCTTTGCATCTACTTTCTATGCATATATTAATGTTTTGTTTTAGACATGCCATCTCAGTAATTGTTTTCCTGTTTGTTTCATCTGTTCTTTTATTTTTATTTTCCTCTTCTGGATTGAGCTCATTGTATTTTATTTTAAATCTTTATTGGCTTCTTGTCTATACATGTTGTGTTACTGATTGTCATAAGGTTTATGTGGTATGTTCTTAATACCAGGTATTTTCAAAAAATGTTCTGGGGCTTCGCATATATTCTAAGCACCTTGTTGCTACCCTTCACTTTACTGTTAAATATTAGTTTTCTTGGTTCTTATTTCAGAACGATGGTAGACTCATAAGATAAATTGGATAGTATTCATGTCTCTTCAGTTTTTTGGAAAAAAATATATACAGCATTGGTAGAATATCCCCCATAAATTGATCTGGATCTGAAGATTTCTTTGTGGGGAGAAATTTTAACTACAAATTTAGTTACTTTAATAAATATAAGAACATATATTTTTTTTTATTTTTGAGTGCGTTTTGGTAGCTTATGTCTTTCAAAGAATTTATCCATTTCATCCATCCATACCAAACTTTTTGACATGTTATTTGTAATATTAACATATTATCATTTAATATCTGTATTTAATATCTGTAGATATTCTCAGTCTATTGAGACTTTTTATTATGGTATATGTTCATATATTTATTATGGTGTATATATTATGGCATATGTTTTATTATGGTATATATTCAGTATATATTCTGTCTTGATAAATACTCATATGCACTTGCCATCTGACCTAATATATATTCTTTTTACAATGTATGTTCAAGAAAGGTAAATTACATTAATTTGGTTGATAATGTTTAAATCTTCTGTTTCCTTAAAGATTTTCTATCTGTCCTACCAATTATTGATAAAAAGGAATTTAATTCTGTAGCCATAATTGTGGATTATGGATTTGTCTATTTTTTTTATATCCCTACCAGTTTTTGTTTTATGTGTTTTGAAGCTCTGATATTAGATGCATAAACACATAGGGTTGTCACGCCTTACTAATAATTGACACCTTAATCACTATAAATGACCCTTTTCCCTGTTAATAGTCTTTGTTCTGAAATCTTTGATATCAGTTCAGCTAATCCAGTTTTCTTTTGGTTAGTACTGGCATGATCTATCCTTTTTCCTTCTTTGAATTAGAATGTATTTGTGCTTTTATATTAAAATTAGGTTACTTATATATATAATACAGTTGGATTTTGCATTTTTATCTATTTTGACAATGTCTGTCTTTTGAGTTCCTTAAGATATTTTAAATTCATATGATTTTTTATACATTTAGATTTGATGGGCTGAGCTCCCTTTTGTATCATGATGATAAAGGCCACACTTCAGTGTGAAGGAGAAAGCTAGAAGCAGTGTGGAACAAAGACACAGCTTAGCTGCTATATCTGCCCTGGACATCTATGTGAGTGTGAATTTTTTTTTTTATTTTACTTCCTTATGCTATGTACCTGTTACAGCTGAGTATATATATTCATACTGTAGTTGTATAAAATTAAATATATATTTATATATTATACTCATATATATATTATATATATATATATATATATATACTTAAATAAATATAGCATTACTCCTAGACTCTGGAGCTGAGGCAAATTTCTCTATTTTATATCTTAGTATTTTAGTCAAAATTAAGTTGGAGAGAGTCAGACAGAGCTATGATAAATTATCAGAAATATAATATAAAAATAGAAAGTAGATATTATAGACCTTTTCCTGTAAGTTAGCTACTCGAAGCAATTTATTCAAACAGATACAATGACACTATGTATGCTACCTAAGGAATTGTATATTGTTTTCATATAAGTAAACAATGGATATTGCCTATAAGAAGTATATTGACATCAGTAATCTTGTACTAAATTTAAGATTAGAAATAAAATTTATAAAATATTTTTCTCTAAAAGGTAATTTTCATGTATTTTTGAGGGGACACATTTTCATATCTAAGTCTTACATTTTATATAATACTGCCATTTGAATGAATAATATGACTTTCAATTTAATTACAGAACAACATAATATTACTTTGTCGTTTTAGCAATATCCAAATAATATATTACTTACGTGATGCTGGAATAAGACATTTCTGATTTTAAATAAATAAATAATTTTAGGACTTACTTTTTTTCCCTTTTCCTTTTTGGCTACATTATTTTCTAAAATCATGGTAACTCAAAATACTACTTACATCTTCAAATATGTTTTTGAAATACTTGAGGGAATATTCAATAGATACTAACTAAAAATGCCAAAATACATAGCAAATAAGCTTTACTATCTTTCCAAGATAGACTACCCCCAAAACATGCACATCACACATATGCACAAAATAACTTCTCTGGTATATTGGACAAATTTTGTCCATCTTTGACTATAAATTTGTATTCTGTATATTGTATTATTAGCAGTGGCACTGAACATTAAAAACATATTTGAACTCTATTTTATTATAGTATATGTGTTAATCTACTTGATTGTAGAGTAACATAGTATTAAGTTCAAAGTGTTATTTAGGATATTTGCCATGTGTTTCATGAAGTCAGCTTTCTGAACACATGCATGCCAAAGGAAATATTATTTAGGCATTTAGCAAATTGGTAAAGATGTGGAAAACTAAAAGTTCAGTTAATTTCAATAGCACAAACTTCTTTAATTCAATTAATTTCAATAATAACAGTATTTCCAACACTGATTTGAGCATATAGATTAGATGCAATTTATATAACTTAAAATAAACTATAAACTTGAAGAATGAGCTTTGAAATACAAAACTGTACCATCTGCATTCCCTGACATTATTATATGACCTTAACATTCCAGCCATCTAGGATATATTTTCATGAGATTAAATACCAATGGTAAAAAGGAGGAAGACAGAATTCTGAGTTCACATAGTCTAATGTTGAAATAGATAAGGCATTCTTCTTTTTCTTTTTTTTTAGCACAACACATAGGTTTGATGAAATCAAATACTTGTGCTTGCTTGGAAATTATTTAAGTAGTTTCTTTATTCTCTGTTGGCATGCTTTATTTTTACCCTACATTTCTTTTTTACCTACACACTTAGATTTCCAACATCTTTTCTTACAGATATAAACCAAAACATGTTAAATATATCCGTCAGAAATCTAAAGGTATTTTTGCTTCTCTTTCTTTGCAATGACCTCTCTCATAGGTAGATAAATAATTGCTGACTTCACTATTTTAGTTTTGACAGCCAAAGTATAAATCCTTCTGAGAATATTTGCTTTAAGAGGGAACAAAATCTTCTGTTCTTAGAATATTCTGTTGGTAAGACTCATGTTGTACCTCTCTTTGTGACCTTTTTATAGTTGATCACATCTTTCAAGTTATCTATTTTTTGAAGGCTTGCTTTTCTGAAATATTCTCTGTTTTCTGAGACATAATTCATTACTTGACACCTCAGGTGAAGTTGAAATTATATAACTAACTGCCCTGGAAAACTTAGTTTTTCTGCTACCTTTCACCGCCATCTGCATCGTTACTTTTTCTGTGGCATTACTTTATGTAGAGTTTACATAGGAAAATTCAAACTTGTGTGCTATCATTCATTTTTTAAAAACATGTTGTGTTTGCTTTTGTTCTTAGATATCTCAGTTTTTCTGAAAATAGCACATGAAAAAATCACTGTCTTTTAACTCTCCTTACATCTTAACTACAATATGAGTAGTTGCCTTGGCATTTTATTTGGAATCCAATCTGTATTTATTACACTATAATATGAATTTTACTTGGAAATGTTGTGTTAATTCAGTTAGTGATGATTTTTTATTGCCTCGGTTTACTCAATCATGTTTCCCTACCATTTATAATATTAAGTACATTATCATTGGTACTGAGCTGTGTTTAACTTTAGTCTCTACTCTCACAACCCCTTTCCCTTTCACTATTATTGTAAGAATAATCTTTATTGTTGTTAGTCTTTTTAATGGACATCATACTCTTAGTTATAAACTTAAATGTATTTAAAACTTAAATGCATTTGTATAACTCTGTCATGTTCAAAACTGATCAGTGAGATGTCTTTACTTCCATATTCAGTGAGTGTTTGTTAAAGATAGATATTTAATGAAGCTACTTGGGAAGTTACATTGACTTGCTTATATGTTTTTTTCACACTTTTATTAGGATATTAATTAACGAAATTACTTTTTATTTCAAATACATATATTGAGAACTGTGATTGGCAATAGGGAAACATCATTACCCTAACATAACTGATAGTCTCTTCTGCTCTGAAAACACCTCAATCTCTCTGAAGTCATCAACTTTAGAGTCACAGCATAATACCTATATTTCTGCTGAGATATAGAAAAACTGGATTTCTTTTTATATAACGTCTTTTACATAGTTATTGCAAACTCTAACATGATGTGATTTTCACAAGTCTTGGTTTCATATTCATTTTAGTTGGCAATTGTTTCTAGGCAATTATTCAAATAACATTTTGCTTCTAAAACCCCGAGACAACTATAAGAGCAACCATATATTCCAGACAATTTTCAGTGAAGAGAACTTTTATATCATATCTCTACAATTGAAGGCAAATTTATCATATAGTCCTCATCCTTCATCTTTGTAAACCTTGAAATAATTTTTCTCCCTTTAATCTTTAAATGTGTCTAAAATACCACACATTTTCAGAAAAAAAATTTAAAAAATATTGAAGAACATCTCCAGCAATTCTCAAAAGTAAATTCATGATGGAAAAATGTGTATAAAGTAAGTAAGTCTACAAAGGAGAAGAGAGAAATGTAACAAGTATTTATTGAAAAGCTACCAGGATTTTATATAATGTAATTTCATTGTATTAAATTTGATCCTCAGAATCCTATGAAGCAAGTTGATCTCTTAATCACTGGATGTTCTGATGTCTATAATGCTCTTCTCTTCAAACCTCAATTAGTTAATTTCTTCTCATCTTTCATGTCTCAGCTCAAGTTAAGACAAAAATATGAAAGTGGTCTTCTTCACTGATCTCACAACCTAAATAAAATAACTTTTTATTCTGCTTTTTGGAACCTATTCTGTCCTTCCCATCAAATAGTATATTTTTTAAATGTCTTCATATTCTCAGGAATAGTTGGAATACCTAGAATAAATACCTTGATTTCCTCTTGCCTGCCATACTAGGTAATCAGAGCAATCACACATTGCTAGGCTCTTTCCTTTAATAGGTCCCTCATCCTGGGGAAATTTAAGAACTCATTAAGTGACTACATTGTCACAATGTGACATAGATTAATAGGATACCATTTTCTGTTGGCCACCTGATTTGATTATCCCTGGCTTCCAATCCAATAGTTTAGACAATTTAACTCAGATTCCCATTATTGGTATATTTTAGTGCTACTTCCAATACCAAATACTGAATTAGTTTTTATTCAGCATAGAAGATGGAAAATGCTCTGGGTATTTTAACAGAATAGTTTATCCAACGTGGAAAATCAGTGCTTACAGAAATTTTTAATGAGTTGGAAGAGCAGTATCTAGGCCAGATCTCCAGAAATTTCTCTTCAAACTGACACTGGTATTCCCACATCTGAAGTCTCTACTGGAACTAATGAGAACAAAAGCATACCCATGACACCACTGCTACTGTGACTGACCTCTCTATACCCATGAATGGGTTGATTGAGTCTTCCTGACATTTTCATAAGAGGTCTCAAAACACTCACAAAACTGAAGAACAAACACTGCACCATGGAGTATGAGCCGTTTGACCCCAACTGTCTATTAACACCAAGAAACATGGAGAATTTGCAATAAAATGTTGCTGCCAAAAACCTTACATCTCTATCTCTATAATTTTGCTAGCTGAAAAGTAGGGTATTAGCCTTGGCCCTTTAGCCTCATTTCTCCACATGTCACTTGGTATAACTTATATTAACATTTATTTTGAACTTTTACTTTGTGTAACTTATATTTTACCTGCTGGTAAATGGAGAAACTAGATGGCAGACACTCTTTTACCATTACTTCTCACCATTAGAAAATATAATATTCAATGTCAAAAAAAAACATTCTAAAGCACTTAGGAATAAATTTAAGAACCATTTTATAATGTTATTTTGGAAAAATGCATTACATAAAAGAAGATATATTTATATATAATTGAAATAACATATTAGAGCTTATTAAAACTTAATATCACAAAGAGGTAAATTCTCCATATATACATTTTAAATAATAATCATCGAAATGCAGTTTTTAATATAATTTGGAAAAAAATAAGACTCATATAAAAGTATAAAAATTAAAGAATAACTAAGACAGTGTTTTACAAAGAAAAATAAGGAGGAAGAATTGCCATAGCAACATTATGGCAAAGCATAGCAAACAAAACATTGTATATTTACTCAGGGGTAAAAATGAATTTATGATCAGAACAAAGAATCCAGAAACTGATGTGTGATGATAAGGATATTTATTATATTACAGAGATGATATTACAAATCAGTATGTAAAGCTCTACTATCCCAAATAAAACAAAAATAAAACATTTTTAAAAACTAAGAATGACTAGTCTTCCATAATAAAAATAACATTAGGTACTATGAAAGATACAAAATGAAGTCCCACCTGAATTAAAAACCTAAGTGTAAAAACATTTTTGTGTTTTCATTTTGCTTAGGAATATTGATTCATTGAACAAGATACCAAAATATAAAAGAAAAGATTGATTGAATGTAACAGTGTTAATACAAAAGGCACTATATACATATTTATGGGGCACCTGGGTGGCTCAGTTGGTTGAGAGTCAGTCTCTTGATTTCAGCTCAGGTCATGATCTCAGGGTTGTGAGGCAGAGCTGTGGCATGGAACCTGCTTAAGATTCTCACTCTCCCTGGGGCACCTGGGTGGCTCAGTTGGTTGAATTCAGCTCAGATCATGATCTCAGGGTCCTGAGATTGAGCCCAACATGTAGCCCATGTCCAACTCTGCGCTCAGCAGGGAGTCTGCTTGAGGATTCTGTCTCTCCCTCTGCCCCTCCCCTCACTAGTGTGTGCTCGCTCTCTCTCTCTCTTCCTCTCTCTCGTAAATCTTAAAAAAAAAGTTCTCTCTCTCTCTCCCTCTTCCCCTGCGCTTCCCTCTCTCTCCCTCTTCCTCTGCCCTTCCCCTGCTAAAAAAGACTATATACATATTTAAAAGACAAAAGGTACATTGATGGAAGAGATATACAATATACGCATACCTTTTTGTTACACTAGAGAGACCTTTTCCAGTTTTAGCAGTAAGTGCCAAATGTTCCCACATTTCAAACTGAAAATCCAGACTATCTATGATAAGAATAAGGCCAAGAACTGTTTTTCTTCCCCCCCGCACCATGGTTCATTGCTTAACCCAGATTATATGAGGATCCATACTTCTCTGAAGATATTGTTCTAGTTCCCATAGTAGAGGAGCAGAGGTGGTTCAAGTCTAGGGAGAGATCACTGGAGAGTGTAAAAATTTTCTCCTAGACTTTGAGAAAAACAATATACTGGAAATCTGGCTTATACCTGAAGGAAAAAAATAAAAAAGGAAGAAGGATATTCAGCTGAATTACCCTACCACCACAGAACAACCTGGAAGTTTAGGAGACTGCATACAAATGGATGGTGGATGAGAAATATTTCCAAAAGACCAAGAGTATGGCAATATGCTTTGGAGAACCCAGAGCAAAGTGGAATTTATAAGTGGTTAGCAAGAGTCAGACAATTCCAGCTCAGAAAACCTTAGCAATGGGAAGAAATCTATGAAAAACTCACTGAGTAAACAAAAGAGAGAGAGTCATTTTTAGACACCTGCAAAGGATTAAAAAACCAAATACAATTCATACTGGTACCAGCAGAGAAAAACACTTCCATTTTTTTATGTTTCTCTTTCCTCACTTCAACATTAAAGTTGCTAGAAGTAGCCTAGTGAGTACTACAGGTGCTAGTCCAAGACAGAAAAAAAACAAAAGGTGCATAGCCTGGACTGAGTTCAAGCTGAAAGAGAAGAAATCTAAATAATTTAGAGTTTTTAATATTTTATGAGAGTACACATATTAATAAATAGCCTGAGACTATTTAGGAGAGCTAAGTGAACAGAGACTTTACTATTCATTTATTTTATCATCAGAAAAATGCATGAAGTAATGGGGCACATTTTAGATTTGACTGAAGGAGGATAGAAAAATAAGACCTTATGTAGATGATTTGAATGGTTAGCGTGGGTAGAATATGGTAAAGAATAATGTAAATACCACTTTTTCAGTTTATTGGTTCAGGTATATTATTCAGGTACCAAAGGTTATTATTCAGATGAGGTAAATAACATACTCATTAATGGTAACAAAGCAAATAATATAATAGAATTAAACAAGTGAATAACAATATGCTAATGAAATTCACTGAACCAGAAGGAAACGGACTTTAACATATACAAATATTGTCAAAAGAAGTAAGCATGGTGGGGGCATGTTACCTCTTTTGTTCATAGCTACTATAATTTCAGACTCATAACAAATACTAAAATATGTTGAAGCATAAAAATTTCTAGAAGACAATATTTTTATATAGTATTTTTAGTTTTATTTTTATATTTTTATATAGTTTTAACATGCAAATAGATTTTCCTTTTATACGTGGATTTCAGAAATGTCATCAAGAAGGTTTCAAAAACATTGATTCAGCAGAATTTTATTCAGCATCTACTATGCTCAAGGAACTATGTGCTAAGTAATTGAATAGTGAATAAAAAGACATCCTTTTCTATAATCATGGGAAGAATAGCCTGTTAAAAAAGAGAACAGTTGATCAAAAAAATCACACAAGGAGACAGCTGTAAAAGACATGGTCTATGTCGGATGATACTTGGAACAATGTGGCCAATAATGAGATTTAAAATAAGAAATTCAGGGATGGATTTCTTTATAAAATAATGCTTGAGCTGATAGGAAGGAGGAATATAGGAGAATGGGGAAAAGCAAAAGAGCTTGTACAAAGGTGAGAAGAAAGGAAGATGTGAGTTAAGAATGAGGTAATTGAGAGTAGTGTGCACAATTTAGGAAGAGGCCTGACATTAAATGAAAAATTTAGGTAGTGGCTTAACGTGGAGGCTTTTCCAGACTATGTTAATGAGAGTTAACTTTATGCTACGTGCAGGATGATGATGAAGGAGTTAAAGTTTGATTTGGATAAGAATTTTATAAACGATCACTCTGGTTATCGCATGAACAATATATGATGTCTTTAGGTGGGATGATTTTACATTATCTCTAATAGACTTCTTGGGCAGTCTATCTCTGATAGACTTTTGATGGTGACTAGGGAAGAGATTAATAAATTTTCACAACTTTGAGAATACTGCAAAGAAATGAGGAAAAAAGGTAATAAACTTTTAATAAAAAAAGATAATCAGACTCTGCCCCTTTTGTAGCAGCTGGGATTTATTGCCAAAGCAGACAAAAACACAAGATATCAGAGGCCCTCAAGCTGTGGAAAGGCAGAATCTGTACTATTGACCTAAGACTAACAATAGAATCTAGATGTAGAATGAGAAACTGGCCTAAACATAGCAGGTGATTAAAACTGGCAGCCTGCCCACATTCAGAGGAAAGCTCCAGAATGGCACTTAACCCTGAGTCACTGTAGTTAAACGGTAGACTTCAGGGCAGATCCTTGATCAAAAAGGGAATCCTCATAGGGGAGAAGAAAGAAATACCTAATTGTGTAGGACATAGTTTCAACTTAGATACTGTGTAAGACAGCCCCTGCATCAATAGCAGTATAAAGTTTCTTTTTTGTTATCTTTTAAAGATTTATTTATTTGAGAGAGGGAGAGAGAGGAGAGAGAGCAAGCGTGAGTTAGTGGAGGGAGGAACGGAGGGAAAGAATCTTCAAGCAAACTCTCTGCTCAGCTGGGATCCCAATGCAGGGCTCCATTCCCACCACCATGAGATCTTGACCTGACCGAAAGTCGAGGCCTGATGCTTAAAGGACTGAACCACCCAGGTGCCCTTGTTTGTTTTTACTTATGAACTATTGAAACCCTTTTAAATTGTCTTTGCCTGTTTTGGAAATAGGACTGATAAATTTAGATTAGATTGGCATAATTTAAGATTATTGGGTCAGGACTCTTAACAATGGAGATGAGGACACTCAAGTAAAAAATACTGTGCTTTTTACTAATTTATTCATTTGATGATGTGAGTTATTAAATGAAAAAAATATATATAAAAGAAACCTTTCAGTAATTAACTCCATGGTGATAGAGCTGATATATTTTCATGGTGATTAGGGCAGTGTTATTTAAATTTTAGTGCTTTTAACTTTGTTTTTATGTACCTATGGTTTCTTTTTTTTAGCTTCTAAGATTTTTACAATAAATGTGTCTTGCTGTCTTTTGTTAAATTATAATCATTGATTCTTCTTCAGACAACAACTGCTATGTTGCTTGAAGCTAATCTCCTCTTGAGAGCCACCAGAAAACCTGGGGAAACAAGTAGAAACATCTGTCTGAAGGCACAGGAGAGCTACCAAGGCAGTGAGCTTTTCTAGAATGAGATAAAGAAGTGAACCAAGAGAGTTAAATCTAATAGTTAGATGTTTTTCTCCTTGAGGCAATTATGAATTCTAAAGTAAAAGTGTCGGTGTAAAGGCTAAGAGGCAAGCTGACTTACATGAACTAGAGAGGGAAAAAGTGGAGTTTACAGGACACCAAGGAGAGGGGCCTGATAAATAACCAAGGCTATAGGTGGGGCACTGCTGCTGTACCCTAGAAGTAAGGAAGGACAGGAAAGAACCAGACCTCAAAAGGAAGGAAGCCTCGCTTTGACTCAGTTCTGCCTCTAGCAAAATTATCTGCCCAAAGTAAACAGATTACTTCTGGAGGAAGATAAAATTACACAGAGCCTTCATTATTTTCAACAAAATTTGATACTGTTTGCCATCTTATAAAAATTAGTGAACTATAAAAATAGCTAGGCTTTAAAAAAGAATTATCCAAAAAACTACGAAAGAAACAATATGAATAGACCCATTAAAGATCCAGATTAAGGGGCGCCTGGGTGACCCAGTCAGTTAAGTATCTGCCTTCAGCTCAGGTCATGATATCGGGGTCCTGGGATCTAGCTCCATGTGGGGCTCCCTGCTCAGCAGGGAGTCTGCTTCTCCCTCTCACTCATCTGTGTTTTCTCTCTCTCTCAAATAAATAGTCTTAAAAAAAAAAAAAAAGGATCCAGATTGAGAAATTGCCAATAAAAATTTTTTTTTAAGATTTTTTATTTATTTATTTGACAGAGAGAGACACAGCAAGAGAGGGAACACAAGCAGGGGGAGTGGGAGAGGGAGAAGCAGACTCCCCACTGAGCAGGGAGCCCCATGCGGGGCTTGATCCCAGGACCCCAGGATCATGACCCGAGCCCAAGGCAAACGCCCAATGACTGAGCCACCCAGGCGCCCCTGCCAATACAAAATTTAAAGTAATTTGAAATATATTCAAGAAATTAAATGTCATAGTGAAAAAAATGACAGAGAAGTGGGGATTGTAGAATAAATAAAATTGAAGCTCTAGAATTGTAAAATACAGTAACTGCATATATGAACTTAAATAATGTTTAATGGTTCATTAGAAATTGCTGAAGAATTAATAAGTTAACTAAAATATAGGTTTAAAAATGTGCAAACTGAAACATGGAGCAAAAATATGATGGAAAGTACTGAAAAGAATTCAAGAAAAATTCAAGAAATACATTAAAAACTTGAATATATGTTTAGTTGAAGTTGCAGAAAGAGGACAAAAACAAATAAAGCTACATGTAAATTCAAAATAGGAAAATGAAAACTAAAAACTATAAAGCAGAATCATAAAAAAAAAAAAAGAAAAGTCAAGATCACCTTTGAAGGAGCAATGAGATTGGGAGTTGACTTCTTAAGAGAATTTGGAATGACATCTGTAAAGAAAGAAAATAATATATATTTTTGTATGTAGCAAAAACATTTTATTTAAATTTTAATTTAGATTTAAATTTTAAAAATCAGACACACACACACATCCTAAAAGAACTTATCTCTAGCAGACTGTCACTATATCACTAAAGAAAATCATGAAGAGAATATTTCAGTCAAAAGAAAAGTGATTACAGATGCACAAAGATAGCTACATTAAAAAAAATTATAACACTTTGAGGGAAAGAACTAAACACAACATTGCATGTATAGCATAGGTCTATTTCAGAGATTTAGGGAAAAAGAAAAGAGGACATCATAATATCAAGTGGACTATCAATATGTAACAAGCATCATAGACTAGTTCTTCCTTTGCAGTGTGGCATACAAATAGCTAACTCAATCTTTATACCAATTTATTTACCCTAACAGGGATTTGTGTTTGTTACCAACTTTGCTATAAAACAAACATGAATATAGCTATTATTATTTATTCAGGTAGCAAGAATTCACACAAAATCACAAAAAAACCCAACCAGATTTTTAAAAATCGTTCTGTAGTAAAATGTCTGTCCCTTAAAGTAAAGGAGTTATTAATTATTATCAAAATAAATTGAGCTTCAAATGGTGTTGTATCCATCATTTCCTAACAAAAATTCTGTTCAATCCACTTAAACCTTGCTTTCTTATAAAAATTTTTACATTTGCTTACAATTCATTTTTCAGAAAGTTTGTTGTTTAAAAAAGTTCTATTCTGAACTTAACGTTTTCTACTTTAACACATATTTTTTTTTTTTTAAAGATTTTATTTATTTATTTGAGAGAGAGAATGAGAGATAGAAAGCACGAGAAGGAAGAGGGTCAGAGGGAGAAGCAGACTCCCTGCTGAGCAGGGAGCCCGATGCGGGACTCGATCCCGGGACTCCAGGATCATGACCTGAGCCGAAGGCAGTCGCTTAACCAACTGAGCCACCCAGACACATATTTTTAAAGATTTTATTTATTTATTTGTCAGAGAGAGAGAGAGAGAGAGAGCACAAGCAGGGGGTGCAGCAGGAAGAGGCAGCGGGAAAAGCAGGCTCCAAGCAGGAAGCATGATTCAGGACTCGATCCCAGGACCTTAGGATCATGACCTGAGCCGAAGGCAGTCACTTAACCGACTGAGTCACCCAGGAGTCCCTTTAACACATTTTTTTTTTTACATTGTCATTTCACACTTGTTCATGGACACTTAGAATGGGCATATACTAAGATATAGTTGACATTTTGTCCCCTTTTTTATGCTAACACCTCATCAGGTTTGTCAGTGTTAGGTGGATTTCTAAATATAGTGCTCACGATTTCAGGAAAAGCATAAAAGAAAACCTTAATCAGCAGCTGCCCCTTGTCAATCATGTCCTAGTTGGAGATGGGGAAATAATATACATAAAGAAGTATTATTATACATAATTGGGCATTTGAAGTCAGCCAATACAAAAATATTGCATTTTTAATTTATAAAAATGCATACGTGATAAAAAAAATTCAAACTCTACAAGAAAGTAAAAACTAAAGTTATAAAAAGGAAATATCTTATCCCCCAATGCATCCAGTAATGATACTATCTTATTTAATTTAGGGCCAATGAAACCTGCAGTAGACAAAATAATGGCCTCCCAGAGACATCCATGCCCCAATTTCCAGAACTTGTGAATATCTTAGGTTACATGGAAAAGAGGTATTAGGTTGCAGACACAATTAGGGTACTTGTCAACTGACCTTGACAAGCTAGACTTATTTTTGAAATATTCTTAAATGATGAGATTATTTGGGTGTTCTCAATATAATCACAAGAGTCCTTACAAGCGAAAGAGGGAGGCAGAAAAGAGAAACAGAGGGATGGCAGCACAAGAAGTACTTGATCTACTTTTACTAGTTTAAATATGAAGGAAAAAGGCTACAAGCTAAAAAATGCAGGTGGTTTTTAAAAGTTGGAAAAAGCAAGGGAAATTACTTCCTCATAAAGACTCCAGAAAGAGTGCAGCACTACTAACACTTTTTTTTAGCCCGCTGAGACCGGTTTAGAATCCTCACCAACCCAACTATAAGGTAGTAAACATGTGTTGTTTTAAGTCACTAATTTTTTTGGTAATTTTTGACAATTTGTTATAGCAGCAATAGGACAATAATCCAGTGTTAACAAAAACTATATTTTATTTATGCAAATCAGAACTCCATTGGAGCAGTGCAACTTAGGTGGAGTTCCTCGTAATTGTACGGTATTCAGCTTGGGGAGCTACATGTGCTGATGGCCATGGTTCTGTACTTCTAGTTTTGCTTATGTGATAGAGATATTTCTGTATCAGTACATACAGAGCTTTCAACCTCAATGATGCATGACATTCTGTTTTATGACAGTACCATAATTTGACTATACTTTAACCACAAATTAAAGCCATTGAATTAGAAAGCCTGTCATCTATATTTGTAATTACTGGATGCATAATTTAATACATATTGAAGATACTTAAATTGTCACAATATTGGTTGTTGCAAATAATACAGTTACTCTCTACAATATATTGGCTCACTTTTAAAAGTGTATCTGTAGGCTACATTCCTAAGGTACAGGATGCAGTCTTCATTTCATTGTCAAATGATGATGTGCCAGACATTGTAAAAATCATCCCACAGGTGTGTTTTTTTTATTTAATCCCAAGAGTAGCCCATGAAATCTAGGTATTTGTGTTTTCATTTTACACCAAAAGAAGCTAAAGCTAAAATATATTAAGTTGTTTTAACATGTCCCAAGAGTTTGAACAAAGTTAACTGCTCTTAAACACTGTGCCCTGTAATAATGTGGCACTTTTGCAACAAAGTTTCCAATTTTGAAAACTCAGTTAAATGTCAAAGCAAGCTGAACAAATAGTTTGATCAATAACTGGTTGTAACTTAGCTTTTTAAAAATATTTTCAGGTCATTATTGGCAAATTTTAAAGAAAAGCAAAGGTCATTTAACAGTGGTACAATAATTTTAATGCTATTTTTCTTAATGCAAAGAAAAAAACAAAAATGGCTTTCAATAGAAACAGCTATGGCTAGAAATATACTGTTATGTTAAATATTTGTATGGTATATATTTTTTAAGTCAATGGATATTAAAGGGAAGAACATAAATTTCTTATGTGTATAATAGTTTTTTCAAACTAAATTGTCTGGCAATTAGGTGCTGATAGCACTGCAAACTCTTTAAATAATTTCTGTTGTACTTTTTGTCCATGTCAATGCAATTAAGGTGACTTTCATGTCTTGGCATAGATTTACACTAAACCATTCTCCTCGAAAACATTGAGATTTGTTTGTAATGGACATTTTATTTTTTTAACACAAATAGAGAAATGCATATATTAAAAATGTGGCTAATGTTATTTTATTATGGATCAAATTTCAGTGACACAGTTATAGTTTCTGGTCTCTATAGTTTCAAGTCAAAACGAGTTTTCAGATTTAACTTTAATCTTAGTTGAAAATTTGGGATCCTGAGTGGCTTAATCGGTTGCCTTCAGCTCAGGTCATGGTCCCAAGTTCCTGGGATTGAGTCTCCCATCAGGCTCCTTGCTCAGCAGGAAGCCCGCTTCTCCCTCTGCCTGCCGCTCCCCCTGCTTGTGCTCTCTCTCTCTCTTATTCTCTCTGTCAAATAAGCAAATAAAATCTTCTAAAAAAATCTTAGTTGAAAAGTTGGCTCATAAACAATTTACGTCTAAGTGAATCATGAACCATAAACATTAATGTCTACCTTCTTTATATGTAAAGCATATAAAATACATTGGAAATTCACAATAAGAAAGTTGATAGTTACCTTGGTGGGAGATGGTGGAAGATGAAGGAATAGCAGAGGCTATAATTCTAAAGGATAAAGCAGGAACAAATATGAGTGTGAGATGAGGTAGAAAATAATTTGAAATGGGAACAAAAAGGAGGATGAACATCAGAAATAGAGGAAGAAAAGAATTATAAGAACCAAACCTTTGTTCTCTTTTAGAAAAACGCTAATATCATTTTGCTATTCTTATTTTAAATTTATGAACCAAAAACACCTTATATTTAAAATATTGGCTTTATGCAAACTTTCTAGTTACTTATTTTTTTTTAAAGATTTTTACTTATTTATTTATTTGACAGAGATATAGTGAGAGAGGGAACATGAGCAGGGGGAGTGGAAGAGGGAGAAGCAGGCTTCCCAGGAGCAGAGAGCCCAATGCAGGGCTCAATCCCAGGACCCTGGGATCAGGACCTGAGCCTAAGGCAGACGCTTAACGACTGAGCCAACCAGGCACCCCTCTAGTTACTTCTTACTTCCACTCAGGTTTATATGCATGTGATCTCAATTAAATATGTTCAGGAAAAAAGAAAAGAATTTCCTCCTTCCACTTGGAGCAGATATCTTCTTTCCTCTCCTCTTCTTTTCTTCTTCCTTCTCTCTCTCTCTTTTTTTTTTTTTTTGGCTGTGCTATAAGTTATAACAAGAGACCTAGTTTTATTCTATTTTATTTATTTCCCATCTTCCATTCCAATCAGCTCAGGTTTGGCCTCTGGCTTATCTTCAAAACTCTCCATATATATATATATATATATATATATTTAAAGATTTTATTTATTTGAGAGAGTGAGAGATACAGCAGGAGTTGTGGGGAGGGGCAGAGGGAGAGGTAGAAGCGGTCTGCCCCCTGAGCAGGGAACCTGATATGGTACTCCATCCCAGAACCCAGGGATCTTGACCAGAGCTGAAGGCAGAGGTTCAATGGACTGAGCCACCAGGTGCTTCCCCAGAATTCTCCATATGTTTTACATAACATAGCCCCAGGACATAAAAAGAAAATAGCTGCACAGAAAGAATTTTTAAATATCTAAGAGATTCAAACCTGATTATGTTTAAATTAGTTATTAAAATACAGTTGTACTAGTAAGACATTTCAGTCTGAAAAATTCTCCCGCACTGGATTCACACTGTCAGTATATGTGTTAAGGTGAAACTGATTTTTTATGTGAGTAAATAGCCCTTTTGTTGTTTTCTGTTCTCTCAGGAATAAAACAGCTTTTGGAATTATTCTTTATTGATGTGAATGAACACAAGATGGGAAAATCACATGTATTTACAGATAATGAGACTCTTGTAATCCTCAGGGAGATTAATCTGTCAATTTAAATAAGGGAGCCCTGAGAAAGATTCTAGTGCAAAGCCAAACGCTCAGTACGATGATACTGAGCTCAAATCCAAAGAGACAGTTGCCATTCTCAAAATGATACTGCAGCAGGGAACTTGGGGCTTCGGGCATCTTTAATACTGATGTTCTGGCCATTTTTGAACTTTCAGTTTCAAAACAGTACGAACAGCACAAAAAGTAATAATCTTGGAAATGATAGATTATGTAATTTATTTTGGGGAGATTTTAAATAAATTGTTAATCTCCTGCTAAGAAGTAGATTTACTAAAGAAGATAGCTTTGCATTGTATTACAATCATTTTCATTTGATTATATATTTATCATTGGTGTTTTAGAAATATACCATGTAGGGGCTCCTGGATGGCTCAGTTGGTTAAGCGTGGGACTCTTTAATTTCAGCTCAAGTCATGTCTCAGCATCCTTGCTGGGTGTGCCTGCTCAAGATCTTGGTCTCCTTCTCCCTCTGCCCCTCCCCCACCCCACTCACACTCGCTCTCTCTCTAAAAAAAAAAAATACCGTATAAATGCATAATCCCATAAAATCACATGATGAATCTTACTCGAGTTTATAAATTATTTGTGACTAAATGAAATAAATCATTTATTTTACAACACTGCAATCTGGAACCTCAAGGTCACCTAAAATATATATATATGTATATTTACAAATGAATGATCAGTAAACTGCAATCTGGAACCTCAAGGTCACCTAAAATATATATATATGTATATTTACAAATGAATGATCAGTAAAGTAAAAATTCACTAAACTAAATATAGATGTAAGTAAAATGGTGCTTAGCCTCACTGAATTTGAATTAACAATTTTTCACAAAACCAAAAGAACAATTCTATATTTATAATCCCTCTCTTAAATTTATAAGAAAAATGAAATGTAATGCAAGGCAACAAGGCACAATCTGTACATGAAGAATCTGAAATATAAAAACGTTGATTAAGTCATGTTTTGAAGAAGTAAGGACTTGTTGAGAGGACTTTCTAAATTTTTGAGCACTGTACAACTGTCAGTTTTATTAGTCTAAACTTTTGTATGACTTTTGTTTTAACATTTGAGATCTCATTCTTACTATTTTCTCTTCTATATCATTTACTAACTTTGAATATCCCGGAATTTTTAAAAATCTTTTTCATAATTGGAGCTATTTCAGTTTAGTAAATACCAAAGCAGTTGACTATACTCTGTTAACTTTGAAGCCTCTTAAATGATTTTCCTTTAAATTTCAAGTCCTCTTAATTGTTTCTACACCCATTCTTCTATTTATTCACTTGATTATCATTTTAATGTTTTGATATCTTTTCCTGTTTTTGAAAACCTGACTTTGCTAAACTTGAGAGTGTTTCTTTCTTTTATCTTTGGTATATGCTTCTTTCTAGTCTATGCCAAAGGTATTTTTTTTTCCAATAAATTGTTTTGAAGAAATTCCCTAATTAAAGAGATTTTAATTACCTTTCCAGGTATTTATTATTTTAATATTGATTTTATATTTAATTTATATATTATATATAATTTATATATAATTTAATTTTATTTAAATTAATTTAAATAATATTAATTTAATATTAGTGGCAGTTTTGTGATAGTTTATTTTTTCAGCTCTTAAAACAATTGTAATTTTGACATTATTTGTGATTATTTTGTCCCACTTAGAGATTAAACTCCAGTTTATTAGTTATTAATTATTAATTAAATTATTAATTAAAAAGACTTGGTCTTTTCTTTATTCATTATTGTACCCTAAATACCTACCGTATTCCTTGTCACTCAATACTATGTATGGAAGAAACATACTGATTAGGAATCCTTTACTAATATTGTCACCATATGGACAAGAAATTGCATGACTTTCATCTCCCCCATGATGTTTCAGAAAACTAGCCCTCCTAGCCTCAAATTAGATAAGGAGCATTATATAACAGTTGAGTGCAAGGACTCTGGAGCTAGACATTCTAGTTCTGCACTCTAGCTATGCTGTGTGACCTTGGACAAATTATTAAAACTTTGTGTGCTTTGTTTCATCATATGTAAAATAGAGATGATAATAGTATCCACCCTCTAAAATTGTTCTGAGAATTTGATGTTAATATTTGTTAAACACAAAATAGTGCCTGATACCTAATAAGCACTATATAAATGCTTACTTAATAAATTAATTTTCTCCAACGTATTTTATTACATAATGTTATGGACTGAATTGTGTCTCTCCGAAGATGCCTATGTTGAATCCTGTTTGGCAGAAACACCATACACCAGTTATCTATGTCAGAAGAGGCCACCATTACATGAAGGCTAGCAAAGATCATCACAATGCCAGCCACCAAGAATAGAAGTCCACACACTTCTGCCCACTGCATCTTGGTATCAAAGTTGCTAAGGAAAATACAAATCAAGTAAGGACTATATAGAACAATACTCACAGAGAAGAGACAGAACAAAATCCATTCCAATAGTTACATAAGTTTTCACGGCTAACAGATTCTCCTGGCACCTGTCATAGGGCAGTTGGCCTATGAGCATCCCTCTTGTGCTATAGTAGAAAGACCCCCTCCTCTTCCCCCATGGAGTCAGAAATACTGGGAGTGAGTCAGAGCAAAACAGAACAAAGGGGTATATGCTGACTCTGGAATAGGGAAAGATATTCTCACATAAGGTGATAAGCCCAGACAGGCTTTGTGGGCTCTTTATTTCTTACTTAGTAAGGGAAGTATTAAAACCCAAGGCAGCATCATAGGTGGCTCAGTAAGTGTTTATGACCTCTCTTTCCCAAAAAAGCCTTAGCCTACAATGTGACTGGAGACAGAACTTTTAGGAAGGTAATTAGGGTTAAATGATATTGTAGGAGTGGGACCTAATCCAATAGGACTGATATCTCTGTAAGAAGAAGAGACACCAGGGATGGGAATGCATAATGAAATTGACACAGCAAGCAAGTGGCCATCTGCAAACCAAGGAAAAGAAGTTTAAGGAGAGACCAAATCTGCCAACAACTTGATATTGGACTTCCAGCTTCTAGAACTGAGAAAATAAATTTCTGTTGTTTAAGTTTCCAAGTCTGTGGTATTTGCTATAGTAGCCCTAGTCAATTAATTCACTAATCAAGTTAAGATTCATGAAAAATAGTGCCCCCTTCTTGCCACTCCCACATACATAAGGTGTTAATGGTGTTTCTTTATGTGTTTATACAGCTCACACAAAGGGGACTTTTTTTTTTTTTGAAGAATGTGAAGATATGTGACATTTTCATTGCCTTTCCATTTGAAATTAAACTTCCAACAAGAAATGCAGAAATAGATGAGATTAATTCTGTATTGAATAAGAGTGTCATCAAATTTTGGCCTGTAATATCTTTTAACTCAGACTACAATTTTCTAATTTTGACATCTCGCAAATTAGCACAATTACTAACATACATCAACTACATCCACAAAGATATACTTGGTGAAAATCCAAACAAAGCTAATTGGGAAAGAAAAAAGATGGTTTGTGTTTTATAAAAAGAGATTCCATACCCATGGTATTTTGGATAGCCTAACTCCAAATATGTCTCTGAACAAAGGGTATGACTGTAATTAATTTAAAAGAAAAACTATTGAATGGTATTCAATAAAAGATATCTAAATGATTCTGAACAAAAGCAAAATAATAAAATAGTAATTTCAGATTCAAAGTTATAACCTCACATTAAATAAATTGGTGTACCATTGATATATTTAACATCAAAACAAGTCTGAGTTTCCTAAATTTGATGACAAACTGGTCAAATTTTATAAATGTAATAAAATAAATTTTAGGAAGAGCTTAAGATTTTGAAGATAACTTGTTACAGAGCTACAAGAGAAAGTAACTGAGCCCATAACTGAATTATACTGAAATGTTGCTACTTATGTTAGAACACAAAGGAATTGTTTTAAGTTCAAAAGTACATTTAAAATAGGAATGTTTAATGCACTTTGATTATAATTATTTATTTGTTATACATACTGTGAGGTCCAAATAAGTTTTTTTTTTTTAAATAAAAGTTTTGGTTTTGTTTTTTTAGATAAAATATGTTCCATAAGTAGCTACTTCATCAGTGCCACACTCTAAATCAATGTTGTACCAACATTTGAGGCATGGGTGAGGTGGTTGATATTTTATAGTTTTAAAATTTTGAAAATAATTTAAGGTTATTTGATTATCTAATTGATGTAATAATGCAGTTGCATGTTTTCACTACTTATGCCAAGTAAAAGGTCTGAAGATAAAGAAGAAAGTCAAAATTCCTTGCTTTTGTTACTATCTAGAATTTCTTTAGTATTGATACATGAAAATGTTGAACTGTCTGAAGTTTTGCTGTTATTATTTTAGGAATGCTCAGAAGAAATTCTATTGCTGACTTTGACTTATTTAGGAGACAAAAAGCATCTTTTTTCTTAAATATATATATATTTTTTAAATAGTTTTTTTAAGATTTTCATTTATTGAGAGAGAGAGAGAATGGTAGAGAGAGAGTATGAGAGGGAGGAAGGTCAGAGGGAGAAGCAGACTCCCTGCTGAGCAGGGAGCCCGACGCGGGACTTGATCCCGGGACTCCAGGATCATCACCTGAGCAGAAGGCAGTCACCCAACCAACTGAGCCACCCAGGCACCCTTAAATATATATTGAAGACTTGTAGATAGCTCAGTTTCTTATGGCTTTAAAAAGAGACTGAAAAATGTGATACAAGAAATAAGCTGCATCATCTCAGGAAAACTTAAAAATATGAAAATGAAGATTTAAAGTATATTATAATGGCAGGAGATAATAGGAGAGGAAGATAACTCTATTCACGAATGAAGCAAAAGAAGGGAACCAAGGGGAAAAAATGGCAAATTTGTGGACCAGTAGGAAGAAAGAAAAGTAGAAAAAAAAGTCAAAGTAATTTTTCATACTTTAAACCTTTATTTTATAATCACATTTTAGTTTTAAAATGTAGTTGACATATGTTTTATGAGCTTTCTGTCCTAAAAACAAAGAATACTTGGGAGCCCAGTCTTTTTGAAATAATGTGATATTTACCAGCATTTAAATTAGACTCTAATTTTTGTTGAAAATATCATAAGTATACTTGAAATATCTGGATATTTATACAAAATAGTGTTGGATATGTCTGTTACCTTGATTGTGGTGATAGTATCACAGATGTTTGCATATGTCCAGGCTCATCAACTTAAACACATTAAATATGTGCAATTCTTTTTTATATCAATTATACCTCAGTAAAGCTGTTAAAAAAACAAACAAAAAACTTCTAAACTGTCTATGTCCAGTGTCTTACAGAAAGGAATAAATATGGTTTATAAGTTAGGTATGAATAAATTAGGTAGGTATGAAAAAATGTCATGCCTATCACTAGCCCATTAGTGCCTGGACTCTACATTTTTTAGGCCATTCTAACATTTCAAAAGGCCAGATGCTACTGGTAGCTGGGAAACAGTAAGCACAATAAAATCCATGTTCATCAGCCCATTGCTCCTCCTCTTTCACTAAAATTGAGTTATTTAGTCTCATAAACAATATTTTAATTCTGTAGTGTTCCATTTCCAGCTGGTGCCAGGTTATCCTGCAGAATCATCTGTAAAGCAGATCATAGCAAGAGACCATGGTGGTAGATTAAGGGTGAGAGGCAATGTAGCAGAAGTAGGTGTTCTGGGAACTTGATCCACAAGCTTGGGCAACTTGTTGGTTGGGCAAGTTGTGCTTTCAGGACAGACTTGAGGCCATTGTCCTATGTAACATTTTCACTTGTTGGTACAAGGATGCCTCTCACACATTTATGACTTGGGGGATTAGCTAGCTAAGCCCATTTATTTTGCATGTTCACTTGTAGACCAGTGGTGTTTGGTCTCTCCTAGAGCCCAAAAGGGGTTTTCTTCAAACACTAAGGGTCCACACTGCAGTTTTCCTTGAGGATTTCCAACAGACTCCATGTACATCCTGTTACAGGAATTCCGAGTGTCATTAGCCCTGCCAAATCACATGTGATAGAGATCCATTCACTACAACTTTGGGCTAGGTTTGGAGCTTTTGTAAGGTCTAGACCCCTAATTCAAAATCTTGTGGCCTTAAAAATTAATTGGCAAAAGAGGGCACATTCAATTTGTCATATGTTATCTCTCAAGTAAAAGGAGGGCAAATGAGTCTGTGCTCCTTTCTTAGTCCTAAAGCGTGCAATGGGAATCAATTTTGCCTTTCACTATGAAGCGGAAATCCTAATATGATCCTGGCCAGGAAACACCAAAAATATGAAGGGGAAAACTGAAATTTGATATGATTTATCTTGCTTTTGCAAGCATGTTTCTTGCCAAATGTTGGAGGGTATCAACTATGTCTGTCCTGTCAACATGAGACATCAGTGTGGTGGATCAACTTAATGTCTTTTGAGATGTTGAGTTAATCTAGATTTCTCAAACTAAATTATGAGAGCAAACTATATAAAGAGAAAGACAATAAAGATTTACTACTGTCATTACAAGTTGAAAGCCTACCGCTGCTGGTGTTTTCTACTCATTGGTAGAGAGCAAAATCTTTCGGCAGTTTGATAGCTGCATAATAGGTGCCATGGACAATGCTAATTGCTTCTATAAAGAGACTACATCTGGAACAACAATTGTAGTCTTCATCAGATTTTATTGGTCATTTCCCATCCCTGCCATGTTTCATCTGCACAGGCCAAACAGACATGTTAAATGCAATTGTAATAGGAATAACCACCCTGAATCTCTGCGCTTTCCCCAGGAATGCAACGTTGCTTTTATAGCTCTTTTTTGGTAGGGAGAGGCAGGTTTTAGGGCTAACACTTGGCTCCCTCTACCTACTGAATCCACTCTGAAAATGACTATGGCCAAAACTCTCTTTATCACCTGATTATAAGCCCTACCTTTGGTTGAATTCAGTGGTATTATAGATCTGCAAAGATAAGCGTGTTTTCAGAGCCAGTGACCAGTTACACCTGTAAATTACACCAATAAATGTCAGTGTTTGGTATTTATTTAGTGTGGGCTACCTGTAAGAGTGGGTTTTGGTCAAACAACTAAAATGTTTGGTATTTATTTAGTGTGGGCTACCTGTAAGAGTGGGTTTTGGTCAAACAACTAAAATGTTTGAACTCTTGGCTGCTCTGGAGTTCACATTACAAACCATATCAATTAAATTGCCCTAATCTAATCTATTATTTCCTTCCCTTTCTGGCATATTGAGAATACATTTCCACATAAATTGCTCAGGTTCAGGCAATATAAAAGATAAAAATAATGCAATATTTGTCATCTAGTATATTTATATTGATCTTACTCTCACTTGTCCTCGAAAACAACCTATTATTAGAATTTACTTATTTGGGGGTGCCTGGCTGGCTCAGTTGTAAGAGCATGTGACTCTTGATCTTGAGATCATGAGTTCAAGCCCCATGTAGGGTGTAAGATTGCTTAAATAATCTTTAAAAAAAAAAGAATTTACTTATCTGCCTGGAGACTATAATGTAGTAGTAATGGTGCAATAAGGGGAATTGATACTCCATTCCAAAGCAGTTATCTCAGGTGAATGATTAAGAGGTCTCCACCAAAGCAGGAACAACAGTTAGGAAAGACTCAGAGGTTGAGGATACAAAGAACTCAAATCCAGATAAATCCACCTATATGAACTCATTCCAATTCTCAAGCTCCACTTTTTCCCAATCAATGCCCCAGACTTCACATAAGAGACCAACAAATTTATTAATTCAGTAACAGAATAAAATTCTGCATCTGTTTTTGGCCTTTATTAACCCTGACACTACTAAAATGGGAAGTCTACTCTGAGCTTACAATTGTCTTTCTTTAAAGTTTCCAGTGTTGTCAGAAGCAGCCCAGCCCATCTCCCAGCTCATATATTCCTCATTTTCACTGTAATACTCTATTGTAGCAGTCACTGTATTCACTGAAGCCATGTCTTTCTTACTTTCCTCACCGTTGTTTTTCATGGACTATAGAACTGTCATCCTCCATTTGTAACTACCAGACCATTTCATATCCAAGCAGGCCAGGTTAAAAAAAAAAATCCCAGATTCCCACTCTTGTGCAACTGATTTTTCAGCCACTTCTGGAATCAGTCAAGTACAGGAAACAGAAAAAACTCTACCCAGGTGTTTAAACAGGTACTATCACAAATCATAAGCATTGGTATCATATTCTTGGATACCAGTAAGGAATTACTCCCAGATACCACAACACTCTCTTACTATCATGGATAATAGGAGCCATGACTTCAAGCGTATATCCATGAAAGTGAAATTTAAGAAATGAAAATCCAGAATCAAGAAGTTGCTGTTACTGATGCCACAGCTGATTTTCAACACATTGGAAGCTGGTTGAGGAGCCATGAAAGGTGGCTACAGAAAATCTTCAAATATCTGCAACCTTGTTTGCCACCAAAAAAAAAAAAAAAAACAAAATAACTAGGATATTGGGCTTTGCTTCATTTTTTCAAAATATCTTTCAAAACCTTCAAAACTCACCCACATGTTCTTATGGTTTGTTTGTTTATATACATGTTATTTATTTATGCACCCAGACCAATGCTGCAAGGGAATACGGAAAGTAAAATTGTAACTTCCCAACCTAAGAAAGAAGAGGGGTATGGAAATATAGAAATTGAGGACCATCCACAGTATCTACTTCATAATTCCAGAATAAAACTTCATATTAAGTGCAAACAAGTAAATAAACAAAAATGCAGAGGCACATTCTCCAAGGAATCATTAAAATTAAACTATTTTAATAATTGGAGTTTTAAAAATGAATAAATTTTCTACAATAGTGTCTTAGATTTAGTTTTGTATCTGTTAAACTTGTGCTGGAGGAAACTAATCCAATTAATAAAGTTGTTAAGGCTTTGAATTTAGAATTATATGTTACAAGGAGGCTTCTGCTATACATTTCCATGTCTTGTTCTCTGCATCATCTGTTTACATTCTTCATTACTGTTTTTGAGCTCTGAGCATACACTTATAAACAGCTTATAAACAGTGTCAGAAATCAAATCCTATACTGATGTTTTCAAATAAGTATTTTCCCACTAGACTTGAAATAGTTACTTAATTGCAGCCTTAAGTTTTAAATTTACAGTGCTATTTTGGTGTGCTTTAGTTGGATCTTCTAGTATATATTTTCCCCCACCTTAGATATTTTATTCTCTTTTGCTTTATTACTCATAATTTTAATCATAATACATATTGCTTATTGAAAAGAGTATAGACTTTAAAGTGAGATGTAATTGGTTTTAAAATGCAGATCCACCCTTCTGGACATTATGATCTTAGTGAACTGATTTCTTCCCACTAAGCTTGCTTCTACATCTGCTAAAAAAAGAAAAGAACCAGTGTGAGAAGTAAATGAAAGAGGTAACGCTTGTAATTTACTCAGAACATCGTCTGTCTTGGAGTAAATGCTTAACCTGGAAGTTGTTTATATTATTTGTTATTAACCAAAATAGTGCTTTTAAAATTTTGTACAGTCTCATTTATATTAATTGGGTATTCACTTATCTCCTTACAAATTACTTGAATGGAAAATATTTTCAGTTATTCATGAATTCCGGTATTTAGCAAAGATGTATTGCCTACATAATGCCTAGTACTGTGTACCAGGAATTGTGTGAGATAATGGAAAACATCATTAGAAGAGTTTTCTCTGATCATAATATCTAAAGGATACTTCCTTTCAAACCATATAACTGTTCTATTGCCTTCTAAACAATATCACTATCTGAAAATACCTTTCATTTCTTCACTTTTTGTCTTTCTCTTTTTGATAAAATGTAAATTCTCTGAGATCAAGAACATTATGAGCCTATTTCATCATTTATTTTTGAGGCTGAGAAAGGTTCTCTAGCAAGCCAGGAGTGCCCAATAAATATTTGCTAAATGAATAAACTGAACAAAAAAGCACTTTCTTTGTGGAATTTAGATACTTGTGAGTCATACATAGAGGTGGAAAGACACCTAAAGTACAATGGAATAAGTACCATTAGAGTTGAAGTATAGGACACTGAGAGCACATGGAGTAAATACCAACTATGCAGAGAAAAATTGCCATCCTATCTAAGAACTAAGTAATGATTGCTGCAAGCCTTGAACAAGCAGAGAGAGAACATGATGAGTGAGAAATGGAAAGCAGTTCAATGTGACTAGATTGCAAACATTATGGTTTGGGATAGAGAATGCTGCAAGTATAAGCCAAGCAAGAAAGATTTTTAAAGTTATGTAAAAAAAAAAAAAAAAAATATATATATATATATATATACACATATACATACATAGATTTAATTTCATGCTACTCAGACTGAAATGCAGAGAATGAATTAGAAGGAGGACAATAATAGATTTAGGAAGAATATTTAAGGGGCTATTGCAATAACCCAGTGTGATATGATGATAGCTTGGAATAATATAATGACGGTAGGAAGGGAAATTATTTGATGGATCTGATGGGTGTTTAGGAGGTACAGTTCATAATCTTCAATTATCGACTGGAGATTAGGATAGGAAAAAATTAATCAAGCATGGTGCTTCTTGTTTGGACACTTGGTCAATGGTGATTGCAATAAAAGAGACCAGAAACAGTTTGGACATATTAGATGCCATGATTGAATTTGCACATGTTAGGCTTGAGGTGTTTGTGGGACATATAATGAAGATATATAATGACTAATCATGCCTAGGGAAAGAGATATTCTTCATCTTGATAAGATAGCCATTGTTCCTTGTTTTATACCATGACACTTCATAAAATATGTCATATATGGACTTCAAACCTCGTATACCTAAATAGGGCATTCATTTGCCATATATTCAGGAGATTTGTACATACTAATGTAAATCTTATAGAAAGTATTGGAGAAAAACTAAAAACAAATATCTTCTTTCAACCCAGAAAACCTCTCCAAAAAGATAGTAGAAAAAACAGTTTTATTATTGAATAAGCATCATGGGCGCCTGAATGGCTCAGATGGTTCAGCCTCTGCCTTCGGCTCAGGTCATGATCCAGGGCCCTGGGATCAAGTCCCGCATCCGGCTCCCTGCTCAGCAGGGGGCCTGCTTCTCCCTCTGCCTCTCTCTCTGTCTCTGCCTCTTATGAATAAATAAATAAAATCTTAAAAAAAACATTAAACCAGAAGATGATGAGCATCACAGATATATATGTAGTTCAATATATATAATATTTATTATATATATTACAGTGTGAAACCAGCCTTGATTTCCTGGGATAAATCCCAACTGTTCATGGTGTGTAATCATTTTTACCTGTTGTTATATTTGGCTTGGTAATATTTTGTTAAGGATTTTGCATCTTATATCCATAATGGGTATTAGTCCTTAGTTTTCTTAACATGACTGTATCTGGTATTGGTATCAGAGTAATACCGGCCTCATAAAATAGTTATAAAGTGTTCTTCTTTTATTTTCTAAAAGAGTTTGTGGAAGATAGGTGATTGTATATTTCTCTTTAATTCAGTTTTGGTATTCTGCTTTTTTCTGATAATCTTGCATGTCATCTAAAATGACCATTTTATTGGCATAGAGTTTTTATATAACATTCCCTTATAATTATTTACACTTTTATAATTCTTTAGTGATTCTACTCCTCCTTTTATTCTTGATTTTTGTCAATCTATATTTTCTCTTTCATTTTCTTGATCATTCTAGGTAAAGTTTGTGTACTGTGTTGGTATTTTCAAAGAAACAACTTTTATTTCCATTGATTTCCCTATTGTATTTATCTTTTTCATTGATTTCTGCTTCAGTCTTTATTATTTTCTTCTTTTGGTTGATTTGGTTTACTTTGCTCTCCCTTTTTTAGTTTCTTAAGATGAAACTTAGGTTTAAGATAATAAACCTAAATTCTTGTTTTTTGATAATGGCATTAAAAGCTATAATTTATCCTTGGGTTGAATGTTTGTAAAAATGGCAGCAATAATGCCTCTCTCCCTAATTCCACATTCTCTTGTAATATGGCTTTACCAGTTCTACAGTGAGGGGTAATTTATTTCCCATCCCTTATATCTGGATTTTCACTTGGATTTGCTTAGAACAATAGAATACAGAGTGTGTGGTGTTGCTCAAGTTGCAGAGCCTAGGCCTTAAGAAGACTTGTAGTTCTTATTCTCATTCTGTGGGAATTCTGTAGGAACACTTCCATGGGACCACCTTGTAAAAAATGCTAAGCTAGTTTGTTAGGGATGAGTGCTCTGCAGAGAACAAAGGAGCTGCAGACAGAGCTTGACAGCTAGAATCAACTGACAGTTATGTATGTGTAACCAGCTGAGACCATCGAGCCCCAGTAGAGCTGCCAGGTGTCTGAAGTTGCATACGTGACCCCAGGTGAAACCAACAGTAGAACTACCCAGTTGAGCCCAGACAAAAGTGCTGACCCACAGGATTATAGACAAACAGTTGTCTTTTTAAAGTTTTGGGTGGTCGGTTATGCAGCAATAGATAACTGAAAAAGGCGGAATAACTTAAACTCTCTGACACTTAGTTTTCTTATCTGTAATATTGGAGAAATAAATTGGCCTTGAGTCAATATTTACAAAATAATCAGTGCCTGATAACAAACATTCTATACATAAATGAAACAGAGAGTACATGGGAAAATTTAGACAAAATAGAAAACTATTGTCTCACATCAAAGACTGAGTGCATCAGGACCTAAGAGATAACTAGACACACAAAAAAATGTAAAGCCTCCATGACTCCCTCTATTTCCTTTCTCTGCTTCTTGGCATCATGTTACCCCAACAGCTTGTTTTACATAGCTACAAATATGGTTGCCAGCATGACTTGCAGTGGAACAGATATCTCAGCTATCTAAATAAAACATTTCCTGAGTAAGTATTCTCTTCACCTAGCATTTTAAGGTACTACAAATCATTTTAGAAGCTATGAATGATTAAAATATCAAATATCAGTTTTCAAGAATGACTAATAATGTATGTGTGCAATGCATTATCTTATTGCTTTATATGCAAGATTAAATATTGTATAATTAATATACTTAGTTAAATTTTACTTAAAAGCTTTGCAGTGTGTATAGTCAAAGATTGTTTAATTCAGATGTATAACCATGAAATTATTATGTTGGAAATAGTTACATAAGCCAAGAACACATTTCAAAAGCACAAAACAAAGATTTGAATATGACTACACAGCACAAAAATAATTTACAATTTTCCCATTTCTAGTCTTCTTTCTCTTTCTGGATAACATATCAAGAAAAACCTATGCAAGTAGGTCTTTATCAAACACTTCATAAAGGAAGGTGCTCAAATGGCCAATAAGCACATAAAAAATGATAAACACCATTAGTTACCAAAAATGAAAAAAAACATAATTATGTAACAGTACACATACACTAGAATTGTAATTCAAAAAGATTGACAACACTAGATGATGATAAGGTTGTAGAGCAACTGAGACTCATAAATTGCCAACAGAAGCATACAACTACTTTAAAAAAACATTTTCACACTTTCTTAAAACTATGACCCATAAATTTCACTTCTAGTTATTTATCCAAAAAATAAAAAGGAAAATAAGACCACAAAAAGCCTTAGATAAGACTTTTTGTAGTAGTTTTATTTGTAATAGGCAAAATCTGGAAATAACCACGTAGGTATTTATCATCAGTAGTAGTTTTATTTGTAATAGTCAATATCTGGAAATAACCAACAGTAAGTATTCATCAACAGAAGAATGGAGAAAACAAACTGTGGCATATTCATAAAATAGAATACTTCTCAGCAATAAAAAGGACCAAACTATTGATATATGCAATAATATAGATGCAGAGATGTTGCTGAAAGCCACTTTGGTAAGAGATAGAAGTGAAACATCAGAAAGCAACAGACTGTCTGATCCCAATATTATGAAGCTCTAGTGTAGGCAATATAAATCTAAGATGATAGAAATATCTGGGAGGCAGAGGTACAGAAGATTGACTGGAAGGGACATACTGGAACAATAGAAAGTCTACATCTTGATAAGGGTATGTTACATGGTTGTGTGTTAAAACTCATTGAACTGTAGACTTATCTGTGTATTTTGTCATATTTATATCTTACTAAAATTAATTATTGGGGAAAAACAATACAACGGCATTAAAACCTATGAAAATAGACAAATAGAACTAGTACTAGATTAAATTTGCCTCTAAGTTGATGTTAATTCTTGGAGACTTCATTGGACATTGTCAAAATAACTAGCATGATTGTAAACATGAATTGTGATGCATTGCCTCCTCATTTCTGTTAGGTGACATCAGTTCTTAGATGGAAGTCCTCAAGAAAGGATAAGAGAGTAGACACTTTTCATATTTACAAAAAATCAACACAAATACTATTTAATTAGCATTAAGCTTTTCTATATTCAAAATGTTCACACAATTAAATATTTGAAAGATTTATAAATGATTATTTGAACCATTACAATGGCAGAATTATCTAGAAAAACTATGAGGTGACCTTTTTTTTTTAAAGATTTTTTTTAATTCATTTATTTGAGAAAGAGAAAGTGAGAGAGAGGACACAAGAGTGGGGAGGGTCAAAGGGTGAAGCAGACTCCCTGCGGAGCAGAGAGCCAGATGGAGGACTCAATCCTGGGACTCTGGGATAATGACCTAAGCCAAAGGCAGCCACTTAACCCACTGAGCCACCCAGGCACCCCTATGAGATGACCTTTTTATTTGAAACCTGTCTATGATGTTATAAGATTATGTACTCATCAATTTTCTCTACTTAATGTGTCACTTACTTTGTCATTATAATCAGTAAATTATAATACTTTTGTAATTTATCTTATCATTGTGTTTCATTGGTTCTCAACTTTATATCATAATTATATTATCCCATAAAATGTTAAGCTTCTAAATATCTCATAGCACTGATCAAATGTCATCAATATAAAGATATTCCATAATTATTAAATTTATTAGTTTAAAAATAATTCGTTCACAAACATAGATGTGTGACAGCCTGACTACTGAAAGAGATGCAATTAATGTATTTTATATACATTGTTTGAAATGTTGAAATAAACCAGTTATATTTTGCTTATGATACCTGAGAACCAACCAAAGATTTTAGACTTTATTATATGGGAGATAAACTTCCAGATGAAAATCTGCTGTATTTTAAGTGATTCATTAAGCCCACCACTAGACTGCAAATTGAAAATAGCATCAGTGAGCAACCCCCTGAAGTAAAATAGTCCGAAACCCATGATAGCAAAGATAACAGGTTTCTGTCGTCAATAAATGCATAACAAAGGTATGGGAAGATAAACTGATAGCAGCAGAGGTAAACTACAAGAAAATTTGTTCTTACAGATACTTGATTTAACATTATGCCATTTTACAAAGAACATGAGTCAAAGTGATCATATTTCACATTCCAAGAGAGTCCATAAGACACTACTTTTGTCTCTTAAAATATACAGTTATATAAGTTCTTTCTTTGTCATTATTATTTTTATTCCTGCCTATAAATAGAGTGCTTGTATCCAAAAGAGTTCTATTAATACAGAATCGGGAAAATAAAACTCTTTCTTTTATCTGCTCTCTCAAGTTTTCCCTGTTGGCAGTTGTATTTTAATATGTTCCAGTTTATACCTAGAATTTTTAATGAAGGATGTAATAAGAAAAACTACACACACACACACACAAATGCAGGTATATCTCCATATGTATGTTTTCAGATATATATCAGTTGTCTGCTGAGGACGAGCTTCTTTTTTCTTTGCATGAATATATTCACATACTTAGTGATTGCTAACAAGCAGAGGAGACAATTATTTATAAAGAGCCAAGATGCCTTCCTAGAATGAAAGAACAAAGAGCCATTTACTTTCTCCTGAAATATGTATTTCTTTAAACATACAAGTGGTGAACCACATGGCTTAATAGAGCAACGAGTCCCTGATATAAAAACTACCATGTGAAAGTAAAAGAAATGAAACCTATGAACTTGATTCTGCAGAAACAATAGCAGCTGTGAATATGAACCTACAATTACAATGTGGTTGATACTGGAATCTGGTATGGTCCAAGGTTCCTGTGGGGATTTAAGCTTAAACAGCAACTTGGCTGAAATGTCTGGCCTTATATATGAAATATTCTCATCTGATCATACCACTGTATGGCTGATGGGAAGAATATTTTTCTTTCCCTTAAACTTTGGAAGACTGTAGAAGTGGTGATCATTTACAGTAGCTGCTTGTAAGCAGAAGAGACTGCTGCAGTCTTATTGCGTGGAGGAGAAACAATTTGTCCTAGAGGTGACAGAGATGGCACTGGCCACCAGTGAAGAATTTCTTGAGATGTCTGGTGAGCTGCTCCCACACCAGGTGACATAGCACAACTGGTAATTGTGAAACACTCCAGGTTCAAACAGAGGAGCAGGCCTGACTAATCTTTTGAATAGGAATCAGAATCCAGGTGTTTCATTGAATTGGCACAGGAAGGGGAAAGCCAGTCAGGAGAAGAGAATGTTATAGGATAAGTAAGACTGAAAAGCATTTGTAAACATGCTTTGGAGCTCAAACGGGTATTGTAGAATACATCCATTACTGATAAGTTAATAGAAGCTTCCTGAGTTCCTACAGTATATATTCGATGCATGTAAACTATCTTCTCTAACAAATGGCTAGAATCATCTGATTTTTTCATAATTCAAAAACTCTACTGATTAGAGAACCCTGTAAACATTGTACACTCAACCAAGCACTTAGTTTAATGAGGATCAAGCAATAACCAAAGAAAATCTAGTTGCCTCTCTAGATCGAAACTGTCACTGTAGTAGAGAGTGTTAATATTTACCACTAGGGGCACTGGGTGGTTCAGTCCTTTAAGCCTCTGACTCTTGTTTTAAGCTCAGGTCATGATCTCAGGGTTGTGAGAGGGAGCCCCGCATCAGGCTTTGCTCTGACTGTGGAGCCTGCTGAAGATTCTCTCCTTTGCCTTTCTCTCTGTCTCTCTCTCTCCCTCCCTCCTTCCCTCTCTCTCTCTCTCAATTTAAAAAATAAAATAAATTAATATTTACCATGAGTCACAGCTGAAATCCCAGAAGCTTATGTCCTACAACTAAGAAAAATGAAGGAGTTAAAAATGATTTTTAAAAAGTTAACCTCAAAGTCATTGGAAATGAGTAAGTTGTTATACTTAATTAGGAGAAAAACCTTGCCATAAAATTCCTATCTTCCTTTAGCTACATGATATGTGTGCTAATTAATAATCAAAGTACTGCCTGAAGGAAGTTTGGTACAGTAATTTGTTAAAGTAAAAGTGGAATTTGAAATGTGCTGTCAGTTCTAATTGAGTTATGACAAAATCCCCAGGATGAAGATTTTTCGAAAATAACAGTTCAGATTTAAAAGAAATCTTTTAACAAGAAAGTAAAACTGACTGGAGAGTAATTTTATAAAATATATTCTAGAACTTTATTTTTTTCAAGTTGTTGTTATCGACAGGAAATGATTCTTTTCAGGAAAATCATCATGAGTTAATGGCAGATAATGGAATAAGGTAAAGCCATAGCAGTGGTAGTCACTCATCTGAAGAGTCTCTCTCTCTCTCTCCCTCAAGGGCCAGATAAGCTGAAGTACTTCAGGCACTTGTCTGAGTATTGTCTGAGATGCTGTCAACAAGTACCTTTGTATAGATAACTCAGCTGCATAAATATTATTTTGTGCTCAGGATTATCCTGGATGATATAAGGAATTTTAAAAAAGAGTATAAAATGTTATTCATTCAAGAAAATGATACTCTTCTAAAGAAAAACACCTTACAAATAAAAGTCATTTGCTAGTAATTTAAAAAATACGTAATGTGTCCAAATTGGTTAGAGTTGTTAGAGTAAGTTAGTTTTCGGTGGTCTCATGGTCAATAAGGTAAGACATTAATGAGACCTAGAGAGATGGAAATTATTTGAATATTGAAACAGTGGGGCATGTGCCAAATACTGGATAAAAAACTCACCATAAAGAGAAAATGAGTAGAATGTATGAGATAACTCTCTTGACTGATGAACACTTCTAAAATTAGGAAAAATGAAAAATAATTTTTGAAAAGTTATTTTGAAATTCTTTAAAAGCCATTCTTGGCAACTTCCTAATGGAGGAGCTTCTGAAAAAAAAAATCATGTTTATAAAATAGCAATTTTATTTCCAACCTTCCTTGATATTAGTTTAAAACTAAATAATGAACATAGTCTCCAGTATGGACCTTAATGAACCTCATCTTCTGGTATTCATATTCCTCTATAATCCTCTCCCACATCAAATACAGCTAACCTGTGTAATCAACAAGAGTACTGCAAAAATGACAATGTGTGATTCTGAGACTACATAATCAAAGGCATTATGGCCACCTTGTGGCTGAAGAAATCACTCACTCGGGGGGATATCATGAGGACATTCAAGCATCCCTATGGATAGGCCTATGTGATATGCAACTGTGACTATGTGCTAAGAGTCACTGAGGAATTGAGGCTTGTTCTTTCTATGAGCTCTTTCTGAGATCATGACCTGAGCTGAAATCAAGAGTCAGATGCTCAACCGACTGAGCCACCCAGGCACCCAGAAGCTTACTCCTAACATCCATGTATGAAACCCCTCTTAGAAATGGATTCCCCAAGCCAGTCAAGCCCTCTATTGACAGCAAACCATGTGACATGGAGAGTGCAACGTTTTAAGAGATCCCGAGATACAAGCACCCAGCTAAGCTACTCCCAAATACCTGATCTACAGAAATAGTGAGATAATAAATGTTGTTTAAGCTGCTAAATTATGGAGTAATTTGGTAACAAATGAAAAATCCTTAAACATTAGTGACGAATGGGAAAAGGAAATAAGAAAGGGCCAACTCTCTATGCTTAGTCTACTAAATATTCTACTTTAAAAGTAAACAATTACCTTTTCCTTGTTAAAATATTTATTCTAAGGGCTAATGAATTTAGGCAAGTACGTATGTACATAAAAGTAGATTATGCTTCTTCTCGCATTAGCACAAATGTTCCCCTTGTGTAGATCAAAGAGAAGAAATTAAAAAAGGAGTTATTAAGAAAAGTTATCTAATATCAAAATCAGAGATACCAACGATTCATTATTAATATGGTCAACGTATTCCCAGAGCACTTGAGCCACTCCTTTATGCTATCTTGACTATCTTGGCTAAGTTAAGGTTTGTTGATCTTAGGCAAATGCTAATCTAATGCTTTAAACAACTCTAATACTGAACTAGCTTAATTGTCACCTTTGGAGAAATATGAATATTCTTTATTCTAAGAATAATGTGCTGCTTGAGCAGGTGGCAAAATTCTGGAGGAGATGAAAATATGCTTAACTCAGAAACTGTTTTACTTATTAAAATTCTCCTTCACTGACATTTATTGTAATTTCATCAGAATAACTGCAGTGCTGACAAGTTTTAAATAGCATAGAATCCACTATTAGAGGTTTTGAAATTCTGAATAGAAAATGAAAACATTGCAAGTTTTACAGGGAGTTTTCATGTTTTACTTCAAAGTCTTATTCATTTAATCAACCTGATTCTTAGTGGTGAGGGAGGAGAGCAGCTTTCAATTATACATTAGTTTTGATTATGTGCTTTCACATAGAAGAATGATAAGAGGAGAAGTAAAATAATCTCTCCCCAAATATAGAGAGAACAGCCATTCTTCCTGACCTGTAGAGAAAAGAAAAATTTCTCCAGGAAAGATTAAGAGTGCTATCACATCCCTTTTTCTACTTCATAGCTTCTCATATTCCATATCAAAATAAATGTAGTGTTTTTCTGTTGTTATTTTGAGTAGGCTCAACAATATTCCTTTATTTCATATCCCTTATATAAGAAAAATTAGAGGCAGCTAATATTTTAGACTCCACAATATTCCATCTTCCAAGTGCAAGAATAAAAATTGGTGGTAAGAAATTACTCCTATTTCATCCTTTTCTAATCTGAAATCCTTTGCTTCAAAAGGTTCTGAGTTATATGCCTGGGTGCATGAAAGTATATAAATTTAACAATTAATGCTCAGGTAGAAACGAACACATTTATGCTCATAACCACTTTGAGTCATGAGAAGGAATGGGTTTATACATGTTTAACATGCCTTTGAATGAGATATCTTTATGAATAGATGGGTTAGTATATCCATATCCCATTTAGAATTTGGTACACATTTCAAATTTTTCATTCAATTTATGTGTATTATGAATAAATGCACACAAAAATGAAATAGAATGCCCATAATACTTTTTACAGGAAATTAAGGAATATAAGCAACATTAAATTAATTACTGAATATGTTCAAATTTTCTCTAAACAAGTATCTTGTATGATATAAGCATCAATGGATTGGGCTAAGAGAAGAATATAGATCTTATATTCATGCACTAAATAATAATCTTAGAAAAACAGCTAATTGAATCAAGTCATTGTCCTGCTGACACATGACAAGGAGAGAAGACCTTTGAAAAGAAAATGTAAATTACATAAGCAAACAACAGAATTTATTAATCAGAAATGAAAATATTATGAAAATCATAAATTTCAAGTTACTTCATACTCTGCATTCTTGCTCAGTATATCTTTATTTTTAGTAAATCTTTCCTATAATTGTAATTTAATGTAATCATATGCTTACAATTAGAAAATGTGTGCAAGTTTCTTAAATTTTTGTTGTGTATTAAATATATGTATTTGTATTCAACAAGAAATCAGAAGCTGACATCAATAGAAATTAAATATATCTGAGCTCCCCAAAATAAACACAAGTACCATCTATTTGGCTATATTTAACAAGAAGAAGAAATGCTTGAGAAAACAATATAAGTGATATATTTTAAAAAGCAAATAATCATAGGGGTTAGTGAATTGCTTTATTGGTTACACTTATACTAAATCATGAGATAAATGCCATATAACTTATTTAAATTGGTCAGTTCACACAATATTTAGAAAATAAATTTTCATATCTTAAGTGTTTGTATATAGTTAAAAAGGTAAGGTTGAGAGTACTAACTTTTTACGATAGAAATGAAATCAGTCATTATTAAAAAGGCAATTTCATCCCCTAAAGTCAATTGCAATTACAAAAGGAGACAGGAGAAAGAATGCTATCATTAAATAAATGACAATATAGTAGTAGGTTCCAAACTCAAAGATATCTTAAATATTTGGAACCATCATTCAGTTACATGATATGCTAGCAATATGAAAAAGTAACCTAAGTACTACAGCGTTTGTCTCAGTGCCAAATTTTACTTGGGACAAAGAGAGCTGAAAACTAAAATTTTGGGCTAAGAGTTCAGGAAATTGGTATTTGTTACATAAATTGGCATAAAGTGATAAATTTGTTAGACATTTTTCATCTACATTACTTTTAGAAATTAAAAGAAAAAGGTTACTACTTAAAATGCTATTAAAGTTTGAGTATTTGTCATCTACTCATTAGAAAATAAATATGCATTTTAAGGTTATTTCGATTCTAAGAAGTGAAATACAAGTTACTTATGTATTCATAAAACACAAGTTCTTTTCATAAGTAATTTTTATATAGAAGTACTTTTTAGTTGCTAGTTCATTTTTACAGAAAGGAGATAAAGCAAAGAATAATAAAAATTATAACATCACTGATTCATAATATTGCTTATTTTTCAGTTAAAAGGATGAAGCACATTCTATCTATGATAATACAAATGATCCTTTTATCATATTTCAAGAATGGCAAGCTTATTTGAAGTAAATTAATTTTAGGTTATATTGTTTCATGAAGAACTCAAGAATATTCATTGCTTGATCAAACCTAACCTCAGATTACTATCTCCTCTCTACACCATTTTTTTAGTAGATGAGTATACCTATCTTTCCTCATTAATTGTACCTACCTCATTAATTATTTTTAAAGGAACTTTCTGAATGCCCTCACTTGTTTTTATGTTTAAATTTATTCAAGTTTGTAAATGTTTTTTTTTAAAAGATTTTATTTATTTATTTGAGAGAGAGAGAATGAGATAGAGAGCACGAGAGGGAAGAGGGTCAGAGGGAGAAGCCGACTCCCCGCTGAGCAAGGAGCCTGATGCGGGACTCGATCCCGGGACTCCAGGATCATGACCTGAGCCGAAGGCAGTCGCTTAACCAAGTTTGTAAATGTTTTTTAAGTGAGACTTTTTAAAATGTTTGTTCCACCTAAGAAGATTTTAATATATTACTATGCTTTTCAAATGGACTTCATACTTCAGATATTACAACCCAAACTTGTCTTAAATTTTATTCAGTTATTTGATAGTTATTAATAATTTGGTGTAGGTATGGATTTATTAAGTAACACAGTAATTCAGATCTCCAAAGTTACCACCACACAACTAAAGTATTATTATAATGCTTGTCTAATACTTGATGTTACTATGGAATTGTAAAACTTGAAATTGTATTTAAGAATTTCTCATTGTTATCAGTTCATGGGGATACATTTTACGAAATACAAATTTAAGTCCAGTGACATGAGCAAAATGGCTGAATAAGACATCCCTTGCATGTATCCCTATACCCCCACAACAATAATTTGGTATCCATTTATGAATAAAAGTGCTTTCATGGGAGTTTTGGGATCCAGGTAGGACTGTGAAACCCTGGTGCAGTCCCAGACTGAGGAGAGCTGTTTTGAGAAGTCAGGCTTGCAACCAAATGCCCACTGTGGTCCCAGCTGCAGAAATAGAAATTGCTCTATACCCTTGAGAACTCTGCTACAGCTCTGTCTGGCTTTGTCTATCACCAGCACCATATGCCAAAGGACCTGGGAGAAGTCATGCCCACCAGTGCTTTGTGTAATAAACATGCAGAACGTAATCCTGGCTCTGGACCCTGAATGGCCTGTGAGCTGGCTCTAGCCCCTCTCAGGCTCTGTCCAGAGCCGCTGGAGGTAAACCTGCCAAACTTGCCAGACTGTAGATTCTGAAAGTATCCTGTAACTGAGCCAGGCCATCCCATTTGTAGTCATGTATAATTCTGCTGGCATAGGGACCCAGTAGGAAACACCTCCATCTGTTCCCCACGGAGATTCTAAAAGGGCCCAATACTAGGCATTAGCCCCCTCTGACCACGATTCAGCAGCAGAACTATTGGCACAGGGACCAGGCAAGAGAAACTGCCTGCACCTCCAGATTCTGAAAGAGCCCTAGGGCGTCCATACAGCCACAGTCTGCCAGTCTGCCAGCAGTTCTGAGGTTCTGGGGTCCCAGTGGGAGCCACTTCTGTCTGCAGTCCCACATCTGGAAAAGCCCTAGTCTCAGTTCCAGCCCCTCTCAGCCACATTCCACAAGAAGTCCTGCTGGCACAGGTACCAGGTAGAAGACACATCTGTACCTCAGAAGATCTTGAAAGTGCCCTACACTCAACTCCAACCCCTGTAGCTGTAGTCAGGGAGCAATCCAATTTAGTCAGGGACTGGTGGGAGACACATATATCTGTGCCTCCAAAGACAGGGCTACAGACCTCAGTCTTGGCTGTAGAACCTGGAACAGCCCTGAAGCTTGATTCCAACCCCTCCCAGCCATGATCCAAAACCAGTCCTGCCCACTCAGGAACTCCTCCAGTCTCCAGGCAACCCCTCCCAGGGACATGATGGGAGTCTCACCTGCTTCATATGTGGTGACAAACCCACTGTCTAAGGACCTAAATGAGGACCTGAAGTGGACCCTTGTCCCAGTGCCATTTGCTGAACAAGGTATTGGAGGCCATCCCATCTAAGAATCAGACAATATCCACACCTGCCTGATCCCCTAGAAACAAGCCTGCCAAACCCAGATCCTATTGCTCACCCAGCAACAACTTTCATTACTAATAATGAAAGAAGAGAAAATCCAATTCAACAGACTATCAAAACATCCTCAGTTACAGTAAAATGTCCTCTGCATCCATCATTTCATATAATTTTGAAACAATCACATATAAGATATAGCAGTATAATTATTGTTATTTTATGGTAAAGTAACTGAGGACCCAAGAGGTTAACTTCTGTGGCTCAAAGTCAAATAGATAGTATTAGAACAAATACTTGAATCTATGTCATATAAACCTGCTAAGCAATAACAAATAAAAAGAGCAATTGTTTTTGTGTCACATACTTGGACAAAGGTGAATTGCGTTATTTATGATTATGTTTAATACTTTTGTAGGACATTTGGAAAATTTCAGTACACACAGAGAAATGTGTACTGTATGGGTGAATACTTGGAAATATGTCAAAAGAACAATGGTTGAAGATGCTCAGAAAAAAAAAGTCATGATAACTTTCCTGATATGAAAAACAAATGACCTTAGAAAAATATTAGTGGTAAGAGTGGGTTTTAGCACCTTAACTCTTCATATTTAATATTTTATGTCTTGTATCTAAAAAACTGCTAGAAAAAAAAGAGGAGCTACTCTTTTCTCTGAAACTCACTGAACTGCAAGCTAGCTATTTGGAATGCATAATAGGAATCTCGTTCCAGATTCATTTTAGTTTCCTGGAAATCTGGTTGTGATCTTTATTATCATTCTTAACATTAGTAATCTCCTTGGCAAGTGCATTCTATCTGTGTAGACATATGTGTAAATAAGACATGAAATATCTGAATGTATTCTCTCTTTTTGCAGCTTCCTGTTCATAATATTGTATTTGGTCAAAATTTCTATCTCTCTAGACAATGGAATGTGCTCTTTTAGGGGTGGAGGAGACATGGTGAGAAATCAGAACTCCTAAGGCAAAAGTACATAATGAAAAACATGAAATTTCGATACCTTAACTTTGCAGCAACACAGTAGTCTGGAAAACCTGGTCAATTTTTTAATAAGAAAAACATTAATTTATCTAACATGTATTAACATACCAAGAGTGAGACATGGATTACAAGTTTAGAAACGACTTCATAGTGTAAGAAGAAATTAAAGATTCATGGTAAATTAAGAATTTTGCTGACTCAGGGCTGGTGGAAGGAAGAATAACAACAACAAAAAAAGAGTCTGAGGTGGGAGAGGAAAGCCTTAAGATTAAGATGGAACCCTCTCTATGCTGATAAATCCATGAAGGTATTTGATATACTGGTAAGTGGAGGGATATGCCAGGACAAGCTCTTACTGCTTTGCTTTCCATTTGGGACCATGGGAGGATACTTGTTAATGGGGAAGCCTTGCACTGACATGAGGTGGTCTCAACAAGGAAAGAGGGTAGAACAGAGTGAATATGCAGAGAGAGGGATTATTCAATAGCCCTAAACTTCACTAAATTTGCTTGTAGTGCATGAGCACGCATGGTTTCTTACATCTCTCTGATGACTACAGAGGTCAGCCTAATCAAAAGCCTGTCAGTAAGATGAAAAAGTCCTTAAATCATCACCACCAACCCTAGCAGGAGATGAGGTGATTCTACAGCTGAGAATGTGGCACAGAAATCCTGGGTCAGGTCTAGAGAGAATATAAAAGAGGCTTATAGGGAAAAGGAGATGTAAGATGTTGCAGAGGCCTTTATGGAGGTCTACTCGGCCCTAAGCAAACCAAGTGAATGACCAGAGCATGAGTTAAAGCAGCCAAGGGCTCCAGAATCAATTCCAGGCTCTCATCCAGGAAAGGACCAGTCTTGCCTCAGCTTTTTCTATCCTGGGAGCAGCTCAAACCAGCCACTCCACAGAGGATATTATAAGTGCACAGTGCACAAAACATCCATTTGTGGATACTTCTCTCCTCTGCTGTGACAAAATTATGGAAAGCTAATATTTTCTCTCTGTACAAGTAGCAGGGGAAGGAGTAAAACCAAACACAAAGCATTAGAGTCAGAATAACTTATAAAGGAGAATAAATAATCAGGGTATCAAAATATATCAAAATAATTTGCTTTCCTTTTTTACCCAATCTAAATCAAGAACATTTTAATCTGGATATGTCAATGTTTTCTTTGTAAAAAAGCATTCATATGTAGAAATATGAGCAATTTTCCTGTTTGGTTTTCATTGCTTTAAACCAGAATGTTTTCTCTTGTTGAAATTTACAAGAAGGAATGTTAATATCAATTTCAAACTTCAATTCTGTCTATTTTGAGAGTTTTAAACAAAGTACCAAAAGTACACCTTTCCACATATTTACTCCTGATTTTACATTCTAAAACGTGCATCATCAAGTACCTATGTGCGGAAGCATATTAACAATGCCAAGGTATCATATATTTGTTATATTATAAAACATTAAAGCAAATTTCATTGGCAAAGCTATATAAAAATAACATATTTATGAATTGTGTTGTTAGTGATCATTCACCCCTTGTTAAAGAATAAGTTGCTTATTTCCTAATAATTCTGATATAGTTTATAAAAACAACCACTAAAAAGGTACAAGGATAAAAAGGAATACAGAAAATAAGTGCTTCTTATATAATATTCTTAAGAATATCACACAATTTAGCTCCCAGTTTTAGGATCATGTGTTTGAATGTCACGTGTGCTTGTTTGTACTCTACTAATTTCAGAAGACAACTGTACTTGCTTTATGGGCAAGATATTCTTATCATATAAGCACCTGGGTTTTTTCCCACTCTTCCAATATATAAAAACCAAACGACAGTCCTAATTTATTTTGAGATTTTTCTCCATTTTAACCAGCCAGAAATCTTACTCTTAATCCATAATAATGAGACTGTTTAAAATTTCTCTAATCATGAAGAAAAAGATGTTCACCTAAAAAGACATAGCAATGTGTACATCACATAGGCACCTGTTCAACTTTCTCTGTGCAAAGATTTAGCATAAAAAAAAATCACATAGCATTTGTTAGTTAAAACTGACATCTTTAAGTAAGTAGACATTGAAGGTTACCCACAAGCTTCAATTAAATTGCATGCCTCCAGATCTGCTTGTGCTCTGATATGTATTAAAATTAGGTTTACATTGATATAATCATTCTGAACAACTTATCACTAGCAAATATAGCCAAGTATATTTAATTTTATCTACACTGGCTTATGCATAGATTATTTGAGTTTTATTTTACAGTGAGGTGCAATTATTCACCACAATAAACTCCTTCTTGTCCCATTTTCATCTGGTTGCCTGTTCTGTTGTTGTTGCTGTTTTACTTTCCTGAGTCCCTCCTTTATTCTTTCCCTTAATTATTTTCCTTTCACCTTTGTTTCATGCTTCTTCTACACCAGGAACAGTATGTCCATCATGTCCCTCTTGGAATAAGAAGGTTTATCATGTTGTGCCTGCCCCATCATTGTATTTTAAAAGAAGGTAACCTTGGGGCGCCCAGGTGGCTCAGTCGTTAAGCATCTGCCTTCGGCTCGGGTCATGATCCCAGGGTCCTGGGATCTTAGGAGATGAGATTTAGGCTTGTTGAGGTGATGTTATTTATAAGATTTTCAATTTAGAGTTGATGTTGTAATAGTTTGAGAATTTGGGGGATATTGTGATGGGGTGAATGTATTTTTTTTTAAAGATTTTTTTTATTTACTCATTCGAGACACAGAGATACAGAGAGAGAGAGAGAGAGAGAGCATGAGCAGGGGGAGAAGCAGAGGGAGGGAGAGAAGCAGACTCCCCACTGAGCAGGGAGCCTGATATAGGGCTCAATCCCAGGACCCTGGGATCATGACCTGAGCTGAAGGCAGACACTTAACCATCTGAGCCACCGAGGCACTCCAGGGTGAATGTATTTTGAACATGGGATGGAGATCTAAGAAAGATTTTAGAATATGGGTACCTGAGTGGCTCAGTTGATTAAATGTCTGCCTTCAGCTCAGGTCATGATCCATGGTCCTGGGATCAAGCCCTCCACTGGGCTCCCTGCTCAGTGGGGAGCCTGCTTCTCCCTCTTCCTCTGCCCCTCACCCCGCTCATTCTCTCTCTCTCTCTCTCTCTCTCTCAAATAAAATCTTTAAAAAAATTTTTAAGAACTATTTTAGAATAACTTCTTTAATAAATGATACAGGAAGAAAAAGAACATGTCCAAGTCCTAACCCCTTGTACCTGAGAATATGACCTTGTTTGGAAGTAGGTCCAAACAAGATATATCAAGATATTTCAAATTAAGGATCGTGAGATGAGATCATCCTAGATTTAGGGTGGGCCTTATATCCAGTTATGAGTGTCTTATAAGAAACACAAAAGGAAAAGACACAGAGATATCTAAAGGAGAAAGCATATGAAGATGGAGGTAGAGACTGGAGTGACGTATCTACAACTCAAAGTCAAGACTTGCCAGTAGCTATTAGAAGTTACGAGAGTGGAATAGAACAGATTTTCAGTTTCCAAAAAGAACCAACCCTGAAGAAAGCTTGGCTCTAGACTTCTGGCCTCCAGTACTATGAGAGAATAAGTTTTGACGTTTTAAGATTCCAAGTTTGTGCTAATTATTATGGCAGCCCTAGGAAACTTATACAGTAGTCACCATATGATCTGCAATCACACATCAAATTACTTACTTAATTGACTCTAAAACTTATAACCACATAAAATACATATGAAAATACATAGCAGCTTTATTCATAATCACCAAAACTGGAATCAACCCTTCAATAGGTGACTTGTGTGGGGTGCCTGGGTGACTCAGTCAGTCAAGCATCCAATTTCAGCTCAGGTCACGGTCTCAGGGTCTTAAGATTGAGCTCTATATGGGTCTCCACATGGGGCATGGAACCTGCTTGGGATTCTCTCTCCCTCTCCCTCTGCCCCACCCTACCTCTAAAAAAAATATATAACCGTATACACAAACTGTGATACGTTAATTCAGTGGAATATCTTTCTATGATTAAAATTTTTAAAAAAAGCTAACAAGCCACAGGAAAAAAATTGATGAATCTTAAAATGCATATATTGGTAGTGTAGGAAGCCAGCCCTAAAAGTCTACATGCTGTATGCTTCCAATTGCATGGCATTCCGTGAAAGGCAAATCTATATCAATGGTAAAAATGATTAATATTTGCCAAGGATCTGGGTGGGAGTGATGTAGAGAATTGAATGGAAACAGCACAGCAAAACCATTCTGTACAACACTATAATGGTGAATACAAGCATGTGTCTAGAACACACAGAACTTTACAAAGATACAACCCTAATGTATGCAATTAAAAAAAATTATTTAGGAGTTTGGGGACTTCAGGATGGAATGCAGAATGTGACAAAAGAATTTACCTGAATTATTCATTCACTTGATGTTGTTCCATAAATCACATAGTCTTTCTTTACTTTTATTTTTATTCCTCTAATTGGCTAATTTCAAATAATGTTGTCTTCTAGTTTGTTGATTCTTTCCTCTGAATAATCAAGTCTGTTCTTGAAGTTCTCTATTGAATTTTTCAGTTCTATCCTTGTATTCTTCAGCTCCAGGATTTGTTTTCTTATGGTTTCTTTTAAACTTTTCATTTTGTTCATGAATTGTTTTCCTGATTCCATTTAGTTGTCTTTGTTCTCTTGTATTTTATTCAGTTTCTTTGAGATGATTATTTTGAATTTTTGTCAGGCAAATTGGAGATCTACATTTCTTTGGGTTCAGTGACTAGGGCTTAATTAGTTTCCTTTAATGGTATCATATTTGCCTGATTATTTGCATCTGTGTAGCCTTGTGGTATCTGTGCATTTGAATTAGCAAGTATCTCTTTCAGTCTTTACAAACTGGTTTTAGCAGGTATAGGCCTTTTCCTATCTGGTTCCCAGGATGATGAGATTACCTCTAGAACTGCAGTCCTGCTGAGTTAGAGCCAGACACATAACATAATCATAAATAACGCAATTCACCTTTGTCCAAGTATGTGACACAAAAACAATTGCTCTTTTTATTTGTTATTGCTTAGCAGGTTTATATGACATAGATTCAAGTATTTGTTCTAATACTATCTATTTGACTTTGAGCCACAGAAGTTAACCTCTTGGGTCCTCAGTTACTTTACCATAAAATAACAATAATTATACTGCTATATCTTACAAGTGATTGTTTCAAAATTATATGAAATGATGGATGCAGAGGACATTTTACTGTAACTGAGGATGTTTTGATAGTCTGTTGAATTGGATTTTCTTTTCTTTCATTATTAGTAACTGTTAATTGGAAGGAATACAATGTAGGACATTCCACTTAAATTTATTTTAGTTATCTTAGACTTTCCATGCTCTTCTGTCTAGATATTTTGTGGTACAGAGATGACACAGGTATGCTGGAATAATTTTTCGTTTACTTATACTTGGCAAATATTATCAGCATTTACCCATGTAATTAGTGGCATTGCTGAGTATGAATTGAGAGGATTCTATGGCTAGAGACCTCCCTATAGTTTGATGATAACACATTTCTTGTAGCACTACTGATTGGTTTTCTTAACCATATTTAACTGAATTTTTGTACAGATATTAATATTTAAACCACAGAAACAGAAAGGTGAGTGATATGAAAGAAGAAAAAGAAACAAGAAAGGAAATCAGTTTGTTGTTGTTTTTCCTTAGTCCTACAACTGTAGAAAAGTTAAAGTTGGAAGGGGAAGTATAATTAATATGTAATTTACAGAAACCATTGGGGGGGGGTGTTAACATTTAATAATTTGTAAGGATTAAGATAAGGATTTGTAAGGATTTTTTAAATGTGGGGAGGCATGCAGTGAGGTATCTGGTTTCAGCTCCAACATGTGAAGAGTTTAGAAGTTATCACTTTTATCCTAACAACAAGTAAAAGATAGAAACATTAGGGCGCCTGGGTGGCTCAGTTGGTTAAGCGACTGCCTTCGGCTCAGGTCATGATCCTGGAGTCCCAGGATCGAGTCCCACATCAGGCTCCCTGCTCAGCAGGGAGTCTGCTTCTCCCTCTGACCCTCTTCCCTCTCGGGCTCTCTAGCTCTCATTCTTTCTCTAATAAATAAATAAAATTTAAAAAAAAAAAAAAAAAAAAAGATAGAAACATTAAAAATCAATGACTTTTCTTATGTCCTTTAAGTACTGATTGCAGGGCAAACTGTCAGCCAAAATCTAGAGATACAGATGAACATAGAAAATCAAAGCTGAAATCTTCTTAGTAAAATAAAAAAAACAAGTATAAAAAGTGTTATATGCCACACACAAGTAAGATCTACTTTATTAATGCAATTATTTCAACATTAAAATGTAAGAAATGTAACCTAGGATATCAACTGGCTAAAAAAGAAAACCTATATGAATATATTAATTGAGGCAAAAAAAGCATTTAACAAAATCCAATACCGATTCATGATAAACACTCTGCAAAGTTGGAATAGAAGTTAACTCCCTCAAAATGGTAAAGTCCATCTACCAAAACACTACAGATACCATTATAGTTTGAGTTGACAGACTGGAGAATTTTTATTAAATTCAGAAAAAATGGAAGGATATTTTCTCTAAGCAGTTCTCATAAACACTGTACTAAAAGCACTAGAAATTACACAGATTGGAAAAAGAAATAATTGTTTTGTAGATGACATGATTGTCTATGTAGAAAACTCCCAAAGAATCTTTCTGCCCGAAAGAAAGAAATCCTGAAACTAATAAGTCAACTTTGCAAGTTACAGCACACAAAATCAATATATAAAGTCATTACTTTTTATATAGACCAGTATTGAACAATTGAAAATTTAAAACATTATATAAAATACTAATAAAATACTGAGGTATAAATCTAAAAGAAATATGTACATGATATATATGATAAAATCTACAAAATGCATGAAAGTAATAAAGAATTGGGACTTGATATTGTAAAATATCAGTCTTTCCTAATTTGATTGATACAGTGAACTCAGTATCAGTCAAGGCCCAAGTGACCTATTTTGTAGACATTTACAGATTCATTCTAAAATGTACAAAGAGGGCACCTGGGTTAAGCATCTGATTCTTGATTTGGGCTCAGGTCATGATCTCAGTGTTGTGAGATCAAGCCCTGCCTTGGCTCTGTACTGAGCATGGAGCCTGCCTGATTCTCTCTCCCTCTCTCCCTCTAACCCTACAACCTCAAAAAAAAGAAAAAAAAATGTACAAAGAAAAAGACCTAGGATAGCTAACATGACAGTAGACAACAAAATTGAAGAACTCATGATACCAGATTTCAAGACCTACTATAAAGTTACAGTGTACAGACAATGTGGTATTAGCAAAATGACAGACATCTAGAACAATGGAACAGACTAGAAAGCCAAGAAATAAGATTGTAATGATAGACAAGTGACACTATGAAATTGTCACATTTCATAGGATGTTACAGCACAAAGAATGAACCTTAATATCTGCAAATTTAAAAATTTACTTACTGGACTGAGATATCACAGGATGGAATGCATTCTTGACAAATGAACCTAACTGTTTTACAAATGTATGAAACAACCTCACTGAAGGCATGAGAGAAGATGCTGATCTAAGTAACTTTGGAAACGAACAGAGTCTCAGACTATGGGAAACAAGAACTGAATATAAGCACTGTACTGCAGTTGATAAAATTATTTCCCATAGGGATATTGATTAAGAATTCTGAAAACACTGTAAAGTAAAAGAATCATAGATAATGGAGGCCAGTTCTTTCACTGTTGGAGTCTGAGGTTACAAACAAAGGTATAAGCCACAGATGATCCATGTGCTAAAGGATTAGAGGTCAAGACATTATTATGAATCTATGTTTAATTTATTATCAATACAGATAAAGACAAATACACATATTTCATATATATGTGTGTATATATACTCGTGGGTTAGTGGGCACATATGTATCTCTTTTACTTGTCAATTGAGAGGACCTAGAACCAATGGCCCTAGTAGTAATGAACATACCTGTTTGCAGACTTTGGTTTTACCAAAGCTAAAACAATCAATAAAGCAGGTATTATTTGGTATAACTTAAAATAATAAATTGACACCTATGGGCCCATAATTATTTAAATAGATGATTGAATAACTATTCAGGGAAGATAGACAAATATTTTGTGCAAAAGAATTCTAAGTAATTCATGTAGGTGCTCCACCTTCATGATGGTGTTGCTTGACTTTCCACTTCCTAAATATGGGTTGTGCACAGGAACTTCTTTCAAGAGTACAGTGTGAAAAGGGAGAAAAAGTAACTTCATTAAGTTGAAGCTTAATAAATACTATCTCAGTCAAGTCACCAAAATTAACATCAACAGTGATTTCATATTAATAGTGTGTACCACCCCCGATATGATGTGACCAAAAAAACAGCACTTTCCCTCTGTTAGTCCTCTGTTATCTCTCAAAAGAACAAAAACAAAAAACAACAAAAACAGACCCTGGTCTAATCATGAGTAAAACAGAAAAAAATTAAGAGAGGGGCATCCAACAAAACAGCTGACCAACATTTCTCAAAACTGTTAAGCTCTTCAAAAACAAGTAAAGTCTGAGAAAATGTCAGCCAATAGGAAACCAAAGAGACATACAACTAAATGTAACATGGTATCCTGTGTGAGATCAGGATCCTAGAACAGAAAAAAAAGAACACTGGGTTGAAAACTAAGGAAATCTAATTAAAGTATGGACTTTAGTTAATAATGTATCAATACTGGTTCATTTGTTATGTCAAATATACTACACTAATATAAAACATTAATAGGAGAAACTGGGTATGGGTATATGAGAACTTTCTGCATGTCTTCACAACTTTTCTAGAAATTCAAATCTATTCTAAATAAAATATTTACTTAAAAATTAAACTTAAAAAAGGAAAAAAAAAGAAACACAGCTTATACTTTCAGGCAGAGATAATGGACAGATATAACTTTCATTCCTGAAAACTTACTGAAACTAAAATGTAAAAATAGACAAGAATCAACTTATAACAACAGATTTCTTCAAATGATAAATTAGATGGAGCATATTTATTGGATGGAATTTATAGAAAACTACTGTTTAATATAAGCTATGAGGGTGTATAATAGAAGTTGTAATGCAGTCCTCCCCTCTACCCTAAAGTGCTCTCGGCTCTGTTTCAGCAAGTATAAAATTGCATAAGGGTAAAAATTAGGATTGAAAACAGCTCACCTCCAATTCCTTTCTTCCATGGATTCATTATGAAGGATTGAGGCAATTAGCATTTACATCATGGAAAAATAGCAACCCATTTTTCTTTAATAAACTCGACTAAAGAGTCTGGAGAATTCTAAGGAGCTAGTATGGTATTTTGTTTCCTAGGGAAAGACTTTCTCATTCTGGCCCACTTCCTTACAGAAGCCACTCAACAAAGGCATCATAAATTAAGTCTAAGAATGAACATATCCCGTTCTATCATGGATTGAGATCCCTGTTAAAGTCTTACCTATAGTAATTAATGACTATTGTAAACTTCTGTCTTTATTCTCTGATTTTCAAGAAGCAAATGATTGCAGTTTGTCAACTTCTTGTGCTTGAAAATTGTCCCTGTAACTAGTTGTAGAGAATAAGCAGCCACTTCCTGGTTAGGGCATTTAACAGAAGAGTCTCATATTCTTTTTGCCATGAGGACCAGTACAAATCCAAATAGTGACTGCTCTGGCAGCAGAGGTCCCAAAGTGAGAGTAATTTAAAACAGAGGATAGATCTAAATCCTATATGGAAATTCAACATGAAGAAAAAATAAACTTGTGTGTCAAGCCACTTATAATTAAGGGGTTGTTAGTACAGCATAATTTAGCTTACTCCTTTATGCAACATCTACTAGAAAAATATATCAAGAAACAATCCTACTGACCAGTCAGCACAGGAAGCCCAACCAATTATCCATTCCTTCTTTCTTTCTTTCTTCCCTTTTTTTTTTTATAAGATTTATGTATTTATTTGGTGGGGGGAGAGAGTGCGAGCCTGCGCACCCGCATGAACGGGGTAGGTGGGGCGGGACAAAGGGAGAGAATCTCAAGCAGACTCCCTGCTGAGCGCAGAGCCTGATCTGACTCTGGAATCCTTCTCGCAACCCTGAGAATATGACCTGTACTAAAATGAAAAGTTGGATGCTCAACCAACTGAGCCACCCAGGCACCCCCATTCCTTCTTTCTTAAATATAAATTGTCAATAACAATAATTTGTTGTATGTTAAAAAAAACCTAAAGGAAGATATTTTCAAAAATTAATAAAGAACATAATTTAGTAAGCATTGTGAGAAATGGAGAGAGAAACAATAAAATAAAAGCCCCTAAGAAGTATACTAAAAAACATCAGAAAAATTTCATCCTTAAAATAACAAAACTGATGCTATTAAAAAGAACAAAGAATATGAAAGAGTCCTTTGAGATTAAAACTATGATCACCACCCCCCATCACCAAAAAAAATTTTGGAAACCTTAAAAATATGTTCAGATGATCTTACAACTTATCTAGCAAACGTGGCAAAGGAATTAAAAATATGAGAAACGTTAAGAGACAAAGAAGTTCAATCTACATTTGATCATTATAATAATATCCAGAAATCTCAGGAGTCTCTTTTTACATTAAAATTGCATTTCAAATCTAAGAGTTTTACTCTCTTCAACTTTAATAACTCTTAGCTTGCTCACTACTATTTTTTGACTTTGACAGATTTTTCTATTTCTTTTTTTTTATTTTTAATAATACATGTCCACTTGGTTTGGAAAAGATGCTTATAAGCATGAACAAATATGTCCTCCATGGAATCCAAGATAAAAACACACAAGTTTTTTTTCTTTCTTTCTTTAACCAGTTTGAAAATAATGCCAAATTAAAAGAAAAAATAGTAAAAGGTAAAGAAAAAAGAAGGACATGTAAGATAAAATTCTTGTTTTCCTTAAATTATGAAATTACAGTTATATGAAACTTACTTGACTAATAAAATTTACCAAATATATTGAGTTGGCAAATTCAAAACAAACGTTATTTATAGGAGGGAATATATACACCTGAGCAATGGACCTAAAACAATTGCATCTTTATTCCCTTTATCTAAATTAAATCATTTATGCTCAAATGAGTAGTTGTAACTCCAAATATATTTTCCACATGTGACTCATCTCTGAGAATGTTATGCCTGATATAAATTCTACTTCTAGAAATCAGGAAAATGGTGACATAATTGTAACGAGTGGCCATAATATGGATGCTGTACTGTACACATTTTAATATTGAAAGACATATTTACCTGCCATTTGTTGCCATGCTAACTTTCCATCGTTCTGTCTCTTTACTACTAGTCTTGGCAGGTACTAGAAGGCTCATTGAGATTTCCTGTGGTTTATGACCCAAGTTGACAACTGTGATTTCTTCTTTGTGGCGTTCTGATGGTTATGTCATATAAGAATCACCTTATATCATTTGAGGAGCTGCTGACACAGAGCACCGGTTTGATGGATGAGCTGAGCTGCTGCTATTCCCTCAAAGAAAACAGCAAGTTTTATAGGAAATTATTGGAGGAAGATAGAGTGAGGGAGGAAAAGAGAAAGTAATGTGCATTACATGAGACTGACAAAATGATTTGCTTACAGTTCCAAGCTGACATAGCTGAGAACAGCAGTGAGGAAAAAATGTCTCATCAATATTTAAATTGCTGATCATATAACCAACCTGACAGTCCGTTTGTAAGTGCAAATTATGAAGCAGAACTGTAAGCTATGGGGGCCATTCTGACCTAACTTACACTATTCATATCTTAGGTTTACATAAATACAAAATAAGAAAAATCATACAACTCCTTCTTTATTCCGGTGATTCTTCAAGTGTGGTCCCCAGAAGTGGCATTATTGGTGATGACTTGCTAGAAGTGCAAATTTTCAGACCCCACTCCAGACCTACTGAATCAAAAACTCTATGTTTTAGATTAAAACCTCTTAGACTGGTTTTTATTCTTATCCATCCTCCTAAACCACAGTTATATGGCATCGTACTTCTGACTTATAAGAGGTAATTATCCCTTTTACAAGTGAAGACACACTCACCTTTTCCCCAGAAAGAAAGGCACATAGTTCCATTTGTTAATCCTCCCAGGTGATTCTGATGCAGGTTTGCTATCCTGAAATTCCCAAACATGTAATTGCTATGTGTACACATCTTTAATTTCCTTTAAAGGAGTTGTATAACATAATTCATTTATAAGGAGAAAAAATAACACTGGCAAGATTAAATTAATCCAACTCTACTGTATGTGTATGCCCAAGCATACACATGATATGCAATGCTGCTAGTAATTGTTTTAGCAATATAGTTATCACATGGGAAATACGATCATAGAGCCACAGATTGGAAAATTACTTAGAAAACACGTACTGTGTTTAGAGTAGCTTAACTTCCCATAATCAAGATGATAATCCATTCAATAAAATGCCTTGCATTTGCAATTTAGCATTCCTGGTAATAGAAAGTTCACTACTTTGTAAGGCAGCTCTGTTGATTGTTAGCCAATGGTCCAGTGGCCCGGTGGCGGGGAAAACAAGTCAGCTACATTACAAAACACAGGTAGAGCTTTAAAGGCATCTGGGAACTATGGAAGGAATGGGAACCAGATAAATAAAAATTCCAGAAGCAGAACCATTCTTAGGTGAGGAAAGAATTACCAGCAAAAACTTTCCTTTAGGGCATCTGATGATTCAGGTGGAGAATTCTGGGCCTCTGGTAGAGAAAAGAAAGACCAGTAGAGCTTTCAGTAGTTCTTCTAGATTGAGAACCTGGAAGGTGCCTGAAATGTACGGCCAGTTTTCCCACAGAAAAATGCTAAGTTCTGAGCAGTGTAGAGGATGGGCAGGTAGGCTAGAAGCTTCTACAAGGCAAGGTAAACTTTTCTGCAGTCTTTCAGTGTTAGAGGGGAGCAGAATAGGCAAGTTTTCTTTAAGCATTATACTGGCTTTCCATGTTACTGAGTTTTCTTCAGGAAAACAGAAAACAATTCAGGAACATCTAGGAGAAACAGATTTCATATGGTGAATTAGAGGCTTATAAAATTGTTAAAAGAGCTGGAGGAATTAAGGTTAGAGACACACTCGTTACAGTGTTTAGGAAATCAAAAGTATGAAATTGCTGGGAGCTGCCTCCAGTGATCCCAGCTGCCTATAGCAAAAAAATGTGTAGTTCAAGGGAAAATGACACAGAGGCTCCTGGCAAAACCTTCTGCCATGTGCCAAAACCCATTCACCAGAGTACCACTGCTAGAACTATACTGGCTTCTCTTTATGCAGTACACTCCACATATGCTTCTTGTTGGTAAGTCCTTGTAACTGTACTGGCAAAAGGGGCTTGAAAATTAGTTTCTAGTCTTCCAGCCACTGTGATACTGGGGAGGGCCTAGAAAGGAACAAGAATGGTGTTGAAATGTAAACAGAGTTTCTAATACTATCCACCTCTTAGACTGGTTTTCATTCTTATCCATCCTCCTTAAACCACAATTAGATAGAATCATACTACTGCCTTAAAAGATGTTAATTATCCCTTTTGCAAACGAAGACACACTCACCTTTTCCCCAAAGAGGAAAGGCACACAGTTCCACTCACCAGTATTTTGCTTAGCTATCCCTGTAACTTGTATCCATTTTGGGGTGGTGTAATTTTTCTTCTAGTGCATCCATAATCTCACTGGCATATTATATAATCTAATGACCAAGTAAATACATTAAAATGAATTATATATTCTAAATATTATTTTTATTATAACTGTAATATATAGTAAGATATACAATGCAACCATAACTAATAACCTTTATATAAAATAGTACAGATAGAAGATAGAGGAAAAGGGTTAATGAACATAAATATGTCCATAACCAAGCAAGGAAAATGATGTGTATTTGCTCTAGTCCTCATTTCCATAGTTCATAAGGTATTTATATCTCCTACTATTTTTAATACCCGTTCCATATTCTCTTTCTCCTCAATCAGAAATGCCTGGGTGTGTTTTTAACTTAGCAGGACATTCCAAGTTCATCTTTGAATAGTATGAATGAGCCCTTAGTGCTCCTGCTTGTGTGTGTTTGGTTTGCCAAATTTTTTTTTTTTTTTTTTTTTTTTTTTTTTTTACCACTTGACAGAGATATAGCTCTTGAGAATGAATGCATGGCCAGTGAATTTTTGGAACTTCTCCATCATCCTGGTCATTGGTATCACCTGCCCTCCAGGAACCTGAGATGCTTGTGAAGTATCAAGAGACCAATGATCTCCCAATTACAGAATCCAACTGCTTCAGCTCTGGCAAGGTCTAGCTGCTGTTGGATGAGAACTGACCAATTGTGTGGTGGGGCTCAGGAAGCACCATCCTCCCTGCCCCCATCTAGCATCGTCCCTTCTCCTTAGAACACCTAACTAAAGGTACTGGAAGTCTTAAAAAATCCAATTATTTGAATCTTGCGTGTCTGCAAATGTTCATATGTAATTATTGGAGAACCTGGAAAAATCATAACTGTTCCACATTCAGCCTCTTTTTGAAGCATCTAGAAAGTGACCTCCCTGATTCTTAGTGACTTTGCAGCCTCACCAACATTGAAAACTCAGTTCACCTATCCATTTACTTCTTAACTTTGGTGACCTGGAATTATAGACACACTCAAGCAAAAACAATGTGGGCTTTCACAATAGTTAGTGCTTACATATTTTAAGTCCAGATTCTCTAAAACTAGTTCCCAGATTGACCCTAACCCTTAGGAGAGCTATCCCTGTACTCCTACTTTCCTCCTAGATTTCATCAGGTCTTAGGGCTTTGCTTGGACCCTATCTAATGTGCCCAGCTTCTGGTTAGATCAGTAGTGGGTGATTAAATGGAGGCAGTAGTGGACGGGAAGGAGATCACATTGATGTGGACATTGTCCTAAAACTACTCTTAATTGTAACTGAGTCATTCAAATTGAGTCAATCAAAATTACAATTAAGAGCAGTAACTCAATGAATTGAGTCATTCAAATTTCTATATGTTTTGAATATTCATTAAAAATAAAATTATATCCAAGTAATTGACTACCTAGAAAGTTTCAAATAATTCAGAAAACAAGCCATACAGTGATTTTTTTTAAATACTCTGAAATATTATTTTAAGTAGCTCAAAATATTATTTATGTGACATATACTGGGATTTTAAAAACTACATAAATCCTTTTAGTAATAACTAAATTTAACTTCCTTAACTCAGGACAGTTATGCTCTATGACTTTTTTCTATGGTGGATTTCAAAATAAGCTATTATAAAATATATTGATAGATATACATCTGAATTCTATGTTTCACCCTATCGTAATTCCTTTATCCTACAGTAAAGAAGTAGTATCTTAAAAATCAAGATATTTAAATCTTAGCATAAATGAAAACTTCAAAATTAAATATATTGGTCTAGTGAACAAAATAATGGTTGAAAACTAATTTAAGAAAAGCTAAACTTCAAGTCAAGTATGATAGTATGATTGCTGTATTTCCATTTTAAATGTTAATGCACATTGTTATACTTAAAAATGCTTAGTATTAAAATGATCTTCACTCTGATTATGGGACAAATTTTATAATCATATATTTCATTGCTATGGATGTCATGTTATCTTCTTAGTGAATGGAAGAGAATATCTTTGTAAAAAGAGATGTACCTTTACTGAAGCTTATTTTCTTTCTTCTTTTTTTTTCCTTCGGAATATTGCTGCTTGATTAAAAAAACAAAAACAAAAACAAACAAACAAAACCCCTTCTCCTCTGTATGGAGTGAAGCTCTGGTTCTCAGTGGAAATAGCATGCTTGCTTAAGAAGTCATAAGAAGCCAAAGGTGGAAGGTAGGTAGAAATAAAAAGGAAAAAAATAAAGTAGTGGTTTGGAAGGAGGCTTGGGACCTGCAATTACCACTTTCTACTGAAAAGTTTGTTGAATATAGTAAGACCTCTCCTATGAATCGTCATCCCTAATCTAAATTTCTTCCTAATCAAAGTATGCCTTTCAGTTTGTATTTCTTTTGGAACACAGTGTTGAGGCTAAGTTTTCTGTCAAGTTTGCATTAGATTTTACAAAGGCTACCCACTCCATATCTGAGTCACAAATTTGTTTTTTTAGGAAAGTGAAAATTGCATTTCAAAATAAAGAATAAACAAACAAGCAAACAAATATAAGTTGCCTTTTCATATCTAAGAAGCACAGAGAGAAGATAGAGCATTAACACAGATATATGATGACCAATCTAATAATGAGATATCAATACGTTTGTCAAATTCCAAGCACATATTACACCTCTGGTGTTAGAAAATAACTGACAGTTGTGGAAATTTAATTTCTCTGGAAATCAAAATTCTGGGTTCAGATTCTGAACACACACTAGCTCTGTGACCATGGGCAAACAGCATGTTTCTGAGTTTCTTCACAAAATTGCAATAATTATACAAGGCATGTATTCCTCTCAGGGTCGTTTTGAGAAATAAATGATAAAATGATATCTGAAATTATTTGGCAAAACTAAAAACACTTTTTGGTATAGAATTCTTAAAGAAAGTGATATTGTACAGCGTATGTGAGATGTAACAATTAGGAAAAATTACACAAACACTATGCTTTAGAATCAAATGTTATGTGTTTTAGCTTCATTACTTTGTGCTTTTCTAGAAAGTGAAAAGTGTCTGCCAACAAAAAATAGTGAAAAAAAACATGGAATTTGAAATAGTTCTAGAATTGACATATTTTTTTCTTCAACAATAATTTGATGGCTAAGCTTGCATTTTCTTATTGGTGAAATATGGGGAGGCACATGAAACTCGTGATGAATATTGTTAAAATGCATAAAGTACTAGAAGAACTTCTAACCCATTGGATGGACTCAACAGATTTCAGTTATTATTACTTGCCTAGTGAATAAAATTTGTGAAGGTCATGTTAGGAAAATTAGTAAGCAAAATAAGATTGTGAAAAATGATACATAGCATTAAAATTATTAATAAGTGCATCATAAATTAAAATTTATGTAACAAAAATCTGCTGTACCAATCACATATTTTGAACTAATTCTAAAAGAAGTGTTAACAGAAAATTTGTGGACATAACAGTTGCAAGTTGCATCAGTACTAGTAGTAATAAAGTTATTTCTCATTCAACAAAATTTATTATAATTGTCAAAAAATTATTTTTGTTCCTAATTCAGACTGGTTTTTCTCTAAGGTAGTCTGATTTGGAGAACTGTACTTTCTAAAGGATCAGTCAGCATCTTCACTGTGAAACTGTAAAACAAATACTCTCCAATAGCTTAGGTTTATCAAACCTTAACTAGCTCCCAGTTCCATTTCTTGGCTCTGATTATAACCTCAGGATCAAGCAGCAGGCCCCACCCTCTGCCACAGTGTACTTTCATTATCCAAGAAGGTTGCCAAGCAATTTGTTCAAAGTTCAAAGTGTCACAAAGTGCAGTGTCTTTCAGCTTTTACTCAAAAAATATTCCTGAAAAGATATTATATCTTTCTTATTTTCTTCATCACTTGCTTTTTAAAAATGTGTTGCTATTAAATATTGAGTAAAAAGAGAAGAATTTATAGAAATTACGTGCTTTAGAATGTAGAGAACAATGAGTGAATGCACTCAGTGTTTAGCACAGTGCTTGCCAAATAGAAAATGCTAAAAAAGATGACTATTAGCAATTTTTCAGACTTAAAAATGTCTTATTTTCAGACTTAAAAAAAGAGGTTATAAGTATAAAATGATACAGATACATTTTAACTTCCTCTGTCCTATCATCACTTGCTTTTTAAAAATGTGTTGCTATTAAATATTGAGTAAAAAGAGAAGAATTTATTGAAATTATGTGCTTTAGAATGTAGAGAACAATGAGTGAATGCACGCAAAGTGTTTAGCACAGTGCTTGCCAAATAGAAAATGCTAAAAAAGATGACTATCAGCAATTTTTCAGACTTAAAAAATGTCTTATTTTCAGACTTAAAAAAAGAGGTTTTAAGTATAAAATGATACAGATACATTTTAACTTCCTCTGTCCTATTCAATCTTGCCATTCCAAGGAAACTGCTATGCTTAAGTAATTATGATTTATCCATATGCAGATTTGTATATTGAGGTAGTTGATTTTTAAAATCTGTGCATGCTTAATTAAACCTAGAATAAAACAAATCTTAGTTCATAAAAAAAGAATAATCTTGAGGCACAGATTCAGGATTTGATCATAGAACTCAGTAGTAATAAAAACAGTACAAGTAATTATGATAACATTTATCGTATGTTGACTGTGTTTCAGTTACTTCTCAGTGCTTTGTCATAACTCTGTGTTGTAAGTTCTATTATTGTGCCCATTTTAATGGTACTGTAACACAAATCCAGAGATGTTAAGTACTTCAACCAAGAATAGAGTCTTAACTGGAACCCTGGAATTCTAATACCAGAGACCCCACTCCAGTCAGTACTTTATACTGCTTCTCAATAAAACAAATATACAGAGATGGTTTCATCAATTGTTCTTCACTATTTACTCCTCAATCCTATGTTCCATGATTCTGATGGAAAAATATTATAAAAGAGTGATTTTGAAATGCTATCTATTTGACCATAATTCATTAGTACTACTTCTCCCATCATATTTTAAAAACTGTCTTCAGGGACCTTCTCATAGTTGTTAGAAGTTGGTTTCGCATCCTGCTTCCCACGAAACAGAGGCTTTCAGTTAGGGAATCTGTTACCTTCTTTTCCAGACTTAATAACATTTTTTATTTTCTCTCTTTTTCCCTTGGCTCTTACATATGAAGTGCCCCTAGGCCTCACCAAAAATAAAGTTTTAATTAGGATTAGGATTAAACCACTTTCCAAATTTTAGTGGATGGCCGTAGTCTTCTTCCTTCTTTCATGATTGTCTACCATCTCACCTAGGTCTTTCTGCATTCGTATAGATTCTGCAAGAGTATTCCTAGATCAACCACTTTTTTTCATAGCCCAAGATTCTTGAAGTAAATGGACACTTGTTTTTTCTTTTGTTTATTAAATTGTTCTTGGCTATATAACTGCTTTAAAACTTTCATTATGATAATTACCTAAAATATTTGTATAAGAGTTATTTAATTAATAGCCAAATACACACTATCCATCTTATTAATTTTAACCTTACTTCTCAAACACCAGTATTGGGTTGTTATGTCCTAAGCACTTTATAATTATGAATTCATGTAGTCTTCATAAAACTTTATGAGGTGTACAATACTACCATTCCCTTTTATAAATGAGGAAATGGCCAGAGAGTATTTAAGTAACTTATCTAAGGTCACAGAGCTAACAAGTGGCAGAGCTAGGATTTGAATGCAGTCATCTAATTCCAAAGCATGAACCTTTATTTTCAGTTGCCTCTTAAAGCTTAACATTTTATATTTGTTTCATAATATTTTAAATACAACCAATAGAAAATACAGATAAACTTAAATGTCTTCTTTACTCCTCCGTCATCTCCCAGGTATAAGTAAACACTCCCTTGAATATGGCATCTGCCATTCCTTTCATGGCTTATATCATTACCAATTATGTAAGTATCTATAAAATGTACTTTATATGTATACAATTATATATTTTGTATCTTTTTATTGACTTGTTTTCATGATTTATACATCATGATTCATATCTTTCTAATAAATTCACTTTCACTGCTATATTTTTTCTGTAGTACCATAATTTATTTTTCTGTTTTACTGCCTAATTTAAGTTGTGCCAGTAGTTTTTATTGTTATCACAAGACAATGCTACAATAAACATTCTTCTACATCTCCCCTTACACATATTCAAGGAATTATTTTAGGATGCATAAGGAGAAATGAAATTGCTGGATCAAACAAAAAAATTCATCTATTTAAAACGTGATGTTAAATTGAATTACAAATGTTGATACCAATTTATGCATTCATTAGCAGAGTCTGCATTATTTTTGCCAAGATTTGGCATTGCCAGATTTTTTTACTTTTTATCAAGCTATTGGGTTTAAAGTGTAGAATTTTTAATGTGGTTTTGCAATTATTTACAAGGTTGAGCATCTTTTCTGTGGTTTTATTGGTCACATATGATTCCTTTTCTCTGAAGTGCTTATTCGCTACTTTTGGCAATTATTCTCTTGGCTTGTTTGTCCTTTCACCAGTTTAAATGGTGGAGATGCTTATATATTTTGCATATAAATCCATAATAACTTACTTGTTTCATAATATCTTCTATTGCCTTGTCCATTTATTCTCCTTATGGTGTTTTAAAATTAATGTGATACTTTTGGGGTGCCTGGGTGGCTCAATTGTTAAGCGTCTGCCTTCGGCTCAGGTCATGATCCCAGGGTCCTGGGATCCAACCCCCCTTGGGGCTCTCTGCTCGCTGCTTCTCCCTCTCCCATTTCCCCTGCTTGTGCTCCTGCTCTCGCTGTCTCTCTCTCTGTCAAATAAATAAACAAAATCTTTAAAAATAAATAAATAAATAATAAAATTAATATGATACTTTTAATATTAATGCTTTCAAAATCACCAACTTTTTTTCTTTCTGATGTGACTTGGTGAAAAATATTATTCTACCCCAAGATGGACAAATACAGCTTTCTATAAGTTCTTCTAATGATTGAAATTTGACTTTTCACAATTTCACCTTTAAAACTTATTAAAAATTTTATGAGTAGTAAATTTATTTTCTATAGATACAATAATTTGCCTCAGGACCATTTACTGAATAGTGTATACAGTTCCCCAATTATCTGAACAGCTTTAAATAGTTTATAGATTTCAGTAGGATAGATACTATAGACTTAGGGGAAAAAAAGGATTTGAAAGTTTATTTAAATGTATTTTCTAACTAGCTTTACAAATTTTAAATCAGAATTAAAATGTTTTCTTTGTATTTCAGCCCCTGATTTATAATTGTTTAATTTAGCATATAGAAATACAAGATGTTCAGATAAATTTGAATTTCAGATAAACAAATGAACACATTTTCACGATAAACATGTCCCAAATATTGCATTGGGACATACTTATGCTGAAAAACACCCATTGTTTATCTGAAATTCAAATTTACCTGACTGCTCTATATTTTATCTAAAAATCCTGTCTGATTGAAGCAATAGTATGAAACTAAAACCTTAGTGCTTCTAGATGGAAGAAAAATAAAATTAGAAGTATAGAAAAATTCTCAAAGCTAAAACTTTTTAAATAAATTTGACTAGTCAAACTTTCACACTTATTTTATGTTGGGGTTATAGTAGAGCACAAAATCAGCCATACCTGGCTTGCTAAAATGTAACACAGAGGCCGCTGGGGGTGATGGAAGGTTTCGGAGAAGGGCCTAGGCCTTTGGAATGCTAAGGCCCACATGACCACTCTGCAGTAGGAATGCTGTGAGGAGTTGCCTTCCCCCAAGCTCTCTTAGCCCAAACCGCTTCCCTGTGATCTAAGAGATATATTCATTGTCCCTTAGGCTATGTTTAGTAGAACACTCAGATTAGCATATCGTATCTTTCCGGCAAACAGATCCTCCTAGTTTCAGTAAGACCCCTTGTCACACATAATGTGCTTGAGAAACAGTGATAAGGATTTGTGATTATCCTGAAAGACCAATAAAAGCGGGAGCAAAGAACAAAGGGTCTTCGTCTCTGAGCGTTGACCCCCTGTCCTCCTCTTTCACAGCAAAGTTTGGAGTCATCTTTCATCCTCGGTACAGGAATTGCTGGCCATTCCCGGCAATTTTATTGTGAGTTTGTAGCATTCCTTACTTACTTTTACACTGTGCTTTTGAGATAGCCTGTATAAGTGCAGTTTCTGAATATATAGTTTATTTCTGTTCTACAAAATCTTAATCTTATATTTTTGTATTTTATTCTTTTTTAAGATTTTATTTATTTGTCATAGAGAGAGCACAGGCAGGTGGAGCGGCAGGCAGAGAAGACAGAGGGGGAAGCAGGCTCCCCACTGAGCAAGGAGCCCCATGAGGGACTCCATCCTAGGACTCTAGGATCATGACCTGAGCTGAAGGCAGCCGCTTAACCATCTGAGCCACCCAGGTGCCCCTTAATCTTACATTTTAACTTACATTTTTTAAATGGTTAGTGTCTTATGTCTATTATTGCTACACATTTGAAGCACAAGGGGTGCATTCAGTCATAAGCTTATCCAAATATATTAACCAGAAATTTACTCATTAATTACTAATTGCCAGATCTAGTAACCATTTGACCCCATATTTTTGTGTTTAGAGAAGTATTTGACATTTCTCGACAATCCTATTTTATAAAACACTCTCTGCCTTTTGCTTCCTTCTGCTTTCCAGTACCTTCCACTTTCTGTCCCTTTATCCATTTAGTATTTGTATTCTTTCCATTCAGACCTGCCATATTCATGGTCTCAAGGATTCTGTCCCTAAACGATGTTTTAAAAAGTATATTTTCAATCCTCCATAATTGAGCTCCTCACAGATTTATAGTATAAACTGTACTTATACACTTAGAGCCCTAAATGTATGGTTCAGTTCAGTCTTCTCCCAGTTAGTATAATCTTGACACACACAGCTCTAACAGCCTTCTGAACATCCTCGATTATATTACTCCTACTCAGCCTATTATCAGTGGAAGTGCTCACCCCAACCCCTCTTTTTATTTAAACTCTTCTGGTTCCTGTATCTTGATGGAGGCTAACCAGTACTCATAATTGCCCGAGTCAAATATATGAACGTTAATAAGAGCCTTGCTCCTTTGTCATTGCTGTCAAATTGGCCACAATTTCTTATCAGTTCAAAGTCCTAATTATTTATCCAAATTATCATTCCCTCTCCAATGTTTCTTATATGATTTTATTTCAATACTCATCCTTTTTAAACTGTATTGCTTACTGTGGTGATTCCTAACACACACCCCTGTTCCTAATCCTGCCTTTTAGAATCGAGTTTTTCTCTCTTTGTCAGACTGAATATTTTTAATAAAAATTAGATCATACATATAATCCTTCAGTGAAACTCTCTGTTGTGTCACACAAAACCTTTCATAGTTTGACCCATTTTAACTTTTCCAAATACATCTACCACTTCCCAAATGTATATTGTGTTCAAAACCTAACAAATTGTATGTGCAGCCATCAAAATACTCTGGTAGTATCTGTCATTGTTCATTGTTCAAATTCTTTGCTGTCCCTATCTGCCAAACCTGCTTCGGTTACAAAATTATACTCCCTTGCCTCCGTGATATCTGACTAGGCCTGTGGTCCCCTCTGAACACTGATAAATATGCAGATGTGATATATGTCACTTTTGAGCAAAAGCTATAAAAGAGCTAGATCCTGAGGCTGCAATATGTCTTTTCCTTGTGCCACAAGTTTGTACCATCCACCATGAATAAACTTTTGTTGTTATAAATTACTGAGATGGGAGGATCATTATTTAGCATAGCAGCTCAATTTGATAAATTGTCCATGGTCTGTCATGACTTTGCCTTAGAATGAACTGTCTGCTTTACTTAGAGGTTATTTTTACACTTGCTTTCTAACACTACTCATAATTGATATATCAAATAAGGCATCATATCTTACAATCTAATTTGGTGGTTGTTCCTGTCTTCTTAGACTAACCTTCTAATATAATTATTTTAGGATATATTATAGTAGCTCATAGATTCTGGGTAAATTTATCTATGTTCTCCTTTTAAGCCCCTTCAGAACAGAATCTTTCATGTCTGCACAAGAGTAATTATTGTTGTATTTAGTGCAAGGTATATACTCAATATGTATTTGTTGAAATAACAAGGATAAAAACTAGCAAAAAAAAGATAGAATAAGTCTCACATATGTTGATTCCTGTTTGTTAAGAGAGACTTACTAGCTTTCCCAAGGTTATAGAGAAGAGAGAGAGGCAGAAACTTGAATCTTAATCTATTTTCAAATCTTGTGAATTTTTCCCCAAACTTGAAGCTATGTATTTGGCTCAACACTCAAAGAAAATCTCTACAAACACCAAACTTCCTTCTGCAGTAACGATAGTCACTGAGGAGCATGCTAGAACTTGGGGTTGATTTCCTTAATTATTGGAATATACAGATATGGAAAAGCTCCTATGGGCCATAAGTATATGAAAATAACTCTTAGTAATGAATTCAAACCCAGTACAGAATTATAGGTTTCCCCTGCTATTCAAAAGTAGAGTGTTTTTATGAAAACTTTTGTTAGGCCAAAACGGTGTAAAGCAAAGAAGCAATCTCTGTAAGTTTATATGGAAAAATTTTTAGTGTTGCTGGACACCCCAGAAAACCTCTCTTAGGCTTTCTGATGCCTTAGAACTCATCTTGCTAATAGATGAACAAGATAAATTGAGATAAAGCACAAATGCTCACAAACACAGTGCTATGGTGGCTTGATTTAAATGCTGGGTGTAGTTCCAAGGGAAGGGGCTTGGCAGGCCACTGTCACTGCTGCTCAGGTGCATGCATCCTCTATAAAGTCTTGCTGCAAAACAGTGGCGGAGTATTATTTTCATTTCTCACCTTTTATTGTAAAAGTGGAAACCTTCAGATTTCTTTTGGTTGGAGAAAACAGACACTTATGTAGGTCTTTTGTAAAACAAAGTGGTGGAATACAACTTTTTGAAAAGCGGGGGATACCTGCAATTATCAAAAATGAAATCAAGGAGCAGTTTGTATTCATTATTTTGTGAACATTATCTAACCTGAATCTACTGATGGACAGCAAATAAAATGTGGTCCATTAAAGTTTGTTTCTGATCCCCTTTCCTATTCTTTACATGTCAATAGCATTCATCCTGCTTAATCTTATTTGAATTATTCTGTTGCATATGTGAAGTTTTTCAGTCCCCAAGCCATGCTTTCTATTCTCATTGACATCACCTTAAGTCAAGGCTTCCACTTTGCCTGTAAAGTTGTCTCTGCTTCTAAGTTACCCATCTCTTTTCAACAAATCAGTGTTCTGCAAATATCACTTTCATAGGGTCCCACAAACTTGTATCATTTGCTATAACTTACTGAACACAAATTGTTGTGCACTATGTATAGGGTTCCACAAACTTGTATCATTTGCTATAACTTACTGAACACAAATTGTTGTGCACTACGTAATATAGATAAAATTTACAGTATTTCTCGAGGACAGTCAGTAGAGATTGGATCAACCTAGTATACTTACCTCATGATTCAGGATCCCATCCCCATCCCAGATTATTAGAAGTTGAAGGAATAATATAGTAATAAAATACTAAGTGGTTATAATTAAAAGAAGTGACATGTTTGAATGAGAAATCATAAGGATTCTCATTCCTTGCAATAAGATGGACTACTATAGACTTCATCCTTCCTTCCTCAAAGTAAGTGAGTAAATTAGGATTATCTACAGAATTGAAAAGAACTGAATTTGTACTTTTCCAAAAGAGATAGAGAAACATCATTGTGTACACATTATCAAAAACAAGGCAAAACAAGACATGGGCATTATGGGCTCAGAATGTCCAGTGTTGTCACGGTATATAAGTGTGTTCCATCCTTACTCTGTTTTTAATGTTTCTGAGTATAGTTGACACACAATGTTACATGAGTTTCAGGTGTACAACATAGTGATTCAACCATACAAACCCCCAGTCCTAGGCAACCACTGAGCTCATATTTCTATGGGTTTATCTGTTATTTCAAATAAAAGGAACCATACAATTCATGGCCTTGATGATTGGTTTCTTTCATACACCATAATGTCTTTAAGGCTTATTCATATGGTAACATGTACCAGTACTTCAGTCTTGTTACTGATGCGTGGCATGGTATTATACGGGTATATCACATTTGTAATCCATTTATCAGTTGATGGAGATTTGTGTTGTTTACATTTTTTGTCTATTGTGAATTATGCTGCTATATTAACATTCAGGCACAAGTTCCTGGGTGCATGTGTTTTCATTTTTCTTGCATATATACTTAGGAGTGGAATTGCTAGGTTATATGAAACTGTGCATGAAACCTTTTAGAGAATTTGCCAGATTTACTTTTTTTTAAGATTTTTATTTATTTGAGAGAGAATAAGAGAGAGAGAGAGAGAGAGAGAGAATGTGAGAGGGGGGAGGGTCAGAGGGAGAAGCAGACTCCCCACCGAGCAGGGAGCCCGATGTGGGACTCAATCCTAGGAGTCCAGGATTGTGACCTGAGCCGAAGGCAGTCGCTTAACCAACTGAGCCACCCCGGTGTCCCAAGTTCTTTTTTTTTTAACAGCAGCTAAACTATTCTACATTCACCAGCAGTGCCTTAGGGTTGTGATTAGTCCACTGCACCTTTAACACTTGTTATTATCTGCTTTTTTATTATAACCATCCAAGCAGGTGGGAAGTGGTTGTCTCACTAGACTTTTCATCTGCATTTCCTTGGTTGTCGACCTCTGAGAGTCAGGGACCTGGGGCGGCCAAGGAACTGAGAAAAAGAGACAACAAGAGAATAGTGAGACACAGGGGACCCGGAGCTAACAGCCCGAGGTCCCGAGGTTTATTTTCCATAGTCTAATATACCTTCTACAATGACACAGGTCTATAATGATTTACAGCAGGGGCTTAGTAAGGCACATTCTTCCACGTACACAGGGTTAGTTAAATGAAGCAGTGGGAGTGGAGGAGTAAAGAAACCTGTAACTGGCTGTGATCAGTTAATGGTAAACACCATTGTACTCGGACCTTAATACAGGATAAGAGAACAAAGAAAGGAATGCACGGTGTGCTGTTTACAGCTGGCTTCCTATCTACAAAACATCTTCTGCTGTGTACTTTAGAAAAGACCACACACATCCCAAGGGCATTTCACTCTGATCCTTTCAGGTTATTTTTAGCCCTGCCATCTCGAGTTTTCTCAGAGATCTCGGAGTCTGAACGAATATGCACCAGTGGTCGTTGTGGCGTTCTGTTTCCTACACTTGGTGGCTAAGGATTTTGCACATCTTTTCACATGCTTATTGGTATATTTAATATCTTCTTTGAAGAAATGTCTATTCAGATCCATTGCACATTTTTAAATTGTATTATTTGTCTTCTTCTTATAGAATTGTAATAACTTTATATTTATATATTCTAGGTACAAGTCCTTTATCAGATACACATTTGCAAAAATTTTCTCCCGTTCTTTGGATTGTCTTTTTACTTTCTGAATGTCCTTTGAAGCATAAAAGTTTTTTTGTTTTTTGTTTTTAATCCTGATGACGTCCAATTTACCTTTTTTTTTTTTTTTGTAGCTTTTGCTTTGGGTATCACATTTAAGTAATTGTTGCCTAATCAAAGTCAAAAAGAATTATGCCTGTGTTTTCTTTGAAAAGTTTTAGTTTCAGTTCTCATATTTAGGTCTATTGTCCAGTTACAAATAATATTTGTAGATGATGTGAAGTAGCTATTAAACTTTATATTTTTATATGTGGATATTAGTTATCACAGCACCATTTGTTGAAAAGGCTGTTTATTTATTTCACCATTCCCTGTTGAAATGATTTTGACACCCTTTTTGAAAATAAGTTGGTCATAGACACATTGTTATATTTCCAGACTCCTAATTCTACTCCATTGATTTAAATTGCCCTTTCTTATGCCAATACTTCATTATGTTAATTACCGTTTTTCTTTTTTTTTTGGTAAGTTCTGAAATAAAAAAAGTGTGAGTTCTGTAACTTTGTTTTTTTGTGTGTTTTTTTTTTTTCAAGATTATTTTGGCTATTCTGGGTCACTTGCTATTCCACATGAATTTTATAATCAGCTTGTCAATTTATCCAAGGAAACTAGCTGGGATTCTAGTAGGGATTGCACTGAATATATAGATAAATTGGGAGAGTATTGACACTTTACCAATATGAAGCCTTTTAATCCATGACCATGGAATGTCTTTCCATTTATTTAGGTCTTCTTTAATTTCTTTCAACAATATCTTCTAATTTTCAGAGTATAGGTTTGCACTTCTGCTATAAATGTATTCCTCAGTAGTTTATTATTTTTGATGCTACTGTAAACGAAATAGTTTTCTTAAGCTCATTTTCAGTTTGTTCATTGCAGTGTATCCAGATTTTTTGTCATATATAATGATCTTGTATTCTGAAACTTTTCTGAACTAATATATTAGTTCTAAGTGTTTCTCAGTGGATTCCTTAGGATTTTCCATATATATGAAATCATGCCATCTGTGGATAGAGATAGTTTTATTCTTCCTTTCCAATCTGCATAAATTTTATTTAATTTTATTGCTGAATTTCCCTGGCTAGTATAATGTATAATGTTAAATACAACTTGTGAGAGTGGACATATTTGTCTTGCTCTTTATCACGGGGGAAAACATTCAGTCTTTCCCCATTAAGCATGATGTTAGCTGAGTGATTTTTATACGTGTAGTTTATAAGGTTGAAGAAGTTCCCTTCCATTACCAGTTTGTTGAGTGTTTTTATCATGAAATGGTGTTAAATATTTTTTAATGAATATTGAGATAATCATAATATTTTTGTCCTTATTTATGTGAATTGATTTTCACGTGTTAAACAAACTTTGCATTCTTGTGGTAAATCCCACTAGGTTGTATTGTATAATTAATTTTTATATATTGCCAGATTCCATTTCCTAGAATTTTATCAAGAATTGTGTATACATTTATAAGAGATATTAGTCTGTAGTTTACTTTTCTTGTGATGCCATTCCCTGGTTACCTGGTTAGTAATTGCCTTCTATGATATATTTATATCCTGATCATGATTAGATAGATGGATATGACGATGTAGACATACATACATACACATTGCCTTTTAACGTGTGTATAAATAATTTTCAAGAAATCAACAAAGGTTGCTTAATATAAGTATAGATTTTAAGGAAAATTATGATAAAAATAACAATTGATTTTAGACTTGAACAGAGTAAACTTGCTCTATACATTGGAAGGTGGAAAAAGAGAATAAAAAGAAACAGGAGCATATACAGTAAGTGGTAAATGTGAAGTATAGCAGAAGTAAATGTGAATTAAACAGTCTGTCATTAGATTAATTAAACTCATCTATATAAGAACTAACCCTCAGAATGGGTAGAACAACCAAATATCACAATTCGGTTTTTATAAAAGATTCAATCAGTACAAAAATACACAGAAATGTTATAAATAAATAGACAAAGTTACAAAAATCAAAGGTAAGTCAAAATAAAGTTAGGGTAGAAATTTCATATCTGACAAAACTTAGTTCAAGACAAAAATAGGGGAATATATGTATTGTAGAAGAGTAACAATAGCAAAAGATAAGCATCAGGAAAATATACATAGATAATACTAAAATTTTGCCTTATGTTAGCAATAATTGATAAAACTGGAAAAAAGACATATATATTTATTATTTATTTAAAGATTGTATTTATTGAGAGAGAGAGAGAGAGAGAGAGCAGGAGTGGGGGGGGCAGAGGGAGAGGGAAAAGCAGACTTCCTATTGAGCAGGGAACCCAGCACAAGGCTTGATCCCAGGACCTGGGGATCATGACCTGAGCTAAGGGCAGACGCTTAACCAGCTGAGGCACCCAGGTATCCAAGACAGATATAATTTAATTTTTTTTCCTAGAGAATGAGAAAGCATGAGCATTGGGGGAGGGGCAGACGGAGAGGGAGAGAGAGAATCTCAGGTAGGCTCCACACCCACTGTGGTGGCCAACATGGGGCTCGATCTCATGACCTTGAGATCATAATCTGAGCTGAAATCAAGAGTCTGACACTTAACCAACTGAGCCATGCAGACACCTCAATAAAAGATAGATAAAAAATTATAGCTTGAGATCCTTAACTCTACCACCTCACTGAGAGCTAAAAGATAGAAAAGGAGTTAAGATATGAAGACTTAAATGCTGCTACAAATACTAATAAAAATAAAATCTGTATAAAAGGATACAGTCCTAGAAAAGTATAAAATATCAGAATTTACTAAGAAGAAATTAAGAAGACTGTTGCAATACATATTTTTAAAATACTACATACCCTTTTTCACAGTCTAAATAATTTCACAGTTGATTTCTAGCAAATAGTAAAATTTCCTTGATGCCCAGCAAATATCTACTCTCCACCTCAAGATTCTCCAGAACAATGACTTTCTGTTTTTTCTAAACTCCATCCTTTATCCATGAAAATTAATGTGCCTCTGGGGAAGCTGGCCACTGTCATTGCCTCAGAGAGTCTTGATTAATCAAAGTATAATAATACCTTGCCAGTGACTAGTTTAGAAATAAGTATTTAAATCTGTATGTAAAAATAAAACGATGATTTGTTTGCTAGTAACCACTAGGAAATGTTTCCTTTCTCTTAACAGAAAGCTTTATCACAAAACTACATTACTCTATATAAAGTACAGGCAAGAATCTGGAACTACAGCAACAGTTTCATTAAAAGAATGACTTTGAAGACAGCCTATGAAAGAGAACTGAAATGAGATTATTCCTGGGACAAAATCAAGTCAGAATCAAGGCTTATCCTTTCTCCTGTCTTACATTAGTTGGACTTACACTGTCTTACACTATTATTTAAGTAATTTCAGTTAGAAAATCTTAAGTACTTTCTCTTATTGTTTCCTTCCAAATTCAAAATCAGTTGTTTCATGCTAAATTTACTAAAATGGTTCCTAAACTACATCCATGTGCTCTTCCACACCCTAGAGGTTTAATCGCATATGGGGACGTCACCCAACCACACTCGTTTTCAAAGTGGCTGTGTTTAATACATTAAAGTGCCCCTTCTCTTTACCTCATGGTCCATTATGAACAGCTCTAATGGACGCAGGAATAAGGCACAAAATGACAGTAACAACTTTCAAAGTCAGACTTAATACCCTTTCCTTGTTCAACATTTTAATTCAAAGTGATTTCTCTTTCCTCTCAATTACAACACTTTTCACTAAAAGTTTACTGTGCTGTTCTGTGTCCTTTTCCTTTTCTTATATGTCTCTTTAACTTTCTAAACAACCATTTGTTATACGTCCTTATATCCCCCAAACACAAATTTACAGTGAATAATACCTTACTGTATTAATGAATACTATTTTTACTGCTACACTAAATGAGTTTCTATGAAATTTGCAGTTCAGCATCATAGAGTTGGTTATGTAAAATGAATTGGTGAAACTTTACTGCCAAAGCAATTGTCAAGTGAACACAAAGAGGGCAATTATGCTCTTGGTGGGCAACATAAGTGAGACTCAAGTACTTATTGAAACATTTTTGTAAGCATAATACCACAATGACATCCATGACTAGGGGAAGATCAACAGATGTATCAACAGTGTGAATAGGCTGATGTCTTTGAATAAAACTAGTGCATGCAGGGAAGTTAAAAGACAGAAATGCCATTAGACTATGTAGGCGCCTGGCAATGAAAGCACTGTGGAAGAAATTACTAGTTAGATATCCATCACTTCACCAACACATGTACACATGTAATCAGTGTGCACTAATTCAGAGCAGATTGTACAAAATGTTCAGTAACATTATGGTCTCTTAGTGCTAGAAAGATAATATTCTCCTAAATTATAGAGAATTAACAGTGAATGTCACCTAAATTCTACAGCTATTCTGCCATGTGATTTGCTCTGAACACAGAAATTAGAAACTCCCTTTCTTTTCTCTTGTTAAACTTGTATATTTTACTCTTAAAAAATTTTGGAGATGAGCAAAATAATAATGAACTTACTAAATGTAGAGATAAGAATATCTCTCAAGAATGGTTAGATAATAGTCCTCACCATAAAGCTTAATTAAAGGAAGCTGGGCAGATTTGTATCTAGATAATCCAGTGACTTGGCAATGACAACATTCACTTAACATTCATTCAGCAATATTCCCAATGAAGCTGACGAATCTTCAGAGACAACCCTGCCACCATCTCTGCTTTGTTCTATATATGTTTCATATCATTAATGAGAAAAATATGGTTTCATACACTCTATCAAGAATAATTTATTTAAAAATTGGATACTGATACCTTATTAAACTGAGTAAATATCATAGAATGAATTGTTTATAGTACACTGCTATATCAGTACTTTAATTATCATTGTTTACTGATTTATAGGACATGTAGATAAGATTATTTGATAATAGAGGAGAGAATAACATAAAAATATACTATTGACATTTAATTTTAACTAGAGTGATTTAATAGGATGTATAGAGAGCACATCATAGAAAAGTTTCAAATGTTTATGAGGGATATAAAAACATAAATGATAGACAAAAAATGAAATTTTCACTTTCTTGGATAAGAATCCTCTATGTTGAAAATTGGTCATTTTTTCCAACTTAAAATATATTGATGCAATTCAATCAAACTCTTAATTTTGTGAAATATAACAAAATAATCATGAAGTGTCTGAAAAAATCAACTAAAATAGTTTGCAAAGGCACACTTACTGAATTAGACATTATAAAATATATTAAATTATATATTAATCTAGTGCAGTCAATGTAACTGATGGACAGATCAAAGGAATTGAACATAGTCTTAAAATAGATCCAACTACTTACAAAATTTGTACATGATATGTGTGACATTTAAATATGTTAAATAATTTGTTTCCACAATAAATCATAGGCTAAGAAATTAACAATATAGAAAGAGGGAAGGATCAGAAATTGTCCCCTGCTTCGTGCCCCTAATTGTTATAAAACCAAAGTTGTAGGCCCTGAAAGATTGGCACATGATCAGGGCAGACTCTTGCTATAGTACTGGCTCACCTCTCTGGAAAAAAAACAATTTTTCTCCTTTTTTTTTTTTTTTTTGGTATTCTGAATATTTTCTTACTTTTTTGTCATTTAAGCTACATGTTTAAATAATTTTATCCAATATTTTAAAGTGTTTTGTATCAGAAGATGGTTTTCAGGCTATGTAATCCTCTAGATGATAAGAAACAAAATGTTACACACATTTTCCTTCATATACAGGAGGTCCTAAGATAAACAAGATACCCAGGGAACTTTTTTTGAACTGCTACCTGTGTCTTTGTTTAAATTAAAGGGGGGCGGGAGGATGAAAACTAACCTAAGACTCAGCTCTGATTTTCACCATTTATTGAAAATCCACAAGTTACTTCATTGAAGAATGGAAAAGGTAAAGTAGAGAATGTAGTTTAGGGCTTCAAGTAATTAATGGTTTGCAAATAGTGATAGAACAAACATCTAAATTTAGTTGGTCTTCCCTATTCTGAAACAGATGTTTTACTTCACATTTACTGTTTCTTTTAAAGCTAACTTAAAATACAGCTAATCTTTTGGCTTTTCTTCAATATCATGTGAATCTTACATTATATTCTGCAACAATAAAGACAAATAATTTAGCTTTCAGTTCTTAAAGTTCTTAGTGTAGAATTGATATTCTGCTAATTTTGCATATAAAATAAAGGTAATTATTTTATTTACTTATGTTAAAATCTAATTAAAGACAATGAATAATAGATATTTGCAAATAATCCTGAGAAAGTATTGAAACAAATTATTTTGTCATTGAAAATATTAGAGTATCAGACGTTAAAATACCAGCAATATCTTTATCTGTACTTTATATTTTTACATGAAAAAGGACATGTGTTTTTATTTCTAGCTGTCCTCTTGTTACCTAGATGAGGTTCAGAGAGGTTAAATGACTTGTTAAAGGTAAAGTTGAGTGAATTTATATTTAAACCTAGACTGTAACTCAGGCGTTCCCAAAAGCTATGCCCTTGCCACTGTATGTGGTGATTAATAACATGCCTCAGAGACATCCAAGAGTAACACTTACATGTTAAAGAATATTGTCTAAACACTAAGCAACTTAAGATGAAACTTAATGTTTCTTTTAATGTTTTTGGCATATTATTATGTTGTAAATAAAAAATGCTATTTGAATTGTAAAAAACAAAAATCTAAGCCAGTTAAATTCACTATAAGCAAAGCAAATGTGGAGACTTTCTAGCTCTTCATCTTTGGCAGAAGGATGTATCTGCTCACTTGACCATGGAACTAATTTTATAATTTTATAGTAAATTAAATTCTAACATAGGGAATAAAGTCAATGGTACTGGAATAGTGTTGTAACAGATGGTAGCTACAGTTCTGGTGAGCATAGCATAATGTACAGAATTGTCAAATCACTCGCTTGTACACCTGAAGCTAATATAACATTGTGTGTCAACTATTCTTTAATAAAAATAATAATTTAAAAAATTTTAAAGATAAAAATAAATAAAATCCCAGAGACATCAATAAATTTAAAAAAAAAATCACACACACACACACACACACACACACACACACACACACACACACACACACATGCTTAAAGTGATTGTCATTAAGGGCACCTGGGTAGCTCAGTCGTTAAGCGTCTGCCTTCTGCTTGGGTCATGGTCCCAGGGTCCTGGGATCAAGCCCCACATTGAGCTCCCTGCTCTGCGGGAAGCCTGCTTCTCCCTCTCCCACTCCCCCTGCTTGTGTTCCCTCTCTCTCTGTGTCTCTCTGTCAAATAAATAAATAAAATCTTTTAAAAAAAAGATTGTCTTTAAAAGGAAATATAAACTATGTAATATTAATTACATAAATAACTTCTAAATGAAAGTTAGTAGCATATTAGGTTTGAATATTTGGATTTGAATGCTAGCTAAGTATGACTTTGCACAAGATACACACAAGATTGATAATGCCTGCATCACAAGGAGGTTATGACTAAATGCACATAAAATACCTACCATAATATTTCTCACATTGTATGACCATAATTAATATTTTTCCTACCTTTAAATAAAATTGAAAAAGAAAAAAAAATGAGGAATTCACCTTAGATATCTTTTCTAATACTCATTGACTTCTGTATGAAGTAAAAAAAAAAAAAATATTTTACCTTTCTCTGATATTTATTTGGTTTTTATATAAAGCATATTTTGTGTTTTCTTCCTTTTCTTGACTCCCTCCATTTGCAACCTATACATGCATATATAATGCATATTACTTCCAGAAAATGCGAAAAGTATTATATTGACATTTTTAACTCTAAAATATTCTATAGTTGTTTTAAAAACGACAGCTGAGAAATAGTAATGTTTTAAATTCCACTTTTTTGAGAATGGTATAATTTCTAACAATTATCTGCACTTGTATTTCTTCTAATGTTTTTAGGAACCATTGAGTTGATTAGGTTTTGCCAACCTAAAATTCAGTTTATAACATTACTAATTAGTATTTTTGTAAATTGTGTAATAAATAATTTCATTAAGTATAAAAAGTAAAAAATCATTTTAATAGATAAAGCAGTTTTTGGCTCAGTTGGTTGGGCGACTGCCTTCGGCTCAGGTCATGATCCTGGAGTCCCGGGATCGAGTCCCGCATCGGGCTCCCTGCTCGGCGAGGGCCCTGCTTCTCCCTCTAACCCTCCCCGCTCTTATGTACTCTCTCTCTCTCTCATTCTCACTCTCTCAAAATAAATAAATAAATCTTTAAAAAAAAAAAAAAAAAAGCAGTTTTTCAAAAAGGACATATGAAGATTAAAATATTGAATTATTTTTATATGTATCCTGTATACATTTTGATCATATGAATTAAATAATATTAAAATCAAATAATATACTAGCCAGTTAATAATTAAATACATGCTATTTCTAAAATAATAGGGATATAAAAAATAGAATTTTAAAAAGTTAATTAAATAGTAACATTGTGCAATAACTTTAAAATAAATAAACATGGGTAAGCAGTTTGGAATGAAAAATATCTTAAAACATTGGATTTTATGGTTATACAGGAAATGCTATTTTTGTCCTATGAGAAAAATATATCCAGTTCGCTTTCCTTTTAGTGCCCTCTTATGGACTTCTCTGTATCCTGATTCAGGCCTATATGTCTTTATATTTCGTAGGTGATTTGATACAGTAAACATTTTTCCAAATGACAAATAGAGAACATATTTTTATACATTAACATATTTATTTAGCTTTGTGTGTTATAAAGATTGATTGTAATACTGTTATTTATAAGAAATACGTATTTGCTCATCCAGATGACCAAAATATATTTCTATATATATTTGGTCTTCTTCACAGTTCCTGATTCTTAGCTTTCCAAACCCTGAGAATTTCCAGTTGTTGAGAGTGAGCCTGGTGTCTTTTGTTATGTTAATGAGGTGACTTTTGGAAAGCACCTAAAGATGGGGCTGGTCACCCCATCTTTAAGGGTGACCCAAGGCTGTAATTAAAGGGTTAGAACTTTCATTCCCAACCCCAGAACTCCAGGGAGGGGAGAGGAGCTGGAGATTGAATCAATCGCCGAAGACCAATGATTTAACGAATCATGACTATGTAATGAAACCTCTATAAAACCACCAAAAGAACTGGGTTTAGAGAGCTCCTGGGTTGGTGAACACATGGAGATTTAGGGGTAGTGGCACACCAGGAGAGGGCACAGAAGTTCCTTGCCCTTCCCCCATACCTTGTCCAATGCATCTCTTCCATCTGGCTGTTCCTGAGTTATATTCTTTTTTTTTTTTTTTTTTAAGATTTTATTTACTTATTTGACAGAGAGACACAGTGAGAGAGGGAACATAAGCAGGGGGAGTGGGAGAGAGAGAAACAGGCTTCCCGCGGAGCAGAGAACTCAATGTGTGGCTGGATCCCAGGACCCTGGGATCATGACCTGAGCCGAAGGCAGATGCTTAACGACTGAGCCACCCAGGCACCTGAGTTATATTCTTTTATTATAAACCAGTAATCTAGTAAGTAAGATGTTTCTCTGAGTTCTGGAAGCCACTCTAGCAAGGTAGTCAAACTCAAGGAGGGGGTCATGGGATTCTCTGACTTAACAGCTATTCAGTCAGACCACAGGTAACCACCCTGGCTTGTGACTGGTGTCTAAAATTTGGGAGTGGGTGTGCAGTAGGACTGGGCCCTCAACCTATGGAATCTGATTGCTATCTCCAGGTAGATAGTGTTAGAATGGAGTTGAATTCTCAAATTTATAACTGGTGTTCCAAGAATCTTTTCCAGGGTATGGGAAACCCCCCTCCCGTTTTGGCAATTGAGTCTCAGAACACCATTTACTAATTAATTTGAATTTTCTTCAAGTATTATAATAACTTTTGTATTGTAATTTAGAAATATATCAATTTAAAATCCATCATATAAACTAAATTAAGGCAAATACAAGTTACAATGCTATTGTAGTGATAAAATAAAGCAATATAACATCATTTCCAATAGATTTTTAAAGGAAACTGGAATTGCTCACATAATGTAATGTTTGATGGCTGTTTACAGAGTATGAAGCTCTCTGTGGTACTGAAATATTCAATTTCCTTTCAGGCACTTGCTATAAATGTGCATGACAACTGTTTTCATGCAGGTGAACAATGGAATAACATTTTAATCCTCATTCTAAAAGAAGGATTGGTCACAGAGAGAAGTGACTTCAATTATTTTCTAAAAAATAAAAGGTGAAGGAAATTGTACTACGTATAGAATGGTCATTTCCTACACAGTGACATTTCATTCAACATACATCATTCTAAAAAATAATATAAAGTAAAATAAATTGACAAGCTCTTATGCTCCACATATCCTTAGAGTCCTCTCAATTCCAAAAGGAAGACTGTTACTATTGATTTTTTTTGTAGAAGAATAATTCCATACCCTTCAGATCTTAGTCATTATAGATGACAATAGGATATGAGGAATGACAACAAGATACCTTATTTTCAATGTATTTTTCTACTTCAAATGAAACTCTTTCAGAATCATTGCTAGTATAATACAGTACCTGGGGAAAGTAAAATAACAAATTCAAAAGTAACCAACACATTACTAAGTCCAAAGTATGTTATTTCTTCTAATTCTCTCAAAAACCTGTGAAATAGAAAGGTGAACATTGATAAATGAGAACATCACATTTCAGAATGACATTCACATAGCAGCATTAAATCTTGTTAGAACAATATTTTTTCCTTTTTTGTACTCTATCACATAATTATTCTTTATCTCTCTTTCCTTCTACCTGAGGTTAAGCTAGGTTAAGTATTAAAGTGGAATATATAGATGATCTCATTTATAACTGGTTTTCACTTTTATATAATGGCTTTTAATTTATATAAAATTTGCATTAGATATTGTAAAATAATAAAAAACATATATATTGGTCTCTGCCCCAATTCCTGGCATAGAGCTCCTAAAACTCTTTAATTTCCTAAGTAAAGCACTAGGAGCATCTTTTGTTCTAATACTTGGCCTTTGAGCCTAATTCCTGACAGAGTTCCTAAATCCCTTGGAATTTCCTGGGTGATAACTGCATTTTGTTCATAAGGTAACTCATGGTGGGCTCCTGGATAGGGGCTACTTACCAGAAAGAGCAAACCATGATTAGAGACTTGGAATTTTCATCCCCATCCCCATTTTCCAGAAAAGGGAGAGGACCTGAAAATAAAGTTAATGATAAATCATACCTACATAATGAAGCTTTTATAAAAATCTCAAAAGTATGGGATCCTGAGAGCTTCCAGATTGGTGAACACATCCATATACCAGGAGGATGGCACACTCCAAACCACAGGGAAGAAGTTCCTACACTCAGTATTCTCTCAGACCTCCCCCTATGTATCTCTTCTGGCTGTTCATCTGTACCTTTTATCATATCCTTTATTTATATAATAAACTAGTAAACATAAGTATTTCCTGGAATTCTATGAGCTGTTCTAGCAAATAATTGAATCCAGGGGATGGGTGGTGGTGGAAATTGATGTGGGAAACAAAGACAAAAGAAAAATTAAATTTCCTTACTACTTACAGTCCATTGACAGGTCCTTGCAATAGGTCTGGGACCTCAGCTGCCTCAATGTTGACACTTTGCTAAGGGCAAAAGGCAATCTTAGCCTACTTTAAACATATAGATATTCCGGGGGGGCCTGGGTGGCTCAGATGGTTAAGTGTCTGCCTTCAGCTCAGGTCATGATCTCAGGATCCTGGGATCGAACCCCATGTCGAGCTCCCAGCTCAGTGGGGATTCTCCTTCTTCCTCTCCTTCTGCCTGTCCCCCTACTTGTGCTCTCTCTCTCTCAAATGAATAAATAAAATCTTAAAAAAAATAAACATAGAGATATTTCTTTGGAAACTTCCTTTATCTCTAGCCCCCCAAGATATATGTTAGCAATCATCCTGCAAACATTTGGCCCACTGATATATTTCTGAAGGGTCTCATGACTGAGTTTTTACCAAACAGTAATAAATGACCTTTTCCTAACAATAGCTAGCTCCCTCGGGGTCCTGGAAACCTTGTTTCCACAATACCTTAGAGGTTTGTGCTGTCCCTGACCCCCTCCCAACTTGAAAGTGTATCATCAGAGACCCCAGTGCAGCTCTTTCTGCCCATGGGTCCTATCCCCATGCTTTAATAAAACCACCTTTTTGCACTTAACACATCTCAAGAATTCCTTCTTGGCCATTTGCTCTGAACCCCAACATTTCCACATCAGAAATGATGGAAATCTCAGATTTGTTGTCAAGTTGGAAAAAGTTGCAGATAATCTGGGGACCTAGTACTTGAGATAAGCATCTGAAGTGGCGAGGCAATCTCACAGGACTAAGTTCTCAACCTGTGAGATCTAATGTTATCTCCAGATAGATAGTGTCGGAATTGAGTAAAATTATAGGACACTCAGCTGGTGTCACACAGTATTGCCTGGTGGAGGAAAAACTCCCACACATCTGGTGTCAGCAGTGTTGTGAGTGTGGTGGTAGTATGAGAGTAAGGAGACCCAAGTAGAAATGGGATTTTCTTACAGATATGGTTAAGGAACACTAAATAGTTTTATATAATAATTAAATAATTACTAAAAATTCAAAATCTATGTTAAAGTAAAATTATCTTCTGTTGTGTCTCTAAATCTCACCTTGAAGCCATATTTCATTGCACTATTCCAATTTCCCCATCTCTAGAGTTCCATATTATTTTCATTTTCTTCATGTCAGATTAGATGATGTTCACAGAATTATGGAAATAACCCACTTCTTGGTTTTACCAGGTTTCTTTATTACTTACACATTTTATTTTTCAACAAAGACTAAGCTTTTTGACATCAGACTCAGTTTCAATTGCTATTTTTATTTCCTAGAACACATACTTCTAATCAGTACATTAATTGTTGATAGGGAAGAATATAGAAATAAATAAAAAACAGATGATAGGCAGATAGTTAGAAAGAATGAAAGAAATTGATTTAATACCAGTTTTTAAGCCATAAATTTTATGAGAAGAAGGCATGTAGGATTCTCCTTGGAGTGAGGCGATCTGTGTGAATAATAAGCTTAGTCAAAGTCTCTAATAAGACCCCTATAACAGAGATCTCTATCAATAGATAAGAATAAGGGCAAGAACTAGAGCTTATTCATTATTTAGTCCCAGTGTTTATCATGCTATATTATGGGCACATAAAAGATATACCTTTTATGATTCTCTAAAAGGAAAATTACACTATAACTTAATCATAAATTTTCTTAATCCCATAGTTTTTAAAGAGAAATCTCCATTCAGCTTCATAAGTTACCATACACTATCCATATAAAAGTTACAGAAAAATAATACAATATATATGTAATATTTTGAGATATGTGGGAAAGGAAAAATAGAAATGCCAATTGTCCATAATAATATTATCAATGTTTTTTCATTATTTGAAATCAAGCTACTAATAGTTAAGAGGAAAAATTATCATCAGCAAAAATACTAATGTTTAATTGACATTAATATTTATAAGGGTATTTTCATATACTTAATTGGATACAAATCCTAAAACATCCTAGCATCATCACCATTAATTTAGAAATAAGGGAATTAACATTCAGAGAGTGTGTTTCAGATGCTCAGGACTGGAGATCATATACTACAAATGTTTAATTATATAATTTTCCTCTCTTCACATACTGATAATTAGGACTTTAATGAGTGATAGATTATGTTGACTTAATTGACTTCTGATGGGGATTATACATATTTGTATTTTTAATAACCAAAAGTTGAATATTTAGTCATTTATATATTGTTCATTTTATGAGCTCCCATCCCTATCAAATACCTTTTAACATGTGAGCTGATCATATCACTTAGAAATATAATAATTATTTTTGGGAAGCAATGGTATTAATGCCAGGGAAAATTGATCAAACAGATATTTAAAACCAATAAACATGAGGCAATCACCTTGTAAATTTTTAAAAAATAGGTTAAATTTATATTTATTTCCCAGAAGAGTCAAATTGTTTGTTGTTAATATGCAGCCTTCAATATTTTGTAAACAATAAAAAATCTAACAATTAACCAAATCAATTTAATATTTTACTACATTTTAAAAATATTATGATTAATATGAGCTGAAACATTTATTTTCATAGGAAATGTACTTTTTAAGAAATACATTGCATCCCAGGTCCCAGAGGGCCTATTTTGGACCCTACATATTGGCAATAGTATTGAAGTAATAGAATGGTATGCAAGTTAACAGGGCAGAATCCAATGGGAGTAATAGATTACAAAGAGAAAATAATTAAGAAGGTTGGTTTTCAAGAATGATGACATTTAGAGCCCCTAGATATGCATATATTTCATTTGAGGCATTTATTAAAATTTAAAGTATTAATTTTAAAAGCTTACCTCTGTAAGTAGAATAATACTGACAAAGAAGTCATGCCTTTCACTAATGAAGAGATAACTTTGTCAAAAGTTGAAAAAAAAAAACCAGAAGTAAAACCAATAAATCATTACAGTAATAATTAGTAAAAAATTTATTTTACACACACCAAAAAGACAGTGTGCAAACCAGGAAGACACAGACCAAAACATGAAATGAGGCTCAGAGTTATATTGTTATAAAGCAGCTTATAAGGTGTGAAGATTGTGACTGTTTATTCTTCACAGTGGTTAGTTACAATATTAGAATTCTCTTAAATGAAAGAGAATTGGTTAGTGGCTACTTCATATCAATTTTGGGGAACAATTTAAGTTTCACTTATGATTTTAAAAGGCATAAACAAAAAGTGACTCAGGTCAAGTTAGCCTCCTTTGTCTTGAAAAATAAGCCAAATTAATGTTTGCTTATATCACTAAACTGGTTTATCTGCTCAGGAAATTTTCAAATCTGGTCTCTGTGTTGAAGTTTAACAACTTTATTCCTGATGAAAAGTTAGGATGAAAGAGGATTGAACAAATTCTTCATGTTCATGGTCATATATTGTTATTAGAATCTCATCACTATCATATCATTCTTTAGTTCATGCCAGATCTTCATTGGTACACTTCCCAATTAACTCAATTCTTGATTTGAGCATCATAGACACCAATTTCAAAACAGCAGAAAGCACAATTTTAAGGAATGCAAATGAATTATTAAATCTAGCAGATGACCAATGGTCATTATAGTTGCATTCCAGTAACACCCTTGGAGAAACCCCAGAGGTTTTGAGTTGAATAAAGGTAGAAGAGAACCACAGTTACATCTGCAACAGTAGGCAGTGGACAAAATTTACATTGCTGGCAAACTGTGCTATTATATTTTGAATATACTCAGGATTATTATTAGTTCTGATGCTTGAGAAATCAACCCTATTTCAAAAACACTACAATTAATTAACAAATAGAATAATAACATCATTTATATGGAAAAAAACAAACCTCTATTGCTCTTAAGCAGTTATCTACCTACATACCTGAAATTACTCTTTACAAAACTGCCCTTTATAATTCTTTTGTCATTTGAATTATTTGACAAAATAATCCATATTCATGCTGAAAAGTTGAAAAAACGTAGAAAAAGTAAATAATTAATTTAGAAAAACCAACTCTCATGCAATAATTGATTTATATCTTTATAAATATCACTTGATAATTTCTCATCAATTCCTAATGTCTGTTAGATATGTGATACCCAGAATCAATTACAGTTTTTGTCTTTATAACTAGTAAAATAGTTTCTTGGAATTAGAATATGATTGTAGGACTTCCAGTTTTAGCTGTCAAGTACTCAGAAGTTGTCATTCCACCATTACAAGACAACAGTTGAATGAAATGAAAGCAGTGACCTTTATTAGATTCATCAAAAAATTGAGGTCAGTGGATACGCTATCACCTGGACACTGGAAAGACAGGCAAACACAGTGAATAACAATCTATACTAATTTACATAGAATAGAAACTGGAAGAAACACATATGGTTATTTTGACAAATTGTTGCACACCAAGTGTGGAATAGTTTGAGAATGAGAAATTCTTGAGGCCATAGTCCAAATTTCTGTGAATTGTACCCCCAGGAATTCCACCAAATTCTCATGTTGAAGATCTGAGGGAAATGCTCTCACATTCTGGGTGGAGAAAAATGCTCTCACATTCAAAATAAGTAAAATACTCCCATAACATTCTCTGTGACAAAGACCAAAACACCAAGTGAAATATGTTACTAGAGAGGTTTATCAGAAAAAGAACAATTATCCAACCCCAGACTCACCTAGAACTACTGCTTTATGTAAGGGGAGAGGAAAAAAGGCTAAAAAACACTTGTGAAAATCACCTGTGA